>NC_054394.1:1357500-1672500 GCF_017976425.1 Toxotes jaculatrix | reverse complement strand
GATTCAAAAGAGAAATACTCTGAATCTGTTTAAGAGGCATCCCGTTGTTCTGGCATGTGCCAAAGGATGGGATGCTTTGGCCTGAGTCCCAGTATCAGCCTCCAGGCTGATAGAAAAAGTGGGCACCGCCCACATCAGAGCACATTAGCTCCGATGTGGGCACCGCCCACTTTTCAGTATTAAGCTGCTTTTTGGTCTTAATCTGGGAAATCAATAAACATGCACACAAAACAAGAAGGCAGTGTGAAGTTATTGCAAATATGTTGCAGACAACTGAAGAAAGAGCTCCACCCTAACTCTTGTGATACCAAAGGGTACTGCCTACTGGGGATAGTGGCCCGTTAGTCTGCCCCACGACAAAGGAGTCGCTGAGCCCAGAGGGGGGCTAAAAGGCAGCCATCACATCACAGCTAATGTGCTTGCTCAGGCAGCACATATGATAAATTGGAATCGATACAGAGAAGATTAGCATGGCCCCTGCGCAAGGATGACACGCAAATTCGTGAAGCGTTTCCACATTTTGATCAGCCTGTCGGCTAGCTAACCACCTGCTGCCTTTCACAAGCCAAAACCGTTACATTACCAGGAGCATGTGAATCAAAGCCTCGTGTGTTGTGATCTGAGTTTTGCCTGGCTACAAACACAGTGAGGTGGAAACACAAAATATCAAGTTAGCAAGTACCTAGCCGAGGCAGTTGGTGACAGAGCCTAATCACAACTACTGAAACAGGTGCCCACTGGCACACCTGCAGCCTACGGCAGATTCAAAAGAGAAATACTCTGAATCTGTTTAAGAGGCATCCCGTTGTTCTGGCATGTGCCAAAGGATGGGATGCTTTGGCCTGAGTCCCAGTATCAGCCTCCAGGCTGATAGAAAAAGTGGGCACCGCCCACATCAGAGCACATTAGCTCTGATGTGGGCACCGCCCACTTTTCAGTATTAAGCTGCTTTTTGGTCTTAATCTGGGAAATCAATAAACATGCACACAAAACAAGCAGGCAGTGTGAAGTTATTGCAAATATGTTGCAGACAACTGAAGAAAGAGCTCCACCCTAACTCTTGTGATGCCAAAGGGTACTGCCTACTGGGGATAGTGGCCCGTTAGTCTGCCCCGCGACAAAGGAGTCGCTGAGCCCAGGGGGGGGCTAAAAGGCAGCCATCACATCAGAGCTAATGTGCTTGCTCAGGCAGCACATATGATAAATTGGAATCGATACAGAGAAGATTAGCATGGCCCCTGCGCAAGGATGACACGCAAATTCGTGAAGCGTTTCCACATTTTGATCAGCCTGTCGGCTAGCTAACCACCTGCTGCCTTTCACAAGCCAAAACCGTTAGATTACCAGGAGCATGTGAATCAAAGCCTTGTGTGTTGTGATCTGAGTTTTGCCTGGCTACAAACACAGTGAGGTGGAAACCCAAAATATCAAGTTAGCAAGTACCTAGCCGAGGCAGTTGGTGACAGAGCCTAATCACAACTACTGAAACAGGTGCCCACTGGCACACCTGCAGCCTACGGCAGATTCAAAAGAGAAATACTCTGAATCTGTTTAAGAGGCATCCCGTTGTTCTGGCATGTGCCAAAGGATGGGATGCTTTGGCCTGAGTCCCAGTATCAGCCTCCAGGCTGATAGAAAAAGTGGGCACCGCCCACATCAGAGCACATTAGCTCCGATGTGGGCACCGCCCACTTTTCAGTATTAAGCTGCTTTTTGGTCTTAATCTGGGAAATCAATAAACATGCACACAAAACAAGAAGGCAGTGTGAAGTTATTGCAAATATGTTGCAGACAACTGAAGAAAGAGCTCCACCCTAACTCTTGTGATACCAAAGGGTACTGCCTACTGGGGATAGTGGCCCGTTAGTCTGCCCCACGACAAAGGAGTCGCTGAGCCCAGAGGGGGGCTAAAAGGCAGCCATCACATCACAGCTAATGTGCTTGCTCAGGCAGCACATATGATAAATTGGAATCGATACAGAGAAGATTAGCATGGCCCCTGCGCAAGGATGACACGCAAATTCGTGAAGCGTTTCCACATTTTGATCAGCCTGTCGGCTAGCTAACCACCTGCTGCCTTTCACAAGCCAAAACCGTTAGATTACCAGGAGCATGTGAATCAAAGCCTTGTGTGTTGTGATCTGAGTTTTGCCTGGCTACAAACACAGTGAGGTGGAAACACAAAATATCAAGTTAGCAAGTACCTAGCCGAGGCAGTTGGTGACAGAGCCTAATCACAACTACTGAAACAGGTGCCCACTGGCACACCTGCAGCCTACGGCAGATTCAAAAGAGAAATACTCTGAATCTGTTTAAGAGGCATCCCGTTGTTCTGGCATGTGCCAAAGGATGGGATGCTTTGGCCTGAGTCCCAGTATCAGCCTCCAGGCTGATAGAAAAAGTGGGCACCGCCCACATCAGAGCACATTAGCTCCGATGTGGGCACCGCCCACTTTTCAGTAATAAGCTGCTTTTTGGTCTTAATCTGGGAAATCAATAAACATGCACACAAAACAAGCAGGCAGTGTGAAGTTATTGCAAATATGTTGCAGACAACTGAAGAAAGAGCTCCACCCTCACTCTTGTGATGCTAAAGGGTACTGCCTACTGGGGATAGTGGCCCGTTAGTCTGCCCCGCGACAAAGGAGTCGCTGAGCCCAGGGGGCACCGCCCACTTTTCAGTAATAAGCTGCTTTTTGGTCTTAATCTGGGAAATCAATAAACATGCACACAAAACAAGCATGCAGTGTGAAGTTATTGCAAATATGTTGCAGACAACTGAAGAAAGAGCTCCACCCTCACTCTTGTGATGCCAAAGGGTACTGCCTACTGGGGATAGTGGCCCGTTAGTCTGCCCCACGACAAAGGAGTCGCTGAGCCCAGGGGGGGGCTAAAAGGCAGCCATCACATCAGAGATAATGTGCTTGCTCAGGCAGCACATATGATAAATTGGAATCGATACAGAGAAGATTAGCATGGCCCCTGCGCAAGGATGACACGCAAATTCGTGAAGCGTTTCCACATTTTGATCAGCCTGTCGGCTAGCTAACCACCTGCTGCCTTTCACAAGCCAAAACCGTTACATTACCAGGAGCATGTGAATCAAAGCCTCGTGTGTTGTGATCTGAGTTTTGCCTGGCTACAAACACAGTGAGGTGGAAACACAAAATATCAAGTTAGCAAGTACCTAGCCGAGGCAGTTGGTGACAGAGCCTAATCACAACTACTGAAACAGGTGCCCACTGGCACACCTGCAGCCTAAGGCAGATTCAAAAGAGAAATACTCTGAATCTGTTTAAGAGGCATCCCGTTGTTCTGGCATGTGCCAAAGGATGGGATGCTTTGGCCTGAGTCCCAGTATCAGCATCCAGGCTGATAGAAAAAGTGGGCACCGCCCACATCAGAGCACATTAGCTCCGATGTGGGCACCGCCCACTTTTCAGTAATAAGCTGCTTTTTGGTCTTAATCTGGGAAATCAATAAACATGCACACAAAACAAGCAGGCAGTGTGAAGTTATTGCAAATATGTTGCAGACAACTGAAGAAAGAGCTCCACCCTCACTCTTGTGATGCCAAAGGGTACTGCCTACTGGGGATAGTGGCCCGTTAGTCTGCCCCGCGACAAAGGAGTCGCTGAGCCCAGGGGGGGGCTAAAAGGCAGCCATCACATCAGAGATAATGTGCTTGCTCAGGCAGCACATATGATAAATTGGAATCGATACAGAGAAGATTAGCATGGCCCCTGCGCAAGGATGACACGCAAATTCGTGAAGCGTTTCCACATTTTGATCAGCCTGTCGGCTAGCTAACCACCTGCTGCCTTTCACAAGCCAAAACCGTTACATTACCAGGGGCATGTGAATCAAAGCCTCGTGTGTTGTGATCTGAGTTTTGCCTGGCTACAAACACAGTGAGGTGGAAACACAAAATATCAAGTTAGCAAGTACCTAGCCGAGGCAGTTGGTGACAGAGCCTAATCACAACTACTGAAACAGGTGCCCACTGGCACACCTGCAGCCTAAGGCAGATTCAAAAGAGAAATACTCTGAATCTGTTTAAGAGGCATCCCGTTGTTCTGGCATGTGCCAAAGGATGGGATGCTTTGGCCTGAGTCCCAGTATCAGCCTCCAGGCTGATAGAAAAAGTGGGCACCGCCCACATCAGAGCACATTAGCTCCGATGTGGGCACCGCCCACTTTTCAGTAATAAGCTGCTTTTTGGTCTTAATCTGGGAAATCAATAAACATGCACACAAAACAAGCATGCAGTGTGAAGTTATTGCAAATATGTTGCAGACAACTGAAGAAAGAGCTCCACCCTCACTCTTGTGATGCCAAAGGGTACTGCCTACTGGGGATAGTGGCCCGTTAGTCTGCCCCATGACAAAGGAGTCGCTGAGCCCAGGGGGGGGCTAAAAGGCAGCCATCACATCAGAGCTAATGTTCTTGCTCAGGCAGCACATATGATAAATTGGAATTGATACAGAGAAGATTAGCATGGCCCCTGCGCAAGGATGACACGCAAATTCGTGAAGCGTTTCCACATTTTGATCAGCCTGTCGGCTAGCTAACCACCTGCTGACTTTCACAAGCCAAAACCGTTACATTACCAGGAGCATGTGAATCAAAGCCTCGTGTGTTGTGATCTGAGTTTTGCCTGGCTACAAACACAGTGAGGTGGAAACACAAAATATCAAGTTAGCAAGTACCTAGCTGAGGCAGTTGGTGACAGAGCCTAATCACAACTACTGAAACAGGTGCCCACTGGCACACCTGCAGCCTAAGGCAGATTCAAAAGAGAAATACTCTGAATCTGTTTAAGAGGCATCCCGTTGTTCTGGCATGTGCCAAAGGATGGGATGCTTTGGCCTGAGTCCCAGTATCAGCCTCCAGGCTGATAGAAAAAGTGGGCACCGCCCACATCAGAGCACATTAGCTCCGATGTGGGCACCGCCCACTTTTCAGTATTAAGCTGCTTTTTGGTCTTAATCTGGGAAATCAATAAACATGCACACAAAACAAGCAGGCAGTGTGAAGTTATTGCAAATATGTTGCAGACAACTGAAGAAAGGGCTCCACCCTCACTCTTGCGATGCCAAAGGGTACTGCCTACTGGGGATAGTGGCCCTTTAGTCTGCCCCACGACAAAGGAGTCGCTGAGCCCAGGGGGGGGCTAAAAGGCAGCCATCACATCAGAGCGAATGTTCTTGCTCAGGCAGCACAAATGATAAATTGGAATCGATACAGAGAAGATTAGCATGGCCCCTGCGCAAGGATGACACGCAAATTCGTGAAGCGTTTCCACATTTTGATCAGCCTTTCGGTTAGCTAACCACCTGCTGCCTTTCACAAGCCAAAACCATTACATTACCAAGTACCAAGCCGAGGCAGTTGGTGAGTGCCAGCAACCATTGATCATATACAGATCATAAAATCCAAACGTTACCCCATTCATTTAAAGATGTGAAGGTTGCTAAATGAATTCTCACTTTAGCAATTTTGTGCCTCGCCTGTAACCCTGTTTTACAAAATACAAAAAGATAGTAAGAGACACACACCTTTTATTTTTCTTTGTTTGTTTTTAATCATTGAAGAATTATCTAAAGTCAGCCACAACAGGTCTGTTTTCTGTTGCTGATTTCTTCTGTCCCTCTCTACCCTGTTAAAACAGTTTTTAAACTGTGTTTTTTTCTTTTTTCTTTTTTTACACTTTCAACGTTTTCAGTCAAGGTCATTCTTACCTTCTTCTACTTTCATTTCCACCACTCTATTTCTCTCTCCTAAGTTTTTTTTTTTACATTCCTGCCTCACTCATCTCAACTAATTACTCCCTTTTGTTGCTGTCACTTTCCCTGAAAGCTAAATTCTTTCTGATGTGATCAAAAAAATAAAGTTAATCGATACACAAGGGGCTAAAGGGCTGATCATTATTCAACATCCAGCCTCTAAATCCACTGGGTTATATCCTTCAAGATTTCCCCAATCCTCATGCCAAATATGGAAAAGCTTATTTCCATCTTTGTTTCACAGATACTACACCCACTTTCTCACACTCTCTCACAAATGTGCACAGTCTTGGTTTTTAACAAAAATGTGTGGCTTTGTATACAGAGACTGTACACAGACTCACACAAGGCTTAGAGCAGGCTGACTGTTAGAGCAGATGCAGGACACTGTTAGCTGTCTCCCGTGTAACTTGACACTGTAATTATTCTAAGGTGACTCGATCCCTAGAGGCCTTCCAATCCAACAAAGAACAATAAAACTGAAAGAAGAAAAAATGAACTCAGAGGACCCCGAACAAGCCACAACTGCTGCACACAGACATACAACAGCCTTGATTTAAAGGGGAACACATAGCAGCAGAGCTGCAGCTTGGACAGCTCTCAGTAGGAATTAACAAAGCATCCTTTGAATGTATTTCACTGGAAAACCCAAGCGAGTACATACACAGACTGCCTCTCGCTTTAATCTGGCTGACCTGGAGAAAAGCATGGCCAGAGCCAGACATGTATTAACTCCTGCGCTAACAGAATATTTCAGTCAATTTCAGTCAAGTTGTTTCAGTTTTTTCAGGTCATCTCAACTGTATGAACATCAGCCTTGCTGTCTAAAGGCTAAGTCTCAAGTTCAAAACATGGTGGCTCCATACAACATAAAAACAAGCCCACATCTGTTTCACGAAACACTCAGTAACAACTGATTTATTGTTAAAGATGTGAACATGCAAGGCAAGATGTGTGCTAATATAAGGTGTCAAATCATTCTATATAGAGTACAGTAAGAGCAGCAATCCTTCATGGTTACCTGAGGAAGTATAGCTGGAAAGTACAACTACTTTATCTGGTAATTCAATAACTTGAATTTATTGTCTAGCCTTACTACGTTATGTGCTTATTAAGCTGTGTGATCAAAGTGTTATCTTGTACTTTAATGTCACATGTCAGTGGCATTTAATATTTGGCATCACATGACATGCCTCTGCTCTGTGGCAGGAATTACTGGCCTCAACTGTTTTGGGTGCAAGAGCTGCTCACACCAGAAACAATGGAGCACACAGAATACATAAAACAACACCGACAGGAGATGTGAAACAGGACATATTTACAGTCACAGACTGACCACTAACAAACTTGGATGCAAGGAGCTTCACAACACTGATTAACCTATGATGCAGAGGAGGTTTAGGAAGCTCACAGTAGTATCTCTGGTATATCTTTTTCAGCTTATATTCAGAATATAAGCAATTTCTGCAGGTTTTAGAAAAACAAACAAAAAACACTGAATTTAAATGAAAGGAATTCCTACAGAATAAAGAAACAAACCCCACAAACTGAACCCTTGGACAACTGAACATAGCCACTAAAAGCAGAACATAATGAGCTGGCTAAGATGAACAGGAGCAGAAAACTGATACAGGATACAGCAGATTGAACCGCTACATCTGTTCTGGAGGGAACAAAGAAATCTATCATTCTGAGGAGAAACTAAAAGACCTCTAAAGTTAAGCTGTTGTAACACCTTAAAGCTTATTTTGAAAGGCTTCAAATCAAAGTCATTTAGTTTAAGAGTTTATTTGACTTTTGAAAGAACCTGAACTGAGTGTAGTTGGTATCTAACTAAAGGCTGATTCGCTCCCACTCCTGATTGACTAAACTTGTGGCAAAACTGAACTGCTTGAATGCACACACACACACACACACACAGACAGTACTGTGTGAACACATACCCCGGGGACTATGCCTGGTTATGTCCAACTGCAGAGCCCAGGATGACTCAGGCCTAAAGACATTTCCTCCAACCACAAGTACAGTTGGCTGTGACTCTGGTTATATAAAGATGATATTTTTTCCCATCCTCTTAATGCCTCTTAATGTACCTCAGGATGATTAGGACTATGTTCATATGAGTATCTCATAGCACTGATGTGTATGTTTTTGTTACTTGTTTTCCAGAAAAAAAAAAAAACAAAAAAACTTTCATTCCAACAAATCAGCTTTGGCGTCATTTCTCAGAAATCTTAGTGATTGGGCGATTCAACCAAATTGGTGCAAACTGATGTCTCACAACAAAGCAAATATTAGACGTTTATTAGGATGATTTTGTTATCTGTTGAAACTCAAATATTTGAGACAGCAGTAAGTGTAATTTATATAAAATCATCATTTATAGGATACTGGGATGGTTTGGCCTGAGTCCCAGTTTCAGCCTCCAGGCTGACAGAAAATTTTATTTTATGTAAAAATGTCGTCCCACATTTTGATGTCACTACTGAAACAGAATATGTTTCAGTCCATGGGCTGAGACTGATTTTAGCTACACCCCTACATATTTATTCAGGAAGTATCCCTGTATATGTCTCATGATTCTGACAAATGATTCTGAGAGTCTACACTGACAGGTAGAAAGATCAATGTGTGTGCATACGTCTTCTCAACTGCAAACTTCTCAGGATCCAAACTATCCCATAGCTCTTCAGTGAGGTGTGATCCGAAATCCAGGTATGTTATATGTTCTTTCACTGTTATGTGATTTACTTTCAGATGTTGTGTCTGTGATATGTGCAACACCTATGATTTCATTATTGATATCTTTATTATGTAGTATATAACATTATTACATTATCTTAATTGGTTAATATCACACTTCTTGTTACAATATATTGTGTTTTGGTAGTGACAAATTTTGTGCGAGGAAAAAAATTCAGAAAACTGAAAATAATTAGTTGTACAATTACAAGATGTGTACCTTGGATATTATACACTTTATATACGTAACAGTTTGGGGGAAAAGACATTTACTTCAATATGTTTCCAGCTCTGAACCAATTCTGTAAAATGACTAGACAACTACACAGAGTCATTATATGGATATTTTACAAGTCTCTAGGACCGCCTTCTTTCACCTGCGCAATATCAGTAACATGAGGAACATTCTGTCGCAGAGTGATGCTGAAAAACTAGTCCATGCTTTTGTTACTTCTGGGCTGGACTACTGTAATTCCCTATTATCAGGATGTCCAGTTAACTCTCTAAAAAGCCTCCAGCTGATCCAAAATTCTGCAGCGAGAGTACTGACTGGAATTAGCAAGAGAGATCACATTACTCCTGTACTAACTTCTCTTCATTGGCTTCCTGTAAAATCCAGAATTGATTTTAAAATCCTTCCCTTGCCCTCAATGGCCAAGCTCCTTCATATCTCAAAGAGCTGATAGTACCATATTACCCCAACAGATTGCTTCGTTCCCAGAATGCAGGTTTGCTTATGGTTCCTAGAATCTCAAAAAATAGAATGGGAGGCCGAGCCTTTAGCTATCAGGCCCCTCTCCTGTGGAACCAACTGCCAGTTTGGGTTTGGGAAGCAGACACTCTAATTTTAAAATTAAGCTTAAAACCTTTTTGTTTGACAAAGCTTATAATTAGTTGTAGTTACAGTTTTAGTTATTATGACTAAACTTACAGTTAGTCACAATTATCTCTATAGACACTGTTACAGTTAAGGATATAGCCCTTAGTAGGGCTGGTTCAGGCAACTGAACCATCCCTTAATTATGCTGCTATAGGCCTAGGCTGCTGGGGGACTTCCCATGATCCTCTGCACACTTCTTCTTCTCTCTCTTTCTCTCCTCAGACCCACTCTCACATTTATTAGCCTTTATTACATGTCATTAACTCTGTGTCCTCTCTGTCCCGTAGTCCTGTGTTTGTTTCTCTCTGGTCTCTCTTTCTCTGTACCTTTCTGCAGGTATCTCTGGCTCCGGAGCTGCATGTTCTCTGTCTGTGGTCCTGGCTCCACCAACCTGCTGCTGTTTATTGTTTACAATGATCCATTTCTAACACGTTTATGTACATTACGTTACGTACATGTTCCATTCTGCTACAGATAAATATTGGATTAATATTCTATGCCAGCTGTAATGTAAATAATTACCAGTCATGACAGCTTTTTGCCTCTGTGCTCTGTTTCCTATCATAACTGTAATCTGCTGAGCACACATTATCCAATAACTGTTCACTAACTGTAATATAAATGCTGACCCTCTAACATTGTCCATTGCCAACCCTGTTTGTATTATGCTGCATGTCCTCCTCCTCTCCTCCATTCCTAGCTGTCCTATCTTCCTCCTTTTCCTCCTTTCACCCAGCCCGGCCATCAGCAGGAGGGTCCCCCATCTGAGCCAGGTTCTGCTCAAGGTTTCTTCCTGTTAAAAGGGAGTTTTTTTCTTGCCACTGTCGCCTTAAGTGCTTGCTCTGGGGTCAGGCTCTGGGTCTCTGTGAAGCGCTTTGAGATAATTTTGATTGTGGAAGGCGCTATATAAATAAAATTGAATTGAATTGAATTGAATTGAATTGAATATTTTTCTGAACAGCTGGTTAACTTGGATAACTTGTTTTGGCGTGTCTAATAAAGTGGAACCAAAATCAGACTTCCTTACATCATGTGTTCCTAGGAAGAGTCATAACATAAGTGAAAATATTTACTAAGCAACACCAGTATTAAAAGAGCACTGCCCATTATAACTCACCACCAGCCAATAAAGTGCCATAACAGGCAACTGCTCATCTGTTTAAACCTTTCTTACAATACCCAGTATACTGCCAAGGCTGCACTCTGAATTCCCCCACCACCAAATCAAAATCTGTTATTAGCATTAAGTATGCTAACATTTGATAACTGGCACTAAACACAAAGTACAGCTGAGTCTGAGGGGAATGTCCTTTGGGGACCATGAATCTTTCTGTAAAATTCCATGCAATCCATCCAACTGCTGAGCCATCTTAATCTGGACCAAAGAGGTGGACCAACTAACCTTTAAGTCCCTGAAGTCTGGACACTAGTGTGGCTAAACACATTTCTCCTGACAGACTGCACATAATTGGAAAGACTGTGATGGTACAATTTGCAATGCAAGCAAGACATCCAGACATGGCATACAGGTCCATCATAACAACTACTTACACTCAGAAAAAGGATAGAATCAGATGTTAGGAAAAGTCAAAATAGTACTGTGATGTGGGATGGAAGAAGAGAAGACAAGAGAGGCCAGTACAATCAGGTACAAACTCAACCCTTCACTGATCTTTTCTTAACTCATTTCATTTGTCATCAAGTATAATGCAGAACATCACAACACTACCAATGCAAGACTCTTTAAAGCAGTGATGGACTAACTATCTGGAGTAGTGTGAGTTTTCTGGCTTGGATGGTTGAACTGAAGGCTTGCAGAGAGTCTAGCAACACTGATATTAAAAGACAAAAATCTTCCATTCTGTTTGATCCCACATTGGGCTTTCCAGCTACAAGCAGCCATAAGTGTTTGTGGCTAGGTTTGGAATTTATCAGTTCTTGAGACACCCTCTTTCATTGTTTTTCACTGTTACATCATTCCTTCGGTATGCCAAGTTGACTATAATCTGCCTGTAACCTGCTGATTTGAAGCATTTCTTTCTGTTTTGTGCAGAACAGCAAAAAACTAGACACAAGGAAGAACTGTTTTTAAGATTTAGAACAGCTCAGTAACCACTTAACACAGTTACCACTTAGCTGAGTGAACTGTGCCACCTATCAGTAAGCTCTTAACCAGGAAGTAACATTATGTATAATCACAGCTGAGCTGATAGTAGCACTCTTAGTCACTGGTGAGGGAATCTCATGCAAAAAGCAACTGATTCTGTGACTGATTACTCAGTGCAGTCAGCTCAGCTCAGCTTGAAGATTCATTGTTGAAGATTTGTTCATTCATAATGAAAAAATGACTGAACTACTTAGACTTTATCACTAAGAAAAAAACACTAACATTAAGAACAGACATTTCAGTGATAGTTTGCAGCACTGGTGATCGAATACCAATCATTTAAAAGACTATAAAATAAAACATTATAAAACATTTGTTAGTCATTCAAAAGAAATTGTCAGTCATTTTGCAAGCAAAGGTGACCAACATTTGCTGGTTCCAGCTTCTCAACTGTGAGGATTTGCAGTTTTTAGTGGACTAAGAAATCAGTAATCTGAAGATTCATCAATAATGAGAATAATTGTTACTTGCAGTTTAGTTACAAAATACACAAACAGTTCACACAGGACATTTTTTGTAACAGAACTCAAGTATAAAAGGTAACTGAATATAAGAATAAGTAAGATAAATAAGTTACAGATAACTGGTTAATATCTAGAACTGAGTGAAGAGTATACATTTATATTAGAAACTAAGGTAAAATTAAAACACTGTAGTGTATATATGTATGAAGGAGAGTACTGTTCTAAAAAGGGTCTGTATACATTGGTTCCACTGGAATTTGAGTTCCTCACTAGAGCTTGACGGAGATTCAGGATATAACTGGGACAAATAAAGAAGTTAGACTGACTTTCAGCCTCATACAGGGATGTAATATGGGAAGTCTGACTGTCATTCTCAGGAAGCATCACAGATCCAAATATATGGCCTGAATTAGACTCTACTTTTTGTCACCTTTCAGAAAAAAAAGAAAATATTTCAAGAAGTGCTGCAGCGGTGGAAAAACAGCAGATTGAAAAGCAATAAATACAATGTGGGGCTGGAAATTGTTAAATGTTCTTTTTTGGATCGTGTTTTATTAAGTACAAGGCCAGAGCTTTGGAAATCTGCTCCCTTTTAACATCCTATGGAATTTCCCTTGCACTGGAAAGTCCCACTTAAGCTTCAGAGAGCCAAGTGAGTGAGTGAGTGAGTGAGTGTGTGTGTGTGTGTGTGTGTGTGTTTGTGTGAGTGCATGTACATGTAGCCTAGATGTGAGCATACTGTGGGGGAGAGAATGGACATGGCTTGCCAAATAACACACACATTATTATATTACTACTGCAGGGTGATATGCGTGAAAGCGATAGCACCATACATTTGATTACATCATGGGACAACTGCATTAATCATGACTTGCTCTATTTCTGTTTAAGTATTTTCTCAAATGAAAAAAAGAATCCTGTTATGCCACATAAAAACCTATGCTGGAGAAAAACTGCTTAGAAAAAATCATTTTCATCATTATTTTCTTAAATGCTTTGGAACATTACACTGGTTTCTACAAGCATTTGGAAAGTGGCATCCAAAATGTCAAATAAATTTAAGACTTAAAGATTAAGTTAGCTTCAGTCAGTGCTAATACCACTGTGCAGATGACCAAAAAATGACATTACTTGAGAAAAGTATACTGACATAAATGCTGCTAATGTCTTTTAAACCAGCACTTACTGTGGCCACTCATTAAGTGAGAGTGCATGTGTGTGAGTGTGTGTGAGGGGATAAACTTGGCCAACATTCAAATAGACTTTGAAGATTAAACAAATTCTATACATCAGCAAATATGGACGGGTTTTTGGATCAAGTGAACAGAAGTGTTGTAGTTTAAGAGAAGATCGACTGAAGCTACATCAAACAAATTAACACAGACTTCACAGCAACACTGTGAAATTTCCATTGCTTCACACTTTGTACAAATCAATGGAAGGGATCACACTTGGTGTGAATATTTAAACAAAAATGAATTTTTGCTTAGTTTGATCTGTCCTACAGATATCCCAATTGTGTTTTTGCCAATCATCGTGATATGAGTCCTTAAATGTGACACATCTAATGATAGAATATGATCTCCAACTATACTTCCATTTTCTACCGCTTATCTGGAGTCAGGTTGCGGTGACAGAAGGTTGAGCAAGGTAGTCCAGATATCCTTCTCCCCCAAGACATTCTCAATGTGTTCTGGCTGTACCCTGGGGTCTCCTACCAGTTGGACATGCCATGAAAATGGAAAGTGCCAGCTCCTTCTTCATCACAATTGTTCAGTACAATGCTTGCATTACTGAAGACGCTGCACCAACCTGCCTGTCCAAGTCAAGCTCCATTTTACCGTCACTCATCACTGAGATTTGTAAACTCCTGCACTGGAGGCAGCAACTTGCTCCCAACCCTGAAGGGGCAATCCACCCTTTTCCAGCAAAGACCCGCAATCTCAAACTCAGAGGTGCTGACTCTCATCCCAGCTGTTTCACACTCAGCTGCAGTGTCCCAGTGCATGATGGAGGTCATGGTCTGTTAAAGCCAACAGAACCATGTTGTCTGCAAAAGCCATGAGGCAATTCTGAGGTCACTAAACTGGACACACTCCTCCCCTCAACTGCATCTTGAGATCCTGTCCATGAAAATTACAAACAAGATCAATAACAAGGAACAACCATAGAGGAGGCCAAACCTAAGGCCAAACCTGTAAGGATAAAGAGCTAGTCCATTGTTCCATGCCTAGGAATCTATATTGCTCCTCCTGGATTTGAGGATCGACAGTCAGTCAGAGGCTCCTTCCCAGCACTGTGGCATAGGCTTGGGGACCACCACCCCAGTTTGCCAGACCACAGGCATTGTCACCAACCTCCATGCAACATTGACTTTTCAGTCATGAGTAAGGCTTCTCAGGTAACTAAGCTAGATGTATTGATCCTCTGATGGTGTGGTCACTGTCTGATTGTGCTTTGGATACAAAAGTTTCTGCAAGCTGTTAGTTAGGCCCCTGAGAAGCCTTTAGAAAAAGTGCAGAATCTTAAATATTCCTCCTTCATGTTACATATTTTTCATATTTCATATTAAAAAATTTCAATGCAGCCATGCGGTTTACAGCATGGAGCCATTTTCAGTGAAAAAGACCCACGGCTATAATTAGAGACTGGCTGATGAACATTTGGCAGCTAAAGTACAAGATGCTTCCCTCAGGAGTTGGTAGAGACCAACAGCTGAGCTAAAACGGAGTGAATACTGGACTTAGATCCATCGGGTGGACAAACATCCAAAGGACTCCCATTTGATGATTATGTCGCTCTGCAACTGCTGGACATGTAAATAAGCTGTGTTTGCTAACACACTGAACACATAAACTTAAAGGTGATGTGTTGTATTCATGAGTGTCCAAAACCTGAAAAATAGTTAGTGCAAAAATAACTAAATAAAAATAAAAGCACATGCAAAATCTTTAAGATTTTGCATGTGTGTTTACAGATGGTGTTTAGGCCAAAGCGTTGTATGGGCTACATGATGCCACGCTGGGAAGCTCCCCTACGATTCTCTGTCTGAACATCTTTCTCACGACTCAAACAAGATCCATCTACCTTCACTGCATGTGAGCTTGTGCATGTATGAGTGAGACTGTGTGAGACGGTAGGGGGGCTGGTAGCCCAACATACATCAAACAGAGTCTGATGCATGCCTGGACAATGAAAACAGCCCATACATTCACACCACAGTCACCTTTGCTTCTCTATAGTTGGACGTCTGATACATGAATAGAGAGACAAATATAATGGCCCCCCCTCCCACGTTTCAGGCTCAGAGTAGGTCTAATTACCGAGAGCCCTGCTTTGTAACATGCACTCTGACATATGAGTCACCTATAGACTAGCTGCTTTTATTGTCGTACACTGAATGGAAGCACAACCCTGTGTTCAGAGCACGACCCAGAGCACTTGCTGTGTTGCTGTGTGGGTGTTTTCGTGTCTGCATAAAGTGAGAGGCCCTTTTTTCACCTTCATTCATCTGCATCCTGGATGTGGAGACTAAAATTGGATACATCTCAAATTCAGGTGTAAATTCATGCATTGAGCAGTCCAGTCACTTAGACCACGCACACAGGTGGCCAGAGATGTTAGGTAGCAGTTTATGGGATCCTTATCATAAGTATTATAAAGTAATTTACAGCTGGTCAAGATACTTTTGTTTCTCCTAGTTGTAGCCAACACATGTTCTGCTGGCCACAAGAAGAAGACAATTGTACTTTTAGTTAGACATTTAGCCTCAAATTAAAACTTTCAAAGTCTTTACTTCAATTTGTTTATCATATCAATGTTACAGTTCATCAGTTCAAAGGATTTGAGCTGTGATCAGTTCAAAGGAAATTCACTACCATACTTCTGCTCCTCCCATCCTTCATGCTACTTGATCATAGGCAAACACTTAACTGTGAAAGGCTTCAATTCTTAACCTTAACAGTGGCCATAGTGGTGGCAGCATCATGCTGTGGGGGTGTATTTTAGCAGCAGACACTGGGAAACTGGTCAGAAATGAGGGAAAGCTGAACAAACCAAAGGAGCAAATGTTGGAACGATATCTTTAGTGAAACCACATGACTTTTATTATGTTGCTCCTGCAACATAAAAAACATGTACATTCTGCACAGCATAAAATTTTATTTATTTTCCTCATGCAACAACGTGCTTATTAATGTAATTTGCAGAAAACGTGGTAGCAACACAATACTGATTAAGATTTGAGCGATAGGCCTGGATGATTATCAGATCTGACATGCAGCATTTTTTTTTTATTCAATTGCTGATGAAATAATTAAAAAATGTGGTACTTTGACTCTGATGTAGCCTCCTCTGTAAACACCACTCTGTGGTCTCAAGCAATGTCCCGCCTACAGCACCATCTGATTGGTCACACGTCATGAGTGATAGCCTATCAACAGTGAAGGTAAAAGGATGCAGATACTGCAGAAGCTGCAATAAACATCAGAATCCTCTGATCTATTTCTATGATGACGAGCATGAGCATTTCCAGTTTCCCAGTTACACTGTAAATGCCAGAATAACGCACTTTGCTGCACTGATATAAAGTTAACTGTAAGGAGGTAACAGTTTATTTTGTGTAGCAATAACTATATATCTGAGTAACACTGATGTTAGTGCTGCTGGAACTTACTGTAGCTACGATATTGTGAATGTTATGCACTTCAACCTCTTGTGGTAGAAAAGAGTATTACAACACAAACACACCACTTTGCAAAACTTTCTTTTTCACCTCTTCTTAAGTCATAAACACAGGAGAGAAGACATTTTAGATAAGACATTTTTTTCCATTCTCAACTCTCCCCCCCGCCGAAGTGCTGTATGGGAGTCTTACACTCAACCAATACCAGGAAAGGTAGGCTTCCATACATAGAGGTATTTTGGGCATATACTTTTTTTTTTTTAAATCTTCAGTGGAGAGTGAGCTCCCTGCTCTTCTCGTTTTAATACTGAAAAGTTCTCTTTTAATTACATATATGCTTAAAGGCATTTCAACAATTTGTGGTGGAGTTTGTGTTACTCTAAATTTTAAAACCAAGATTTTCATTTTCAATGCAAATGCCTTTTGGTGCCAATCCGATCTGTCTCCTTGATTACTAATAATCGGTATCAGCCCCTGAAAAAAATGTATCGGTCGACCCCTAATACTGATGGTAATGTGTAAACTATTATTTCAGCAGTCTTGTCCTTCTGCCCAGAATATGTGGTGAGCTGTCAGCGAGTGAACATAATCAACTGTGTAGAACATTTGTTCCTAAGAATCAGGTTTAAAAGTACAAAATACCTAAACCATTACCACCAAGACCAGATTTGTCAATACATCAGAAGGGACACCAAAAAAAAAAAAAGGTTTTCATCAAATCTTTAAGTAAACACACAGTTAACTGCTTTAACATGTGTAGGTCTATTCAAAGTAATTGACAGAGATGGAGAGCTGATCGGTCCTGCTGGAGAAACTTCCTGTTTTTCTTTATGAAAGATACTCGGAGCCAACGCCATTAATCTCAGTGCTATTAAAACGCTTGTATTTTCCACTCAGCTCAACTACCAGACTCTTGTTGATTCCTGGCTATTTTAGGACTATGAAAAAAAAAGCCACTCCACAGAGATCTTGGCTTTCTCTCATTTTACAGCTAGACTACATATTTCTTTTTAGTCCTGGCAAGACAGATGTATGACTCACAAAATGTATTCATAAAAGAGGAGGCTGAAATGTCAGGGTAACTGCTGGCTTCATAAAGTCAAAAATGAAATTATATTTAAAAGGGTTGGTTTATCCAAATATATAAATACATTTCTCACCTATCTCTAGTGTTACCTAGGCTCTAGTTTCTGTTTCTCGTGCAGAGGTTTTGAGATATCCAAATCAGAGACTTCTACTACCAACAAAATACGCGGCCACAGAGCCGCTGCCCACATAAAGAGCAGAAGTTGGTTTTTTGGTGCTGGAAAACTTTAAAGCAGGTCGGTTGGCAGGAGCTTGAAAAAAGGAAAAAAAAACAGCTAAAAACCCGCAGCCTCACAGCAATCTACCACCTACTATCCTATCATTGTAGATCAGTGACCGGCCTTTTCCCTTCTCACACTCACCTAACTGGAACCTACCACCTGCTCAGGTCACCACGAGGTGAGCTAGACTGGTACAAAGATTTTAGTGCATACAGAGCAACAAATACACATTAATATACTTTTGGTTACTGCTGACAATCATAGTCTTCCATGGGCACACGTGTATGGCCACTAAATTGAGATGATAGGTGCACAGTTTCTCTAATCTGTCCTAAAACAATTGCCAGGTACTCAAGTGAAGGGCTCTGAATACATTCTGAATTCATTTACACAAGTGTTGCTTGCTGTGATCGCTGCGCCTGTTCATTAAAAGATTCTGATGCAATTTCAAGGTAAGTGATGGGGGATAAAATCACCAGTCCTCATTCTGTGCAAATATCTATTCACGAGTTTCTCTTTAGGCTTCAACAATCTGAGTTAGAAAATTCAGTTGGATGTCTTCCAAAGTTACAGTCTTTTCAGTACAAAACGTCCCCTTTTGTTTCCCTGGACAATAGTGGGCGGACAGCAACAAAAATCTACTACTTTGCACTAAAAAGCCAGTATATACTAGTTTTTGTCACAAAAAAAGTGTGATGTATTATTCCAAACAACATTCTGTAACAATAACAGAGGTACAAAGAAGTTTTGTGCAGTCTAACTGATCAAATAATGTTAATCAGAAAACAGAAGAAGCACAACAATCAACACAAGATGGATACTAAGATCAATGGCATCCAGTACTGCAGTAAAATCCAAGAGCACAGCCTCAACTAGTTTCCAGTTATCTGTATGAAGACTAAAAATCCATAATGACAAAGTGAAAACTTTTTTGTAAATTTATTTATGATCAAAAACTGAGATCTCTCATTTACCAGTGTATTCAGACCCTTTACTGCAGCACCCCAAACTGTGGTCAGGTGCATCCTGTTTGCTTTAATTTTCCTTGGGATGTGTCCAGAACTTGACTGTAGTCCACCAGTGGCAATTTTAACTGACTGACTGGACATAGTTTAGAAAGGCACACAGCTGTGTATATAAAGCCAAGGAATTCACACTGCATGTCAGGACAAAAACATTTCTAAAGCTTTGAGTGTTCCCAGGAGCACAGTGGCCTCAGTAACTGGAAGAAGTCTGGAAACACCATTACTCTTCCTTGAGTTGGACGTCCAATCAAACTGATCAACAAGTAGAGCCTTTGATAGGGAGGTGACCGAGAACCGTCTAACAGAGCTTTAGAAGTCCTCTGCAGAGGTGGATGCAGGAAGGACAACCATCTCAGCAGGACTGCATCAATCGAGTAGGATAGATGGATGCCACCTTGAGTAACAAACCGATGACAACCCACCTGGAGTTTGCCAAATGGCTTTTAAAGGACTCAGAGCATCAGGAAGAAGATTCTCTGGTCTGATAGACAGAGACAAAATTTTAACCCTTATGGTAGAACTCCAAACACTATGACTGGTGAACAATAAGCACAGCTAATCACTCGATCAACACCATCCCACAGTGAAGTATGCTGGGGGCAGGTGGTGGTGGCTTCTTAGTGGCAGTGACAAGGAGACTGTCAGAATGATGGAGTGGATGGAAGGATGAATGCAGCCAAATACAGAGAGGTCCTTCGACAATAACCTGAGGCAAACAGCCAAGACAAGACTGGAGGAGCTTCAGGACAAGTCTCTGACTGTCCTGATGACTGATGGGCAAAAACGGCAATTTTATCAATTTGAATCCTTTTAAGCCACTGTATGTGCTTCACATACTGAGGTCTTTTGTTGTTGCAAGTCTTAAACAAGGACAATCACAGATAGTCATCTCTGTTCAGAGGAATCTCTTCTGTCAAATGGCTTCTGCAGAGCATATGTGCTCCCTGTCCAGGCATTGTCACACTGATCCCCACTGATGCATGCCTGTTGAAGCACCCTCTAGAAGACACTAGGAAACAAGTAGCTATTCATTGTTAAATGTCTGAGTAATAAATTACATCAAGCTCAAATATAAGATAACACTAACTTCATTACATAAATATGTTTAGTCAATCTTAGAATTCTGACATACTTAAGACCAAAATTTTACTATACATAGGAGACTTCTTGCCAAACATCACACAAGCATCGCAGCCTTATCGGCAATGGGCCTGTCAGGTTTTCACATGGCTATTAAAACACTTGCAAAAAGGAGACCACTGTTTGAAGGCCACAAGAACATTACATTAATAGATAAATACAGAAATGGCACAGATTCTGTGTCTGAAAAGGGTTGTACTTTACTGGAACACAAGGGAAACAAATTACATTGTTAAAGCACCTGAACTCGATTACCTTAGATATTACCAGATTTATGAGAATCAATATCAGTGTTATCAGTGTAATACTACACACTCAACTGAATTAATTCCAGTGTCCTCCTCTTTGACTGTCCTGTCAAGTGCTTATTGTGTTAGAGTCTTTGTAATTGTCAAGACGGCTGAATGTTTAGTGGAGGAATTCTGTGAATAAACTACTACGGTTATCATGGATGAGATTCCATCAGCAATGCAGAGCTGTGCTCCAACGTATCTGTAAAACACTGATCCCTGCTCAGTGGAACTTAATCTGTGTCTGTTACAGCCTGTCTCAGCCTTTGTTCCACTGCTCTGTTTGTCAGGAGAGTTAGAGTCAGACCCGTGAAGCAGCCATCCACTTTCACTCCTTACTCACACCATCTATTGGCAGTGTTGATGCTGCCAGCATGCCTGTACCACATAGCTCAGACAAAGAATGATGGCAGTCAGCCAGCAGCACTCGCACTGAACAATAGAGAAGACGGAGTGAGAGGGAGCCATGAAGATGATTATTATGGCTGATCGCTCTGAGATGTCTGTGATGCTATGGGATGAGGTCAGCCAGGTCCTGGATCAGTGCCTAAGTTCCTAACCTGCCTACCAGGTTATTGCTGTACACGGGTAAAACAATGGAGGTGTGCAGGAAAAGTAGGTTAGCGGTCGAACACTGGAGGACTGTGCTGCCGTGCTCTATAGCCACCTGTCTGGAGTCAGCTGCAAGAGGAAGATACCCTCCCCTCTGCCCTTTTTCCTACACTTTCTCTCTCTCTCACACACACACACACACACACACACACTCTCCCGCTCTCTCTTCTAGATGTCTATATAGGCCAGTGACTTTCTAACTTTACACTGCTCAGAGCTGACCCACCTACAGCCTGTTTCTGGAGTTTTCCCTCACCGATAAGCAGATGGTTCACATGGTTAACAGAGAGGCATTTTGTGATAGACAAGGCCAGTACAATCACACTCAGTCAGTACCACTGCCATACCAAACACACTCGTCACACTTTCTGCAAGATCTGAATCAGAACTTTTCCTAACACAGACTACCAAACAGACATTAAGCCCGACTGTGGGAACCACATGGGAAGCTGTAACCTGTTGCTAATTTTGTAAGGAGGTCTGACTGTGGAGAAAATTATGTGGAGTGGCTGTAAAGGTTTTTAATGAAGGAGAGTTGCTCCTGTTTTCCTTCTCTCTGCCCCTCTCTTTTGTTCCAGTTACATCTTTGCGCTAACACACAAACAGACTTGTTAACATGAGCGTCAGAGACCCAGACAACGTTTCAGGACAGAAGGCAGATAAGAAAAATCTAGATCAGCCAGAATGAGAGAGGCCGTGGTAGGGAGACCTAAACATAGAGAGAGAGAGAGAGATAGAGAAGAAAGGAGCAGCGGAGGAGAAAAAACCAGGGGATGTGAGGGAGGAGGTGGTCAATAAATTTCCGAGGGGAGAGTGGAGGACTGATGAGGTGGAGAATGCTTCATGGCTGTGGGATCCCAGCAGGGCTCGGCTGGGACTGGAAACTGTGTCAAGGACGAGTGAGGAAGAGACGGATGAGTCAGGAGCATCAGAAAACTCTCACTGCTGCACTCATGAGAAGGCTCTGCGCGTAGCAATGGAGGCTCAACTCAATTTCAGCTCACATCAAAGTCAATTCATTACTAATTTTTGAGAAATATATTCATCAGTCACTGTAAGACAATAAATGCAATATGTCCTACAGAGGACAAATCAAAAGTCAACTAAGGAACTCCTGCTTCCCTTTGCCAAGCTGCCTCTAAAATTCAAGGCCATTACTATCACAAAGGGATATTTCAAGACGCTACATGGAAAAAAACATCATGACCGGAACTCTGCAGTGTTCATTTTTTACCATGTCCACCTTCAGATCTTGCAAAACTCAGCCGGCCAATTAGACCATCCATGCTGTATGTGGGCTTCATTTTTGATCTTCATGTTTTTCAAAAATAAACTTTTTATTTATTTTTTATTTTATTTTATTATTATTTTTTTGGGCTTGATTTGGCTTTTGCTCGATGGTTCACTGATGACTGAATTCAAGAATGTAAGGCCGATCTCTAATTTACAGCTAAGATGGCCCTAAAACAGGTCAGGGTGACAGAAGGGCTCAAAAATTGTTATTAAGACAGAGCACAGCCGTTTCCCCCCTGCTACCAGTCTTTATGCTAAGCTGAGCTAAAGACATCTTGGTTCTACAGTAGCTCTGCTCTAGATAAACAAAGATTAAATTAATACCAAACTTCAGGTTTGATTGTGGGTTTGTCAATAAACTAGAGTCGACTGGTTTCTACCATAAGTGGAAAAGTAAACAAATGTATGACAGCACCGCAGTGATTCATCATCCGACCATAAGCACGTCAGCAAAATAACTTCAAAATGTTAGATTATTATTCTAAGAAGAAAAATCTAGGAATTTTATGGAACCAGGTTGAAAATGATCCTAACATAAACACAAATTTTTTTATCTTCAAATGACACAACTGCTAGATAGAAGGCTGAAAAGCAAAACTACATTTTTCAGTGATGGAGTACAGGGGTGAGCTTTACAGAGAAGTTCTACTGTCTGAAGTGGAACAGTACAAGAAACAGCGTCATTATTCATGATCTGATCCGTGCTGCACTGAGATGAACCCAGCTGGCCTTTGCCGTCACCCTGGTGTGGTTGACATCAGTAAAATCATTCAGTTGGTGTGTTCTGCTAAAGATCTGGGTCGCTAGTCACTGCTGGCATGCCGAGAGAGAAACCTAATGCAAAACAAATGTTTTCATAAAGTCGCCCAGTGTTGAATCAGCATCATTCATTTCACTCAGACTCCTTTTTTTTCAGTCCTTTCTTTTTTTTTTCCCCTCCCTGTGGACTGACTTGGATGACTCGGACTGTGGCTGCGTCTCTTCAGACAGCTGCTTCACATTAGGTCCTGATGATGAGAGTTTGATGTTGCCCACGTCTTTAACCCCTGTGACAAACTGTTGGCCTTACTAAGCTCACCATCAAACACCACTGAGCTGGCTGCGTATTTTCCCTCTGCTGCAATCACAGATAAATCCCAAGGCTGGCTGAGTGTATGGTACTAATCGAAAACACTGAACACAACTAAACAAAGGACTTTTGTTAAGGTACTCAGAGAGCTTCCACAGCTCGGTGTGTGAGCCCAAATGCATGCCATTCTGCCTCTTACGGGGAAATATTACACCAAACTGTTCAAAGATCTGCCGATCTATTGATTTGAGTGAAGAGACAGACACGATAGAGAAGAAAAAACACTTCAGCACACATCTGGTTTACAAGTTCTTACATTTTAGAGGTGGTTCTTACTGTTCTACCGCCCTCTGTGGTGCAATTGAATATTCTTGTATTATATTCCACATGGCCAATAGTATGTGGACACCTTAACATCAATGTCATATGTCTTTGAGTTGAATGTGTCATTCCCATGGATGCTGCTGTAACAGCCTCCACTTCTCTGGTTTCAATCTTTCCAACCCCATGTTGAACCTGGCTGCAGGAATTTGCTCCCATTCAGACACAGAAGCTTCAGTGAGGACCAGCACTGGTTCTGGGCGATAAGGTCTGACTCACAGTCAGGCAGAGCTCAGGGACCCACACTGCGGTTCTTTTCAGGTAGCTAGAGTTTCAAAGTGAAAACCAACCAACCTCCTGGCAGGCCATGGCAACAGTAAACGTTAAAGGTGGCGACAGCTGTAGCCCCCAAATGCTTTGAAGAAACAACTATTTAAAATGTCATATGCAATGAAAATTACACTACAATGTCTTTTGTCTCTGTTGACAAGAATTACAGTACAAAGTAATACGCATTTTCATCAAATGACTGACATGACTAACACTAAATTGGGTGCCAAATGAACACTGAAGAAACGCTACTGTCTAAAATATTGTGTGCTGTAGCATTAAAGGAAAATGGTTTACTTAAACCTGTTGTATTTCCCATAAATGAGACTATTATGACTCTAAGGGTGGTGCTAACTTTGGATTCACCATCTCTGTTGCAGAGATTCGGGGAAACGAGGCCTGGCACAGAACAGAGTATATGGGGCCAGCTACACTCCTACAGCCTCCTGAATGAACATTAGTTCTGAATGAATCAATTCAAATGCTTATCTCTGAGTCTGACCCAAAGAAAGTAGCCACCTGGAATGGCCATTATGGCTACGTGCATAGGGATCTACTTATCCCATACAGAGGATGTGGACTATTGCGAGTCACTTCATTTTGATGGCTGACTGTGTTTATTAGAACAGTCACACACAGACGGAGAACTAAGTGAAATGAAAGAGGACCGATGAAGAATGGAGGCAGAGGTTGAAAGACAAACTCCTGATGTTCCTGCAGTCATTGCTATCTTGTGCTTATTGAGGAGGAAAACTTTAGCTGCAGAGTGGGAGCTGTTAATGCCAGAATTGGAAAATAGATGTGTCCACAGATGGATGTTCCCAGCTGTACTACAACACATGAATCTGCAGTGCTTATTGACACTATCATGCAGGACATGAGTCTCACACGCCTCAAATTAACTACAAGAAAAGGCAGAAGCCGGCTGGACCAAACAATTCAATTTTTAAATTCAATTCAATTTTATTTATATAGCACCTTCCACAATCAAAATTGTCTCAAAGCACTTTACAGAGACCCAGAGCCAAAGTTAGCATGAACCATAGAGCCACAGTAGCCACATTTATGGGAAACACACCAGGTTGAAATAAACTGGATTTATCCTTACCCTTCACTGGGACTAAGAGGCCGAGTCCAAACAATGAAAAACAGACTCAGCCCAAAACTACACTACTGTCTACACAGATCTGATCATTTCTAAACTGCTGTTTGACATGAATAATTGAATAGAATATATCAGTATGAGATCTGTTTAACTGAGACGACAGAGACATGTCAGAATGACATGTTTTTACCCAGAGTGCTGATGAATCTAAAAAATTCAGAAAAACCTCTGAAGTAATTCTGCTACGTAACTATGCACCACTAAAAGCCCGTACAAACTAGTTATCTCCCAGTGATCATCCGAAACACAAGATGAATCAGAAGACACCATGCTGGGATAGTTTATGAGAGATCAACATGGAAATGTGAGCTGGAGACGTCTCAGCATGAAGACTGTGATCGGATGTATTTAAGCTTTTAGAGGCAAAGTCTTGTAGTTAGTCTCCTGCTGGAGCTGTTAATGTGAGAAGATGAGTAAGAGAAAGAGACAGAGACATGCTAGGAATCGTGAGTGAGCAGGGTTACTATGGTAATAACTGATATCAGCCATGGAAAATAAGAGCAGTGACAAACACTGCAGCTGAACAACTTGCTAAGAGGACTGTGATCAGAAAAGAACCTGACAAATGACAACTATTACTACTACTACCTATACTACAGCTAACTGCATATACTAATACTAAAACTAATAATAATAACAATGTACACTATCAAAAACAAAGGCAATAAAAACAAACAACAATAGGTTCCCATTGATGTGTAACCATCTGTGATCTTCACCTAGATTTTTTTTTACTTTATTTAATACATGATGTCTCCAACACTGAAAAGTGCCATTGGTAAATATGTAGCAGCAGCTGTAAGAGCAATGTTTTAAGCAAATTCCAATACAAGCAAACTATTCCTTCTGTAACCTGAAGGTTAATTTAATGAAATTAAATCCCTTACTTTGAGATAAACTTTTTTTTGGTCTCCACCAACTCCTGCAACTGTTAAATGGTCCAGTGTGTTCACCAGCTGCTCTCTTGCTTTGACTGTCTGCTGTTTGGTGTTGGGTAGTAGAAGTATAGTGGCTTTATCAGCATCTTCACTGAAAGCACCTCCTTCTGTTGCAGGAAACAAGGTTGATAAGAACAGGTTAAAAAGCTAGCACTGGCTAAAAAGCTAAGGAGAACGGTGATGGTGCGCTATAATTCTCTGTGGGTTTGTCTTTATGAATGATTCCTTTAACTTTTAACAACTTTTCAGTCTTTTCATCTATTGATCCATTAAAAAACTGATTAGTGATTAGTGCAGCTTTTAAGACATTGTGTGTTTTATTTTGGTGTCATCTGGTGGTAGTATCAAGAATAACACTGTGGCAGACAGCAATGTATGTTGCTATGTCAAACATCTTATGAAATCTGTAGTCATGTTTTTGGTTTCATAAAACATTTTTAGGCCACAGACAATAGTTTGGAGCCAGTTACGTGCATGAATATAGTGTGTAAAGATTTCTGACGTCCTCCCTGGATTAAACGACCGATGAAAATTCTTTATAACAACTCGGTCTAACCAACAAACCTATTGCTGATGTCCAGTAAAACATGGCATTCACCTGAAGTGGAAAACCTCCAGGCAGCAGGTTGGATTCAAAGCTGAATTGTCAGAGGAGCCAGAGCATGATGGGAGGCCTTCATTTCCTGAAGTGCTGTTTCCAACAGCTGGCAGGAAGCACAGGAGCGAAGGCAGCACCACACAGTACATACAGTATAGCAGCTGCCTTTCCTTTGTCTGTCTGCCTGTGTGTGTGTGTGTGTGTGCGCATGTATTCTGTTATTCATTTAAAACAGCCATTATGGAGGGGGTCTCACTACCAGCATGCACTCTCATGACACACTGACACACACACAAAGACAAACATAGCGCTTTGTCATGCAGTCCGTGCAGAGTGCTGTCATGTGGTTAACTAGAAAATTATGTTTCCCACATCAAATGCAGCTTTGTGTGTGCATTTGTGTGTGTGTGTGTGTGTGCGTGTGTGCGTGTGTGCGTGCGTGCGTGTGCACACAGTTCTTTCCCCCTCCAATTACTTGCTCCAGCCGTCAGATAATAATGGGGGTCTAATCAAGGCCAAGCCTGGCGGGGTTTACACACTGGTGCTCCACTGGCAACTTCCTCCCTGCCCGCAGTCCACTAACAGGACAGGAATGATGGCTCCCACATGGCTCAGACACAGAGAAAGACAGAGTGTGATTTTGTGGATCTGTGTAAGGCAGAAATTGTTTCCACACTGCCTGCCACTAGTTCAACTTTCTGCTTTGTCATCAAGCTTCTTAGTGGAATGCACTGAGAGTCCTGGGGAAACAAGCTGACTATATCGTACCTAATCATTACTAACCATCACGGTTAAAAGGAAAATAAAGAGAAAATCCTCCCCCAGGCTTTTAACAACGGGTGATTGATAAGTATGCAGCCTAAAGTAGAGGGAGTCCTTAGAAAACCTAGCACATGTATTTTTCAAAATAGAGAGCACTCCAGAAAGTGGCCCACAGCTGCGATGACGTCATCATCACTGTCAAAATGACAATCACTGAGCTCATTCTACATGTTGGGGAAGTGGCAGTAGTCAGAGCGTGGTAAATTGGGTGAACAGGCTGGATGTTGGATGAGTTCAAATCCTCATTCATGGATGGCAGCTATCATCACTGTGGTAACGTGACCCTTTTCCAGGTAGTCCACCAGCAGCACTGCCTATGCATCCCAGAAAAAGGAGGCCATCACCTTGCCTGCGGACCAGGCAAATTCCAGGGAGCTTCCACTTTTTCGATTGTACTTTCACCTCGGGTTGGAAGTGGTGGACTAAATTCTCATACATGGTTATGAATTGCTGGGGAAATCTCTCAGCATCCACCTCAAAAATGGCAAGGTTATCCCTTGACATGCCTAATCTGCCTCTCATCACACTGAAGGAGTTTTGGGACCCACAGCTTGGATAAATGCAGGACACATTCCTAGGACATACCCAGCTCTGTGGCAATGTACCATTATTTGTCGATCTGTCAAGATAGTGTCTCCTGTGTGGTGACAGTGACCAGTTTTCCAGGACAGAGGTCATCTTCCATGCTTTCCGCCACATTCAAATTCAGGAGCCCACTTCTTCACCATGCAGTAAGAAGGGGAACCGTCCCCTGGTGCTGCCACCATGTCCTTGTGGACCTCTGTGGGCAATAAGGCCTAATTTCCCAAAACAGAAATGTTAAGAACAAAAGTTCCTAACTTCAAACTTTCTGCATTATCACTCAAAGAGCTGAACAATACGTGCATGTGTACACCCATTAGCCTTCAATTTGCTGCATTAAATGAGAGTTGCAAAGAAAGAGTACATGAAGGTGGAGTTCATGTTACATGTATGAAAGCTGCGGCTACCATTCTTTGAGCACCCAGAAAAGCGCTATACAAAATTGATGTATTATTATTATTATTATTATTATTAGAACCAGGACTGCTGCCTTGTGTCTTTTATGCTTCCTCAAGGATTCAAAAACTGCACCGCAACAGCTAGAGAAAGGGTACTGCCAACGAATACAAACCATCGGGGAAAAGGAAGGTAAATTAGTTTTGTGGGCATACAAGATAGTCTGTGTCAAGCTTACTCAGATTTCTCCCAGAGCACTGCATGAGTAGAGCCACATCAAACTATATATTGCTGTAATTGACGTTAGCATCCTGACTGAACTGATGGCGCTGGAGAAAAAGTCTGGAATGACTAAAATCATTAAGACACATCCTCTGGAGACCACGAATATCTGTATGAAAATGAATGCCAATCAATCCAAACAGCTTCAAAATATTTAACTTAAAATTAAATATGTCAAACTCTAGAGGAAAACTCAAAGAATCATTGAAGTACTTTGAATTCATTCTTCCGAGTGTTTATACACAATTTTATGGCAATCAATCCAAAGGATGAAATATTACAATCTGAACCACAGTGGCCAGCCACACACACCACTAACCTGGAAAAGGTTAAAAGAAAAAAAAAGTTTCTCCAAGTCACATTTCATAGACGAAGATACTATACTACTTTTAAATCAGTTCACATAATAACACATTACCATTACACAGTAACAATACCATATTAAACATGTACAAGTCAAAGTTTGTGAAGTTTCCTCTAACTGAAGGGATCCATGTAATTCCATCTTGGTAGCTCAAATGCTCAAGGGGAAAGTATTGACACATTACTTTCTATTTCCAACCACAGCCAAATACAGGTCAATACTATCTATAGCATTACATAGCAAATGAAAAAGCCATAATTTAAATCTATCAGTGTGCAACCAGTCACAGAACATGTACTGTGCAGGCCACTGTCATCACTTTATAGCCCATCTGTAGTCCAAACTAAATAAGGAGCACAGGGATGTGTGGTTCTCACTCAAGGGCTAATTGTCTTATTGATAACTTGCTCCTATTGTGCTTTTCGCCCCCACACCCATCCTGTCTGATGACTGCATGTCAATATCCTAATGCACATCTCCTTCATAATTCATGTCAGGCTCACAGGAGAATAGCAGGTCAGACTTCAATTCAATGTTTCCAGCACTCTGCTTATAGTGCCCAGAACATTAATGTGATCTCACATCAATACTGCACAAAGAAACAATCAAAACATGCCACATTATACACATAATATACCAGCATACACACATACTCTACAGTGTTCAGAGTGAACACATTTAAGCAAAGTTTATAGGTGCTGCAACTTCTTACAAAACAGAACCTGACGAAAACAGGATTTTGGAGTCTCATATCAATATTAACTTTACTACTTTACAAGTGATTTATTACTAGTAATTTATGACTACACTTCATGAGTAGACAGTAAAGTGCCTTTTAAGCATTTCTGCCATGTCTGAAGTTTGCATTTAGGCCTGTGTGGTTCCAATCATTGTTTTATGACACGTCATAAAAGGCACAGGAGACACACCTTAAACTTGTCTAAAACTGTCTGCATGGAGAGATAGCAAGACCCTTCAACACTCACAATTCATTAATCAACCAAATGGCACAGACACACAATGAAAAACCAGTTATAAAGATCAATAAAGCTTAAATCCAGTCAGTCGTTATGACATAGCACTGACACTTATGTCAGCCACTAAACTAAAGGTTATCAAAAATAGAAATATTACTTGCACAAAAACGCAGGAGCCAGTAACAGGATAAGTTCAGTCAGAAATTTAAACTCAGCATGTCTAACTATGTTAAATAGTGCCTAAGCTGCATTTGGACACCTTGGCCAGAAATTACTGTTTGCAACATCACAAAAAATTCATCTTCACACAGTTGCTAGCTACAGAGGCCGGAGCCTGTGGGGAGTATAAATAGTGCTTAATTAGCTGTAATGTGTGTCTAAATGTGTAGAATGGTGAAAGAGGTCATTCATCGACAGGTTTCTGAGAAAGCACGGATGGTGGAATATGAAGCCAGCCAAGAGAGCCACCTACAGTGACCACTCAGACATATCAAGACATGCACAAAGAAATGGTGTGTGCGATTGTCATAGGAAGGCTGCAGACATGTGTACAATCATTTAGCCTGAACACATATTTGCTGAGCTTCACCTCAGAAGGTCAAAATGTGGGAATCCGGGAGGGATCCTGGTCTGAGTCAGTTTGAACTGAGTGGAAATACTGTGAATCAGAACTGACAGTGCGTATACCAATAAATACATGTTGATAAAAATCAAAGCAGCAGAGGGATATCATAACTTATACTTCCTACTGTGAGTCAATCTACAACAATGCCGGATCCTATAGTTCCCATGATGCAACCAATATAATCTTTATGTTGACATAATAAAGCTCCGCCAGGGCCACACAAGACATTATACAACCTTTGTCACAGGATGAGACCAGTAAACTAACCCTCAGGCATAATGTTTGTGGAAGGATTCAAATATTTTAGGTCTGGGGATGCAAGCATTTGTTAATATTTACGGACATGAACAGCATGTGGAAAGTGGACACACATTTGCAAGTACATAGTGACCGATAGTGAAGTGATCTGAACTGTTGAATGTTTAATTGGATATCTATTTGATATTAAGCATCATATAAAGATTTTTAAACTTGGTGACTGGATCCGTGTCTTGTTTCTTTGAGTTTTTATCAAAGAACCAAGTATTTTCTAACAAGGTTGCTCATCGTTTGTATTCATGATTCGATCAGGACGGTTTTATGTTCTTCCAAGTATCAGACGTGCTCCAAATGCCATTAACATAACATTATATATGAGACAACTCAAGGATTTCTACTAAACTCTAAACACTTGTGTACCCACCGCATGATGTACACCAGATAGGGTCAAATGTCACTGACCACAAACTTGTTAATCACACTTGTGTGCCAATGTTCCAAGTCTGGAAACGAATCTGTTTTGACTGCTCACCTGATTCTAACTGGGTGAGATTACAAGTGACCAAAACTCTGTCAAAACAAAGCAGGGAACAACAGCCACAGGGATGAAGCAACCAGAAAGAAGAAAGACATTTTTACCCAGGACATTTCCTGCAGGCACCTCCTCCAGCTCTTCGAGCTCTCTGCCCATCAGCAGGTAGATGCTTTCCATGGAACAACAGGACAGATGAGGCACCTCAGGCAGACAGTCTGAAGCACTGCAGCTCTGTGGCAGCTGGCAGAGGTGAGAGAGTGGAATAAGCAAAGGGGCTCACAAAAATGACAGTTGTATGGGTTTTTTTTTGAGGTTAATGGTTAACATTCCTTTTCCCATCCAGTCAGTATGTAAAAAGCAAAGTCAAATTGAAAAAGTACATTTAATAATTAGCTTAATGTCACCGCAGCAGCTGAGAGGTGGCTTAGATGTTCTGCAATGTCTGTATAACAAGGTCTCAAAGTATCACAACCACGGATGTTGTGATGTATCAGCAAGTGTAAGTCAAACTCATCATCTCTGTGTGACCTCCCAAAACAGCACAGTAATACAGCTGCTTTACTGCGTGAGCTTTCCTGATGTGGCCTTACACAACATCTGGTAATTCTACATGTATGGTTCAGGATTCAGTGGTAATTCTAAATTGTGAATACTTGGTAGCTGGAAGTTTTTAAAGGAAGGGCATTTTAAATGTTGCTGCTTTGTCTGGCTCCAAGCCAAAGGAAAAAAAAAAAAAAAAAAAAGAAAGAACAGGAAGTTTTCCGTTTTCCCTCATCATCTCTTCAGTGCTGCTCCAAACCAAGAAGGAGTTAGGATATGAACTGTCCCATTCTGTTATTTACGTTAGGTTGTCATAACAGGTAAGAAAAGACGGCCAGATTCTTTCAGATTTATTTGCCTTTCCCTCTAATGTAAATTTGATTTTTTTTTCAGGCTTTGAGTTAAACAGTCTAAGCCATCTTGTAGGAGATGGTGGCACAGATCTCCTCCAGTTTCCAGTTGAGGAGGACGACTGCATCCTCAGGCTTTAACCCAAACAAGGCAAAAGAGGGAAGATGTTCAAGTGTCATGTTATACATATCGCTAAGGAATTCAAAGACCTTCTTCCAAAAACTTTGAAGGCTTATGACCAAAATATGTGCAACCAGGTTGTAGTAGTAGATTTACAAACAATCACAGGTAGGATGAGTGATGGGTACACCCTTCCCTCCTGTGGGATGGAGGTGGATCGAGGGTTGGTAAAATCAAATTCTGAAGAAAAAGACTAATTTAGAAACATCAGTGTCATATTGAAATGAATACCAAGTAGCAAAGAAAACTTTTCATAAGGAATCTTAAATCTCCTTGTGGTCTGTGAACATGCAGTCTGAGGCTTCTTAATAGAGATTCAGTAAATTCATAAATGTTCATGATGCTCATAAACTGATCCTACTATGTGAGCTCTTGTGACGCCAGAGAAGATAATTAAACACATATGGTTTAGTAAAAATGTTGAATAACTTCTCGTGTCAGTCACGAGAATTTGATTTCCCCTGTGGGTCCATGTAGTACTGTCAGTTACAGTACCTATCAGTGCCTATCAGTGCTGGTTTGTTTCTAATAAGTCAGTGTGAACATGAAACAGACAAGAACTAAAAGACAGTAACAGTTCATCTGTTTCCTTTGGTCCGAACCACCAAAAGATTTGACCGCAGACCAAAGAAAATGATTGAAAACCTGCAAAGTTGTGTAAAAATTTTGATATTTAGGGACAATTCTAATTTACAAGGCCTCAAAAATAAGACTGACTTTATAGTAAACACTGGTATATCCAATCTAATATTTCAATGGCAAAAAAAGTTGAAACTTCAAAACAGATGTGTGCATTACACAGACACAAGAGAAGTGTGGAGCAGGTAGTGTACAGGCTGGATGATAGGTGTGGGTTTACCATGCTCAGGCCCCGGGCGGGGTCATACTTTGGTCCAAGCACAAATACTCTCTGTCCTTTCTTGACCACTCCACTGTAGACCCGGGCAAATGCTATGAAGGTCTGTCTCTGCTCCTCTTCCTCCTCTGGCTTTGAGTCTTTCAATGTCAAGCTCTCCATTTTAGCTGAGAGACAACACAGACACGTACACAGAAAGTGATCCTGTCAGAGTCAGTAACAGGGAAGCATCTAACCTTTTTTTTTTTATATTTAGCTGGGTCTGAAACATTTAACGGTTTTAGCTCCATCCACAGATGAATAAATACCTCTATCTGCTTTCTACATCATTATCAGTGATCATTTATTTCAATTTTATTATGTGTATGTTGGCTTTTTTTTTTTTTTTTTTTTGCCAGGATTCAGTTTAAAAAAACTGTGTTAGTGGTGTTAACATCCCACAGATTAAATGCAGCACTTTTACCCTTCTGACACTTTTACTCTTCTGAGTATTTAACACCTGCACCTCCACCCTTTTTTTCACAGCTCCCTGTCAAATTATTTTAAAAATCACAACAAACTGTCACCTAATTATAAACTCAATTTGAACTAATGGTATTAGTCATTTGCCAAACTGTTATGAATTTACAGAAATTAAAAAAAAAGTGAAAAGTGAAGATCTAGGAATGAGTCATTGAGTGGAGAGGTGAACTTACCTGTGCTGAGTGCAGCAGGCTGGCCTTCCTGTGCCACACTCCCTGAGGGGGTGACGTTTTCAGGACTCTCTGCTGCCGTCTGACCAGCTACCATCCTGTCAGCATGCCTCTGCCTAGCAAGCTCTCTGCGCTGGGCAATCTCCTCCTGGGTCAACGGCCTAAACACACACACATGCAGACACACACACAGCTCAGAACGACATTAGATCCCCAGATAACAGCTGTTTCCTCGATGTCAGAGATGCAGTGTGATGAGCAGGATGTCAGCTGGAACCACAAAGATGGAAAAGCGAAGGCTGTGATTGTACTGATTATCTTATCGGTACGTGAAGCTTCAGGTACCGGTGAGAAGTTGAAATAGAACAGAACAGATCCACGAGTCTGAAGCCTTATCAGATGCATGATGACACTGTTTTTTTTTGTTGTTTTTTTTTTGCTGGAGCACTGTGGGACCCCATTTGAGGCAGCTCCGTTTTTTTCACGCAGGGCCTTAGCCAGCAAACTTTGTGTTAAAGCCAGGCTATCTGCTATCACAAAGCTGGCTCAACTTAAACTAAGAACTCTGTTCACCGAGTGACATGTTAATAAACCAACAGAATTATTATAGACATTTGTAGACAGTCATTTGCTGACTCTGGCTTTAAGCCTGAAGAGTGAAAAACAGCCCGACTATGTTCAAATAAGTTTGTGATGAAGGCCACTCACATCAGGAATACTTGTCTTCTTTTCCTTTTTTATTTTCCCTTTTCTCTCTTTTATCATGGCCAGGCATTCATAAAATAAACTGTGATATCAATCATTTTGTTCAATTCTAAATTCCACTGTAGGACTGAACTGATACAGGACCATGTATGAACACAAATAACATGTATTGCAACAGGGTCCCTGCATTGCACAATGGGACAGTGGCACTTGTGAAACACCTGAAACATTCTGCCTGCTGCTCTGACCACAGACCATGTCTGAAACACGGCCTCTGTTCAGTGAACACTCTTGAAGTGGCAAACTTTTAATTCCCCAGATTGGTGCCTTGGGGGCGAGCTGTAAAAACAGAACACAATTATCCCCACATTAGTTTGTCTACAGGACCTGTGAGTGTGTGTGTGTGCGCGCAGTGCGGTCTGTGTGTGTATGTGTAGTGTGGTCAAGAGTGTAAGCTTATGTGTGTGTGCATACCCTCTTCATAAAGACCACAGTGACTATAGCAACACAGCTGCTCACAATAGGCCTGAGTGACGGCATCCAACACAGAGTTCAGCTCCATGATGACAAACCACTTAAAACAGCCCATAATTTGCCCCTGACAACAGCAGCGGCCCTGCCGACTCACTTGGACTGATTGCACTTCTCTTTTGCATAAATTGGATATAAAAGGGGCCACAGCCTGAACTCAGGATTCTAACAGGAAACCACAAAAGAGCAAACCCCCGCTGAATGATGGCCTGGCCTTAAGAACAAATAACTTCGGACTGACTTACAGCTTCAAACTACACAAGTCAGCTCACTCAGTAAAGCTCACTTCTCTCACATTATTTCCTTCAAAAGCCAGAAGACAAACAAACTAAAAGCAGACAGATGTTTAAGTGAAGGTTATCAATATACTGTGATATTTATTTGAGCCTGGGACTGCTCAAACATCTAAATAAACACCGGGCTGCGTGGTGCGTACGAGGCTTCATGCTTCCCATCAGACCACAGCAAAGTCGCTGCTTTTTTTTTTTTCCCTTAGGAGGTCAAATCAGTCGCTTATTGGTAATAATGGGAATGCCAGGACTTGGTTTCTGGCCTCGCCCGCTGCGGTTATGAAGTAATGGCTTCCAAACACTGGAGCCGGACGATCGCAACCACAAAGAGACCTTTTAACATTGTGAAGAGGGAGGAAAAAGCATGCTGGAAAATTAAACAATATATTGATATTAAAGCTGTCTGCAAAACATACTTCTCTTTTTTTCTTACCACTGAAGGATCCTGATGGAAGATGTTTTCCACTCTGGCTACAGTGTATGAAAATGTAGCTGAGCAGTGACGGAGATAATATTCTGTCTGACATTTGCATGAACACCCTGCAGTCAGATTTAGTCAGTTGAAGGTTAAGTTTCTGAGGCTCTGAGTCAGCTGTTTAGCTGTCATGGTGGAAAAGACTCTGCTTAGACAAGGAGTTCTCACTTAAACTATGTTAACACTGGACGGTCCTGCAGGTCTAGAAGAGTATGCTGAACACTTTTAAGGCAGAGTCTGTAATCGGGGAAGATTAATGGGGTCACATGTCACTGAGTGCAATATGGTGTTTTGGAGAAAAGTCAGTATTGACATTTTGTTTGAATCGTTGGTATGTATTTTTTTTTTCTTTGTGTCTATCTCTATATGCTGTGTGTGTGTGTGAGCATTGTCTCCAATATGAGACAATCACTGTGCACAATTTATCCAAGTAGTAGAGCAGCTACGACAAATTATTCAAAACTTCCGACACAGCAACAGGGTCAATTAGGATCTAAAAATATGTTCAGTGTTTTAATTAAAACCAGACAGGTAAGCCCTTACACACCGGTTCCAAGTTTCTACAGAGAAATCTCCTGGAGCACAGAAGCTGTCCTCAAGATGAGTCCGAAGCTCCATCAGAGCTGATGGTTTTATTTTTCAGACTATTAGCAGGGTGTTTTTTTTATTTCAACCTCAAAGACAGTTGAGTCACAGGACGTCTATCAACCCTAATAGCAACCAAAGAGAAGCGCAAGCCAATGACTCATGTTAAAGTGGAACTGGTTCTACGTGCATATGAGAATAAGGCTATAAATATTTGAAGAACTGTCATCTCATGTCTATAAGGTGTTAGAGTTTTTGATCACACTGTGAATCTGAGGTAGGGCCAGACATTTCTGAATGTCTTCTCAGGTTCATAAATAGTAACAAAGTGATGCTCCTCTCCATGTCCTGAACCTGGCAACCTTGAAACTGTTCTGCCAGCCTTCACTGATTAGATCCACTACCTGGGCAGAAGTTGTCACACAGTTAAACCAACTGTTGACTGCAGAATGCAGGCTGTCAGACCATGGTGGCAGACAATATGTTCATGACCCACTCCCCTGTAGGCAGCTGCAGCCGTGTGCTGCCACAGAAATGTCAGCGGTGGATAAGTGTGCCAAGAGAGTGTAAGGTGGGCAAAAGAGAATGGGGAGCTCTCTCAGGCTCATTAGTTGAGATTTTGGACAGGCTTTTTTTTCTTCCTGGCTTACAGTCTCACAGAGATGACCTTTCTTTCCTTCTCTCTTTCACATATCTGTATCTCTCCTGCCTCATCCTCTAACCCATCTCTGACAGCCTGTCTGTATCTCCTCTCCTCTGTCTGCCACTCCGTTTCCCTCAGAGTGCATCAGCAGAGTCTGCAATTAGGATCCAGTGCTGTCACAAGAGGGGGAAGGAGGGCAGAGACGATGCCAGGCACAGGGCTGAAGCAGGATCCTTCCATTCTGCATCAGATACGAAGCTCAAAACAGAGAGAAAGGCCTGGATAGGGAGTACAGAGAGCTAAATGCATATATGCTAAGCTAAATTACGCTTTGTTTTTACTCAGACTCCTAAAGTTCTGAATGAGTTCAGATGTTTACGTTTGTTTTGTTTCATTAAAAAGAAAAGACGCCCTCTGTGTGAGCCCAAATAAAAACAACACTGCAAGGTCTCAACTCATAAATCAGCATTTCCAGGTTGGATAAGGCCTGAAAATGCTTCATGTATCTACTTCATATTTCCACAGATGTCCAAAAACAGTGACATGTTGCTTCATTATAACAAACACATTTGAGTCAATTCCACATACAGTATCCTGCTTAGGATAAGAGTTTGATGACAGTTCATCAAATCTAAATCCAGCAGCAAATTTACTTTTCAATCTGAATCTTTTCAAATCCCTTTACAAATTCAATCATGTTTATCTTTCAACAACTGTAAGTAACTAAAGTTATGATTAACAAAAAATGACGATCATGTCCTTTACATGTTTTTTTTTTGTTTTTGTTTTTTTTTTTTTACCTGGCAGCCTATTTAATGATCACATGTTTTTAAGTCTTCAAGAGCTTTTTCACTCCATTATTTTAGTGTCATTCATGTGTGCCAGGAATCAGCAGGGGGTCAGCCGGCTCTGGTACATGACGGCTCCAATGCTCATGCTCTATAGAAGCCTAAAGGAGACCATGGAGGCCTGAAAAACATTTCTGTGTATGCACCCAGTGAGCATTTCTGACTGAAATGAATGGGAAGAGTGAACTACTTCTTAGCAGTAGTACGACTTATTAACATTTCAGTTGACCTTGATTTGGCTTTTACTTTCAGATAAAGTAGTTTATATATAAACTTGCTAAAAAATTTACTGCCAAGTTGCAGTAAATTGGAATTACTGTTAGCAGCTCAGGCGCGCTGCAGACTTCCTTCCTTTTGGTTTGCTGGTAGAATTATTATCTAAGGATGGCTTAAAAAGAAAGTTTGTCATAGTTCCCAACACTGGAGCAATTTACAACTTTGGTACACTTTAACCAGTGCAGGTCGCTCTGCAGAGCAGAGAGAACACAATGAGCTTTCTCTGGCCCATTAACAGCTCACACATGTGTTTCACAGGCCAGGCCACCAAACCAACACCGGGACTAACTCTCTGACGACCCTCCAGCATCAATCCTAGTCTCCTGTAAGCATCTGCTTCCAATGAGAAATGGCAGCAGCCCACTCTTTGCTGTAACATGTCATCCTGGCCTTTTAAGTGTGAGGATGCCTTTGCTATTCATCTGACTGCAGGAAGTAGCAGATCTCGTTTCGTAGCTTCATAAAGGGCTTGAAGACAGAATCTGTGACACCCAGCTTAGATTAATGGCCCAGACGCTGGAGCGGGGAGCTGTGTGATGTTTGAGCGCAATCAGATCCTAAAGCCAGACAGGCAGGCCAGGCCAACTCCATCTATCACCGACTGTGGACGAGTCAGGGGGCTGTGGTTTACCCTCAGCTCACCTCCAAGGAGGACACACAGATCACAGGAGGGCTAATAACTGCAACCCACTCAAGGAGAAAGAGCCAAGAAAACCTCCTACAGTAAAAGAGAAATTGGAAGTAAAAGCACACTAGTGGACAGAGATGCCAGTACTGAGAACAGATGGCAGACTACTACACCAATATCCAACAGTGAGACACAGATTATGTCTAGGCTGATCACAACTGACTCGTTTCCTTCTTAGATCTTAACAAGTGCTTCCATGATTGATATATTTGATTCCTTCATCATGCTGTAAATAAAGAACTGAAGCTTAGCGCAGTAAATCTTTCAAACCTTGTTCAGGATGCTTCTAGTGTCAAACATCAGTTATCAGTGTCATTTTTGTTTTTTCCAGATTACATGAAAACATATTTCCTCTAACCATGTGTCCTGCAGAGAGTTTGTCATTTTGCCTCCACAATGCAATGGAAGTAAGTTAAATTTTTTATTTCTTTTCTTTTTGTGTGTGTGTGTGTGTGTGTGTGTGGTCACAGAGGTCAGACACAAGAACCAGTGTGCCCATTACTCTGAATAATCCACAGTGTGGCTTGAACAGCTAGCTTCCTCCACTTCTCCCCTGTAGTTTGTGCCTTAGACAAATCTATGAAATGAAATGTAGAACCAGACCAGAACTGGATTTTTGGAGCCAATACCTATGTCAATGTTTAAAAAAAACTTCTAACATCATATCAGCCAATGTTAATTCCTTTACAGGAACACAGCACAAACAGGATCATGGACTTTGCATTTAGAATATTTATCATGTCATTATGACAGTTTTGTTCTGGATGAACACCAGCTAATTAGAATTGTTGGTCACACAGTCAGCCAATCATCAAAAAGCAGCAGCATGCAGATGATAGTGCTGCAGGATAGAGGTTTCCAGGTGAGTGTGTGAGGAAGCCCTCCACACCAGCTGTGTTAGGCAGCATCACATCATTCAACAACCAGAGTGCACATCAAACACACCATACAGACAGAAAAAAAGTCAGAATATACTAGCTGAGTGTGGTAATCTGGTGAGCGAAGGGGATAAAATGGCTGCTTTCCTGGGGGATTGAGGTCCCCTAAGGTCAGACACCGGTGCATTCTGACAAGCTGAAGTTGACCGTTTCTCTGTGATTTGGATAAACCAATCATTTACCTAATGATCTGTGTGTACACCAGTTAAAGCACTAAACAGAAAAAATGGTAATGCTTTTAGTGCTTTTAATGCTAAAGCTTGTACCTCAGAAGTTCAGGGTAACTTCCTGCTAACTGTGAGCCAACGTTTTTCCTTTAGATCCAGAACAAAGCGGACATATTAAGCATGGGCCATGAGGGACGAACAGGAAAACAGTCCCATCTACTGACCACACTGTCTACAGATACACAATTACCTCTGTCTGTTCTGAGGCAAAGCCTTGGTGTCCACGGCAAACATCTTGGACACGAAGATGATGACTGGAGCATTTTCCTCCCTCGAACACTGGAGGAACGCTGGAAAAGACCCGAGAGGAGGAAGAAGAGTCAAACACAAGCCAGATAAGAACCAAAGTCATGTTCCAACATTGATAGCTGCTTGTAGTACACAATAAATACAAACAAACATACAACACAAACGCCTTCTGACATTTGGTGGTGGGGGGGTGTCAACTAACAGCTAATTATAAAAACATCTTCTATGCCAATTGATCCAAGTAACTACGCAGCAACAGCATGTAATTAATGCAGTTGTAAACATTTTAAAACATTGTAAAAAAATATTTAAAAAAAAAAGTTATTTGCCGACTAAACATGAATTTAGTGCAAATGGATCACTTTACTTTTTCTAAATAATTTTTACTATTTTTTTTCATTATTGATTTTCCGTCACACATCTGAGAGCTTTTTATATAACAGATTTGGACGTGCTACATCAGACTGCCGTAAAAATGTTAAATATATATGTGACCCACTGAAATAACAGGTACATATTAAATCTGGCAGGTTACAGAAAGTTAAAGGCACAACAAAAACACTCCGCCCGCTTTGGGATTGAACAGTGGTGTTACAGAGTGGAGCTTCTTCCCTCAACAACAATCTTTGGCTGAGTGCAGACACTGGCTTGCTGCGAGAGCTTTAATAGCAAGGAACAAGTTTAGTCTTAGCCTGTCATCTAATTATCTACAAAATTAACGTTAATAAGCTACAGTTGATATGATCCACATTTGTCTTTTCAACAGAAAAAGCGACGATGAGCTCCGACCAAAAAGCTGCTCACGGAATGTTTTCTACACTGCTCTTTACTGAGGAGGAGAGAAAGTGATAACAGTTTAATCAGAGACTGAGCAAAGCTGTGTATTTTGTATGTGAACAGACATATACACTAAATATACAACTATTTTATTATCTATTATACAGCTGTCACCAGCTGAGGGTCAGCAGAAGTCAAGCGATGCAGAATGACAATGACCCTAAATATCAAAGAAAATCCACCTTCTGGAGTGGCCACCAGAGCCCAGACCTCTGATCACATTTCATCATTCCATAACACACACAACTACATGATACCAAAGGGTTCCTGTACTTTTTCTTTCCACATTTAACTTTAAAGTACATCAACACAACATAATTCATTTTTGACACCTGCGAAAAAAAAAAAAAAATGGAATTTAAAATGTATACATCTTGTGTGACTTCAGGGGTTGCACCCCGCCCCAATTCTAAACACTGATCACCGGCATTACAAATACTGCAACTTATCACAGTTAATATAATTAGTTCAAAATGTCAGATGTCAGTCTGATGTCATATGGAGCAAGGGTGGAGAAAGAGTGTAAAAAGTGAAAAAGGACCTTGGCTGATAAGACAGAGATCACAGGAGAGTCAATGTTGGACTTACATTCATAAGTTGTTCAGAAACACAACTGTTTCTTTGTATCTGCTGGAGGAGTAAATAAGCAGCTGTTTCCTAACACACTAGTCATGGACTAGGAGACATAGGAGTGCAACAAAATACAAACACATCATTTGGATATGCACAGAGAATGTACACAACAATGAACACATAAGAGAAACATGCAGCTGAATTTAGGGACTGTCTCAAAAGTGCATGCTAGAGACCCAAAGGCGCTTCTCCTATTTTTGTCATTTTTTTTAAAAGAAGAGTTTTTTTTTCATCCTCCCATTCCTGTCTCCTTAAAAATGATGTATTATTATGTAACACCACCTCTAGTTTTCGGATGGGCTGCAACAGCAGGACGCAAATAGTTTCATCAGGGGACGTTTACAGGCAGTGTTGTCATCTTAGCACCTTCATCCTTTGTCATCTTTTAGTGACTTTTTTTTTTTTTTTTTTGGAAAAGCACCTAGTGATAAATCTAGAGACTTTTTGGAGAAACCTTTGTTACTTTCTGTAGGGGAGAGTTTCCAGCGAGTGCTCCATGAGTGCAAGGTCAGGAAACAGGCACACCTCTGTATGTGTCTCATTCAGTTGACTGCTGACATAGACATGAACAAGCTTTCAACTTTCTCTCTGACTGATCATTTCATAAGTAAATAGATCTGAAATCACAGCACAGCAGTTGTCTTTAACTTGTGTGTGTGATTATAAACGCAGGATTTTAGCAGCAGCAGAGCAGCAGCTTGGAAATGTGTTGAAGTGACTGCTGGTTAACATGAATCTGAATAAGCCACGTTTCAGTCACTGTACTGTAAACTACACACAGTTTAAATATTACCGCGCTGACTCTTAAAACGTGTGTATGACGGATGTAAATTACAGTAAACATTTTTTTACTGAGGCAGAGTAGACAATTTAAAACAGCTTCAGGTATAACTCATGCTCACGTCCTGTGTAATCTGAATACAGATATTTTTATGACACAAACAGATACAGATGGTAGCTTTGTGTGACACTCCTACATTTTGCATACAGTACAAGTTAGTGTTGATTTATATAAGAGCTGTTGAAGCCCAGTGCTGGTCAGATCAGTTTTTCTCCTCTGATGTGACGGACTGATCCATATGATTTGCAAATCTTAAAAAAATGCTGATGCTGATTCTTCTTTAGTCTGTTTTGGGGAAATATTAGAGGATCACTATAAACAGTATTATTAAAACAGCTATCAGAAACGTCACTGCAAAACATGGACTCTTCTCCGGCAGCTTTGTGAAACATGGTCAGATTTCCACAGGTACACACAGCACAGAAATAGAAACTCACAGTTTCTAGAAGAAAAGTTCTGTTCTTTGAACCCTCACTGCCTTTGCATCACCAGGGCCCCCCCACCCCCCCGTCCTTGATGTGGTCCCTAATCGTCTGATTAGAAGATGATCAGATCTCACCCACAGACTGCTCTGATCTATCTGACTCAAACATCAGAGATCTCACGGCCCCAGAATTCCAGGTCTTCACACGAGGAAGGAAATGTTTGATCTATAGCTGCTGGACACAATATCTCACATTTTCCACACAACGCAGCCCTCGGGCTGTGTCCAGATTTTATGAGGACATTTAGTGTATGTTTCCTTCCCATTCATTTACAAAACCTGCTGCTTGCCCAGTTAACTGTGTCTGGTCAGCCTGCCAGCAAGGGTATCTTGGGAAGAGTGTGTGTTTTGTGTGTGTGTGTGTGTGTGTGTGTTCATACCTTTTTTCAGTTCCTGAGTTTGTTCGGGCAATGAGTCAAATCGTCGTGCTCCGACACTCATCAGCTTCTCCACGCGCTCTGCCGCCATGTCTAAAGGACTGGGAAGCTTCTCACACACCATCGCTACAGTCTGTGTTAAAGAAAACTACAAACCAAATGTGCAAACATCCCCCAAAAAATGCTCAACCGAGTTCTGTTCCAGGATACAGAGCACAGCTTGGGACACAGGTAACCACTGGCTGAAGATGGCCGACAGGAGGACTTTGGGGTCGGAGTGACGGGAGTCCCTGGCCATCACCTTTATCCCAAGTGATGTCACCACCTTCTCCACCTTCTCCTTGTCTCTGGTTACAGGAAAACGAGTGAGATCTTTATCTTTGGATTGTTACATACCCTCTTCCCTGTATGTTTTCATATGTTCGTATGTTTGAACATCCCATAACAACAGAGGATTCATTCAATAGTGCTTGTGAGCCTAAAATGTAAGAATGAATGTCACCTACCTCCTAGTAACAACTGCATCGTACAAACTCCAAATGTTTTCCAGCACAAGCTGCACAAACAGTGGCTTCTTTCCTTTGGCCTGGAGCAAAGAGGGAAACAGAGAGAACACATCAGGATGAATGTCAGAGAGAAGGAGGGAAACAAGCGTTTGACTGAGCATTTGTTTCCAGTTGACTTCTGTTCAGACAGTCCAATTTTTTGTCTCATCAGACCAGAGAATCTTTTTCCTCATGCTCCCAGAAAACTTTAAAATGTCGTATGACACGGGAGTCTATATATGGCTTCCATCTAACCACTCTACCATAAAGGCCTGATTGATGTAGTCCTGCTGAGATGGTCATCCTTTCAGCAGGTTCTCCAGTCTCTGCAGATGACTTCTGAACGTCCGGGTTCTTGGTCACCTGCCTGACCAAAGCACTTCTTGCCTAGTTATTGATAATGGCCAAACAGCCATCTCTGTTAAGAGTCCTGGTGGCTGCAAACGTCTTCTATTTCACATTAATTGAGGCCATTGGGCTCCTGGAAACACTCAAAGCTTTAGAAATGGGTTTCTATCCTGATCTGCAGAGGGGTCTACAGAGAGCTCTTTGGACTGCAAGAGGAAACAGGGAATTGCTGGGTGTCTCTAAGAGTTTAATCCAAATGGAAACAGAAACAAAAACCATCCAGTGAAGCAGCAGCTCTGAGGACAGAAATACCTTGTTGATGAGAGAGGTCAGAGGTCAGACTGGTTGGAGCTGACAGAGAGGCTACACTAACTCAAATAACCACTCTGTACAACTTCCACTCTGAACAAGCTTCTCAGGATGAGCAACACATCCAACCTTGAGGAGGATGGACTACAACAGCAGAGACCATGTCAGGGTCCAGTCTTGTCAGCCAAGAACAGAGATCTGAGGCTGCAGTGGACACAGACTCACCAAAAACTGGACAGATGAAGACAGGAAAAACGTACCACCACGTACCGTATTAGTGTGGTGTTCCTAATAAAGTGCTCAATGTGTGTCTAATATAAGGGTATTTATGTTAATCTTCTCTTGACTATAGAGTAACAGGGAACTACATTCTAAAAAGTGTAAGAGATAATGATGGAGGTAGATGAGATTCTTTTCTTTGCACCACTCGTACACACACACACACACAAACACACACAGTTCAAAGGGTTAACCTGCACAGCCCAGTTCCATCCTGTGAGTGTGCTGCTCTCTAAAAAGCATCTCCATTTCATTAATGGCCCCAAATGTCAGTGAATCGGCAAGTGAGCTTGAATAAGAGGTCAACCTTTCCATCTCTGCTCAGCAGGCTTTGTTGCCTCCTCCGCTCACCCCTGACAGTTACAGTGCTGGCCAGACTGAGGCTCACTAAAACATTCATCATTCAGTATCTGGGAAATGAGCAGCAGCTGAATGTTTGCTGGAACAAGTCCACAGTCCAACCTTAGAAACAGAGAGACTTTATAGACAGCACAGGTCATCGATTGCTGTGACCAGCGATTGCTTGGAATCGAAAGGCTTAAGAACAATCACATGACAGCAGCCATGTCTCAAATGGTTTCAGGCTTGTGTTTGTCTGGTAAAGACAAAGAGAGACAGAGAGCAAAACCTGTGTTCAGCTAACAGCTGTAATACATGAAATTAAATAAATAAAATCCAAACCTGCCAAGGGGTGTTGCTAAATACTGACAGAGTAGGATGCCAAAAATGTTACCCATGACACAATTACTGATTTCTGTTTCTATTTCTATTCTTTAAGCTCATGACAGAAAAAGTAAAAGTGCATTAACATCTGAAGAAAGGTTCATTCTAATGTTTGTTCAAAAATCAACAAAAAATGTAATTTACTCAGTGTGCCCAAACTGCACACAAGTGTAACCAATATAGTACTTGCATAAAGTTGAGAGACAGACTTAAAAAAAACAACAAAAAAAAACAGAATGATCAAAATCACAGCAGCAGAGACTCATCGTCTGCAAAAACAAAGCTTCCCTTAAAGCGCTATTATGTAATAGTTATTCCTCACCCGGTACATGGCACATTCAAACTTCACTCCATTTCTAAGGCAAGCTTTCAATCCTGATGGCAGTGTTCTTAGGATAACAGAGAGTCCAAGTACACAGCAGTACTGCCTGACCACAGACTGACAGGTGACTGGAAAGATCTTCTTCAGATGGTCTGATAACATCGACATCAGGCCAAACTGACTGAGACTGGCTTTGGGAGTAATTACAGGGTGGAAGAGCAGCCAGATGAACCAGATAAAACAGTTCACAGTACCACAGAGGCACAACATTCACGACATAGACCAGTTTCTGTCTGAGCAACACACTCGGAAACTGGTCCATCCTAAAGAGCAATGCACAGACTTATATATCGCTGAAACTAAAACACTAAACAAACACATTGCTGTACACAAGAGGGCCAAATCCTCCTCAAGGCTCAGCAGTTCACACGGACAACATACGTACATACTCCGGACAGGGAGGACAAGTGGTGTGAAAGAGTGGTGAAGGAGGCTGTCTGTGTTACAGCACAGAAACCATCCCTCAGAGGAGGAGGTCCATGACACCACTTATCCTCCACCTACAACGCTGTCCTTTGCACCCATTCACACTTGGCCTTATGTGACTCCAATGACCCAAACGACTGTCAATACACCAGTCAGAAGCCCTGACAAACCAAGTGGCATCTGTGGCCTTGGTAACAGCCTCACAGAGGTTAAATACCTGGGACTCCCCATCTGTCAGTCAGAACTGAAGAAGCCTCTTCACATGAGAAGTGAAACATCAACCAAGTCCAGCTGCCCTCGATTCAACTCCCCTCAGAGCAGAATGGTCTGGATCACTGAGAATCTCCACAGACAGTACTGAACAGTCCTCTAACTGAGGGCTGCAGAGGGGCTCCATGTCATCATAAATACAGTTGGGAGCCAGTCAATAAAAAGTCTAGTCAAACACATTGATCTATTTATTGCTGTAAACTGGGAGACACTTGATTTTTAGTATGGTGTCCGAGTTAAATCCATCAATTATTTCCTGAGAGTGAGAATTTTCAGGATAAAAAGCGTTGTGTAATTATTTGTGAGGGCACATGTTGGAAAGTAAATGTTAAAAGCTGCTATAAAATGAGCACAACACTGTTACTGGTAACGTTAACACCCACGACTGTCAGTCATACAAGGTTATGTAAAAACCTTTGTATATATGAAGCGATCTGAAGCATCTTTATCAGCTCGGCTCACAGCTGTTGTGGACATGGTACATTACACACATCACCAGACTGAGATTCAGATTTATTGACTTAAGACCATATTAGCATAGCATGGTGGTCAGACTAAATTCATTTAGGGCAATCAAAGATAATTACAGCAGAACCAAAACAGGGGAGTTGGATAAAGTTCAGCTGAAATCATTGTTCAAAATGTGGAAGAATGGTGAGGAAGAGAGGCAGAGCAAGAATAAACTGAAACAGATATTCACTGACAACACATTCAAATGACAGAACTGTCATTACACAAAGAATCAGTCAAGAATGAGTCATTTTCCATTTCTTATTTCACCCAAATTCAAAAAGTTCACTAAGTTAACCACCAAGAAAAATGCATCTGATCCAAGAACGTTTTCATATTCTTCTAAATCTCACCTTTTTCCACTGAGGTGTGTTTGTATCATTGTTCCACCAAGTCAGATTCAGCAAAGTCTTTTAACTGCACAAACGTATCGTAAACGGCTCGTGTCAGCCTGATGAATACCATCTGGTCATGAGGTGTGTGTGTGTGTGTTCCTGAGATTTGAGCATTAGTATAATCCACACTAATAATATGCTGCTAAATATAAGGCTACCTGTTTGACTCTGTGGGCAACTTTCATTCATAAAATGTTCCTGAGGGCAAAAAGAATCATTTTTACACCATGACGCACTGAGTTTCATTGTCAGAAATGAGCAGACGGAAACCGGAGAAATCCAGCAGGGACGGAAATGATATTAGAGGACCAGAGGATCTATTAGACAGCATTAATAAGATGCCTCATCATCAGAGCGGCACTGAAATCAGAAATCAAGAGGAAACGATTTGTGAATTTCATTCGTACCCAAGAGAAAACTCAATACAAGAAAACTGGTGATTGCGCCAAGTTATTTTAAATCACTCATTCATGCCAATGAACAAAAGAATTTGATACCGTACAAGTGGTTCTTGCTGAAGGCCAAATAACTTCCACGTGTTCAATTTTACTTCAGCAATTCATTTACTTAAGACAGTAAATTGCACTGTTCTGTAAGAGGAAGATTTCATCTTTCAGCAGTCGCCTCAACTCACAAGGTGCTTTTACACATTGAGCTCAAACCCCTTCTTATTCTGAACTCACTAATGATGAAAAACCCAAAAAGTTAGTGGAATAGATATCATTACTCATGATTAATAACTCATAGATACATAGCTTATTGTGTAGTGTTTTAGGATCTACAGGTGCTCATTGTCTCAGCAGATTCAACACAGATCTTTTTTTGTGAGATTCTTCTGAAAGAAACATTCACTCAAACTTCTAAGTAATTAGAAAAGAACAAAGATCAGCTGATACCTATAGCACAAATCTGGATCTCAGTTTGCTGCCTCACTGTGAAGTGTTGATGTTCCTGAGGGCAATCTTGGAAGTAGTATTTTGTAAACCTGATATCTTTTTTTTTCTTTTAAAGTTAAAAATATGTGGAACACAATGTAGGATAAAAAAAAGGAAAGAGACTTAAACACATTAAGAAAACTTTACATTTATAGTTCCATTACCTGAGCTCCTTTCATGATCTTCTTTGTTTTTGTGTTGAGGTAGTAATCTCCCCACAGGGTTTTGAGCAGCACCTCTGCTTTAATGCCCATCCTCTGCCTGTAGATGTGGGCAAACTGCTGGATGCTACAAAACAAAAAATCATACTCTCAGTCAGTCATTTACATTTTTAATGCAGGTTCACTGCCGACAGAGAAACATGAGTCTTTTTTCCAAACTGTGCTACAGGATTTAGCTTCTCTGTTTTAATTGGGCATTTAGTAAAGTGGAGCTTTGGTAACTGCTCAGGGTAGGGTTTGGTAACAGAATCAGGGTAAACATGACTGTGCTTGTCTGGACTTCGGCTTCCTCCTGCTTTGCAACAGACGGTGAACGCGAGTGTGGGGTTCAGAGGTGGAGAAGACTCGGCTGTCACCGCCGGGACTTAATTGGTTTATTTATAGCAGAGAAATATCACAAGGACACAGCTACCCCCTCAGAACTAGGTCTTCATGTTCTCATCATTGACTGCCATACACCAAACTACCAGAGCAGCACAGAGACTTCATGTCACTGCGTTTGGATGTAGAACACATGCTGTGAAGTGAACACATGAAGGTAAATGAAAGGTGAGGGAGAAGCATTTTACTCTAAGTCCTTCCCTGGACAAAAGCACAAGGTCCTTTAAGGTATCGAACAGGTGGGAGTTTGCTCTGCTCTCTGGTGGCTCTGTAATCACATTCAGGGTCATACGGTGTCACAGGTATTAAATCTAAGCTGACAGCACCACCTAGTGGACATTTTAACATTTCTTTAGGCGTGTCCACAGGTAGTGATTGTGTATGCAGTGAAACTGATTTTGGGTATTGATTAAGCTACTAGGTTGTGCCCCAGTTCCAGGGCCACATTAACCAGTTATTATGTACCAACAAATTACTGAGGGACCCCTGTCCTGGAATACCAGCCTTAGGCTTAGATGTGTGTCAGTTAGTTTGTGTTCATTTCTGTAAACTCACATTTGTTCAATAATAAACACAATGTAAGCAGAATATCCATTGAAATAATAAAGTCATTAAAATCATGGCCAAGGGCCTCAAGAACAGGCAAAAAGGCAAGAGCCACATTATTAACACCCTGTCACTTCAGTTTGTGATGTGAATTAATACTTTTTATTATCAGGTGCATTAAAACATTAACAAATTAAAACTTCTTATTTGCTAATTATTTGCTAAAAATTGTTTGCTACTGTTCTGTAAAGCACTTTGAATAGTTTCTCTATGATGTTGTGCTAAAATAAAATAAAATAAACTTGAGCTCGATTCTGCTGGGACTCTGAGAAAAGGGTCTGAGCCACACATCACATGTTGTTGTTCTACAAAATTCCTGTCAAAATTAATAATTCAAAACAAACTGTACCCAAAAACTGATCAAAATGTTCGATACTTTTGGTTTTACATCTTTATACCAGTCTTAATCCATATTACTGACTAGATCTATGGGGGAAAATATTAAGAATATCAATTTCCTGTGAATGATTAGGAGATAAACTAATCCTGGTTTATTAATAAATCTCCTTACTTTAGTACACTCATATCATGACTGGTATCATGAGGACTTTCCCTCCCCCTCCTACCCTCTGAACCGTGTATATCACTGATGTCATCAGGATTAGAAGAGACCGGCCTCACCTGAACCCCCATCCGTCAATGGCGCTGGCAAAGACCACGTTCCCTTGGTCAGGAGAAAAGTACAGGTGGGAGTCGTCCGCCTCCTCCAGCCCAGCGCTCCAGTCATAAACCTGATCACCGCTCGACGTCTCGCTCTCTTTCTCGCTCTCTTTCTCGCTCTCTTTCTCCTCCTCCTTCTCTTTCTCTGCTCGCTCCTCCAGCACTTTGGATGTAAACAAAGTTCCTGTCACTGCGTTCACCTGCCGGGAGGAACATGCACACCAATAATCAGTTACAACGCTCTACAAAAACACTACCAACTTCATATTTTTTCATATTTTCTATGAGTTAATAGAAAAAGTACAACTGCACTATAAAGGTGGCTTTGCAGCACAACATTGTGGCTGAGCCTACTACAGAGGACTGGGTCCTTCACCTGTTCCAGAATCTTCTGCAGGTGGGTGTAGGCTTCCTGAGAGGTGAGCTTCAGCTCCATGATGAGTCGGTCTATCTTATTGATTACCAGAACAGGCCTAATGTTCTCCAGCCACGCCTGACGCAGCACAGCCTGGGTCTACAACACAATACACACATGAAAAAAACATTTCAAAAAGCTTTCAAAAACCATTTTTATAAATACAAAGCTCCCAGTTAGCTTAGCATTAAGACTGGAGACAGGGGGGAGACAGGGGACAGGAAGCTGGTAGGTAGATTTAGCTTTAGCTGGCCCTGCTGTTCCTGTGGATCTACAGTAAATATAATGTGTCTTCCTTATTTACCAACAGCTTACAGAGTGAGACAGTACATCACCAGAGGTATTTACCTGTGGACACACACCCTCCACAGCATCAACAACTACAATGGCACCGTCGCACAACCTGACAGCAGTGGAAACCTCAGAGGAGAAGTCGACGTGACCAGGAGAGTCGATCAGATTAAGTAAGTACTCCTGATCTCCTGAGGAAAAGGCACACACACACACTCATCAGAGTATCCTCCTCAAAAACACTTTGTTTTGGCTGCAGAGGATTTATCAGCTTTTAATTTATAGAGTAGTTAATAGTTAATAGTTAATAGTATAGGTACTTTTCATGTATAGTTATTGTAGTGTGCTATGTTAATTGATGAGAGATAATAACAGTAAAGCTAAATCAGTATAGCTGACATCGTCATCCTTCACATTAGACAGAACATAATTAAAGGATGAGTCATCAGCCAAGGTTCATATTGAGTCCTCTAAGAATCACAGGTGCTGTAATATAAATAGTTAGATTCACTGTCAACCAATCAAATGCCATTCTTTGTGCTGTTTTTCTGGTACATTTTTCTTGTTCATGTGAAGATGAGTTGCGATCCTGTCCAGATATCGCATAGAAACTAGGATAAGAGGCAGAGCAGTAAATGTCAGGATCTCTCTGCATTAAAAAGCATGGACCTCATTGTACTCTGTATCATACTGGGGAGAAATCCAGTCAAAATCTAAGTATTTGTGATGGAAATGAGAGATATCTTCCTGTGTGACTATAATCACCATCTCTGCACCAAAATGACTGAAGGAAAGCAGGAAACTGCAGCAAATAACAGAATTAGTCCTGGAGTGGACTGAACATTATGGAGTGATAGTATCCAACAGTGGCAAATACCAAAGTGTGGCATTACCATTTCTGTAGTGCAGAGAGATGGCACTGGACTTCATGGTGATTCCTCTGATCTGCTCATCCTCTCTGCTGTCGAGATACCTCAGCTGGTAGATTAACACAAGTAAGTAAACAAGCACAGATAACGGCAAAACAACTGAAAGTGGAATTGTGCACAGTGTGTGCAGGTCTTAGAGCATGACTGTAGAAAGTAAAGTCACTCACCTTCCCAGCCAGGCGACTTGATATGATACCATTACTTGCCACTAAGCAGTCAGCGAGAGTGGTTTTGCCTGCAAAGATGCAGAAACAGTTGTTACATTGGGCCATGATAAATTGCAATGTCTATTTATTTATTTATTTATCTTCTGACACTATATACAATAAACAATGAATTAATTTAAAATAAAAGAGATTAATAAACTATGAAGCTGATCATTTGTAGCAGCTGTAAAATTCTTTAGCTCCTGTTTGTCTCGCGCCCCCACATAAACATTGAAAATACAAATATCATAATCAAAATTCTCACTATCATCTAAATGAATCAAATGCAAGTTTCACTCAAATCTGTCAGTAAAACATTTTTATTAATCAGTTCAGGTTATTAGTCCTGGCATTTTAAATAAATATGGCACTTATGACATGGTGTATGCCGAATTTAAACGTTTATAAGAAACAATTCCGGGTCTGCATTCATTCAAACTGTTCGAGCTACTTCTGCAGACAAGTCGGTAAAAACTTAAATCGACTAAATTTTAAATGAAGTCTGGATTGCTATATCTGTACAATAAAGAACTGCTCACAGTCTGGGTTACTGATACAGTAAAATGTCTAATGTTAGCATATCAACTCACCATGGTCAACATGTGCCAGAATGCACAAGTTTCTGATGTTTGCAGGGTTTCTCTGCAGTGCAATGATCTTGTCCAGGCTGGTGTGTCCCATGGCGAACACTTTAAACAGATGACAGCTCTAAACGTGCAGCTTTAATTCCTAAAGAACAACAACAGTCTTTAAAGCACATTAAGTTATGTTACAGACTTTGGTTGTTTGCTGGCTTATAACTCTTAGCTAGCGTCGGCAGGACGGTGTGGCTGCACAATCCAGCTCAAACAATGAGTGGCTTCAAAACATGAACGAAAGCACAGCGAACACAGGATGAGAACAGACAGGAGATGAGGCACTGGCTCATCAGTCTGTGAGCTGTGACAGGTGATATCTGCTAACCACAGGGTTAGCCTGACCTGAACGTCTCACAGAGAGAAGAACAAGACAAACAGTTTCTACACAACAACACTATCACGTCCTACGCTGTTGTGTTGAGTTAAAAACTAAAGTTATGGGAGAAAAAACACATTTTGACAGCATGTGGACAAGCACGACTCACGTTGTTTTCCCGGAAGTTGGTTAGGCACGTTAAACCCGCCCCTTTGCTAACATTGGTGCTGCATTCAGGGAGCATAGTAAAAATGAGCTTTATCCTGACACTTCAAAATTTTCCCTGTACTTGTCATTTGAGCACATTCGTGGTTATTTCAATGAAAGAATTCAGCTTTTAGACTGTAAACACTGCTAGAATACAGCAAGAACTCATACTCACGCAGTTTTCATTCAAGTCACCAGAACCACAGAACGGCAGTTCAGTAGTAATAATCATAGGCATCATCATCATCAACAATCAACAACAATAATAAAGTTAAAATAATAATGACAGCACATGAGAAGTGATAATGAATAATAGTAATAATAATCGTTTCAATGATAAATAATCATGTGGTGAGAGTAATAATAGTACTGATAACAAAGAGAGTAAAATCATAAATTCATCATCAATCATAGTAATGGCAATGGTTGTGAATAATAAGTGATAACTGTAACAACAACCACAACTACAGTAATTATAGTGATAAAATAATGATGACAGCAGATGAACAGTGATGGTGGCTAACAAAAAATAATACATGTGCAATCTGAGACCTAAAGGGTTCACAGGTATCACTGAATAGTTTAGATTATTTAGAGTCTATTAAAAAAGGCAAATGAAGGCAAAGAGATGCAGACAGAAGAAGACTGTGACCAAAACATTTGGAGAGTTCAACTTTTATAGCTTGGCAGAAATTTTGGCTTGGTATGCTTTACTGAAAAAAGTGGTAATAACAGTCTGTTGTGTTGAGGGTGCATTGCGGACACATATCGATGAAGCCCATGAGGTGCAGTCTGTAACTAGTGATGTGTGCTCTGTGCATTAATCTTACACTGGATTAGCTGTACTCTGAAGTTGTTTGTCATGTGATACACGTTACTACATATTTGTGTCCAAAAATCAGTGTTGATTGACAGAACTTTTTCACACTCTGTAAGAGGGATGGACAGTGTGGTGTATATGGGAGATCCCTTTACTTTTCCAAAAGTTAACCATGAAAGGTCTTATTAAGAAATAATTTATTAATAAACAAATTATAGTAATTATGATTATGTTTTGTTTTGTTTTGTTTTTGTTTTTGTTTTGCTTGTTTGTTCATTTGTTTTGTTTTTTAGACTGACTGAGACAATAATGGTTAGGACTTTAATGGAGAGTTCTTCACACACTGACTCAGATACTGTTCAGTTTCAAACTAAGGATGTTGATGCATGATCTTGTTGTAATGTAACTGACAAGTTAAGAGGTAATGAAAAAAATGTTTGGCTTTCTTATAGAATTGAGAATTTACGTCTTGGTTGTTCATTTTTCCAGTAAAATTCTGTTATTATCAAGTTTAGAGTAGAAAACAAATTGGACTTTGGGAAGACAGGAGTCACTGGAAAAAGGTAGTTGATTCTTGGTAAAATTGACATTTTCACAGCAGGTATGCAGCCAGCAAAGTGAGAGTGGTTATTCCAACAATTTAAATGATTTCCTGTGGTTTTAAGAACAAGCACAAAGTTCAGTTTAAACAGTTCTGAGAAGTAACATCAATGCAGAGACATCAAATGTTACCTGTACTGATGTAAATTATTAGATGGGGGGTCGCAGCATTCCCCTGGTCCTGGTTAACTGTCACCTACTGTCGCAGTGAGGCCAGGAACTCAGGGAAAAAGCTAAATTTTGGACACACAAAGGCAGGCTGATGCACTGAAGCTGTCTTTAATGAACAGAAGCTAGCTTACAGGCTGACGGGTGGAAAAACTTGGGAGTCCAGGCAGGAAACAAAACTCAGGAACATGAACCAGAAACTAAACAGAAACACAAAGTAACAAAGTGAACTGGACACACAATGTGACAAAGACTGAGGGGAACAAAGAGACTGAACTACACAAGGGAGGCTAAGGGAACAGGTGAAACTAATTGGGGCAGGGCAGGCAATCACACAGGTGGGAAAAGACACAAAGACGGGAAGTAAAACAACCGAGCATACAATGCGTATGTGATAACAAAATAAAACAGGAAGAGGAGAGTCCATAAGAAGTCACTCAAGGGGCAGGTTGTGACACCCACTCACTTCCTCACCCTCCTGAACATCGTGATACAAATGTCAGCAGGTAAATAATGGTAAATAATGTCAGGTCTGAATGTATATCTACTGTACTTTGAACTGCTCAGATCATGAGGTGGGAAGTTTTTTTCTGGAACTACTTTTGCAATATTTTCTAGTATTCTGTATCCAATTACTGGGGGCAGCTGTGCAGCAAGTAAAGAGTGCGGCCTTGGACTTTGGACTGGCCTGAGATCGAAGGGTCGCCGGTTCGAACCAAGCACAAGGGGTGGTGGTGAAGGAGACACCGCCCCACCCTCCCTCTGCGACCACGGCTGTGGTGCCCCTGAGCAAGGCACCGATTCACCCCAGCTCCCCGGGCACCATAGTAGGCAGCCCTCTGCCAGCATCTCTAGTGTGTAGTGTGTAGTGTCCGTAGTGTCCTAAGTGTGTGTTTCATTCACGGTTATGGTATGACACTGAGTTTTGTCTGTATTGACCTGTTGTGGCACAAAGGTCCTCAGTTGCACTGTGGAAGTGTAACATCACCGTGGGTGAAGACCAAAGATGAATAAAGCACATTTCTGAACTATGCTATTGTCATAGCCTATTATCAGTGTGGTGGGTTGACATGATTTTAAAGAAAGTGTGATGGGGTACAGTGCCGCAAATTGTGTTGAATATATACACTCAGAAAACACTGTGAACACCACACTAATGCTGGGTAGCTCCTCCCTTTGCTCTCACTGATTCCACAACATGGTGAGACGACTTTAGCTTTGTGACATGGAGCATTATCCTGCTGGAAGTAGCCATTAGAAGATGGTGAACTGTGGCCATGAAGGGATGAACATGGTCAGCAACAATACTCAGACACACTGTGACATTCAGACCATGACTGATTGGTATTAAGGCCCAAAGTGAACCGAGAAAACATCTCCCACACCATCACACCACCACCACCACCAGCCTGGACTGTTGACACGAGGCAGGTCGGGTCCATGGATTCATGCTGTTGACTCCAAACTCTGACCCTACCATCTGCAGCCTCAGCAGAAATCCAGATCCATCAGACCAGACTACGTTTTTCCAGACTTCAGTTTTGGTGAGTTTGTGTCCACTGCAGCCTCAGACAGGACTGGAACCTGACATGGTCTTTTGCTGTTGTGGTCCATTCACCTCAAGGTTGGACATGTTGTTCATTCTAAGAGGCTTCTCTGCTTACCACAGTTGTAAAGAGTGATGATGTGAACATTAACTGAAGCTCGTGATCTGTATCTGCAGGATTTTATGCTGCCAAATGTCTGGCTAATTGGATAATCGGCTGAATAAGCAGGTGTACAGATGCTCCCAATAAAGTGCTCTGTGGGGTTATTTTTTTCACAGCTAACCAGGCAGCTTGAATAGCAAAACTAGTAAACGAGCATATTTCCCAAAATTTACCCATAAGGATCCCATCCTGACATATGAAAATATTCTAACAACTTGTCCTGTAATGTTTTTTTTATAAAAAAAATGTTCAATAAACCACTGAAGAAGAGTTCAAAAGCACGCCTACTCTGTATTCTTCAGATTCCAGATTATATAAATATGCATACATTTTGAATGTATGTATGAATTGTATGCAGGTTTATTCTTGAAGTTGGAAACAGTAGTTTGACACAGTAGTTTGACCAAAAAAATAAAAAAATAAAAAGTCCTGATACTGGTTATAAATACAGGTAAAAACTAGGTCCACATTTATGAAGTGATCAAACTGTCTTTAATCCTTTGCATTATTATCTAAAGCACTTTAATGACTTGTTGCACTACTTCATGTTCCCTCACTCAAGCTGCAAATCCACAAGCAGTATAATGTCACCACATCAGATATATTCGTCAGTAGCCAGGGAGACACACTGAAGAAAGTATGTTACTGAATGGCATTTCACAATGGAGCTATAAAACATTGGAGACTGAGCTTAAGCACATGCAAATTAAACCAGGTGAGTGGCAGCAAACATACCACCCATTCAACATATACAAGTGCTTTATATTCTAAGATCATAAACAGGAGTTAAAAAGACACCTTAACAATGAATAAGTAAGAAAATAAAAGTCTCACACCATCTACATTGCTCAATATACGATATTGCACTTAGAACACAGTATAGACACACAGTATAACCAACACAAAGGTAACATGAACAGACCCATCAGTCAAAATCAGTGTTGTGCTGGTGCCTCTCGCTCCAGAGTCAGTCCTACCTCACTGAGCCGACTTTTATTCAGCTTTAATATTGAAATTATTTTACAAAACCTTCTGTATTGTCAGGGCTGAGAATCATAGTGTGGTGTTGATTAATATGTGGGCATGAATTCATGCTTTGATGAGGCTCAAACCAATAGAAGCTCATCAGTGACATGTGACTAGAATCACAACCCAGTGCCTTCACACATGTGAATGGTCTTTAAGGACTTTGATCTTAAATTCTGTTTTATGTACATACATGACTTGACATTGCTATTATAAATTAAACACAGGACTTTCACTGCTTGATTCTGTGTACATACGGTTTTCACCTGTCCAGTACCACCAGGAAATATGTTCATACTGGATGACTCCATGGCACATGATTTGGGCCACTGCTCAGTGCTGATGCAAGAGGCGTTCTGTCGTAAGGGTGTAGAGGTCGGGGCGGTGTAACCAACAGGTTATCCTCACCAGCTTAGCCTCAATGGCTGATCTGACTTTGGAATACCTTAGATTCTATCCCCTCTGTTATCAGTTCATTCCAGCCTCAGTCATTTTCCTTTTGAAACAGATTTGCACATTTGGATCTTTGACTTTCTGGCCCTGGTTTTTATTCCCCCTGTCCACTGGTTTGCCCTAACCCCAACCAGGTTTGCCTCAGACACATCATTGTCTCCTGGATTTTCCTTTTCTCATCTCTCCTCTTTACTGCCCTGCCACCTTGTGGTTTGTGGCTCCCCTCCAAATAAAATTGGTTTGGGGGAGCCACTGAAAATCTTTACCCAAACCCTTACCCTGACATCTGACATACTGCAACCATGATCTTTCTGAAACCTTAAGTATTTAAGTTGCCTAACCTTTAACCATGTGTTAACCACAGTTTATTTACTATACATACTGCCATAGCCATCCCAGGATTGCCTCACAGATGTAATAGATATAGAAATAGATAATAAAAAAACAATGCTGGCACTGAACATTAAAAACACTGATACTAAATGAATGCAGGGTTTTGCGGAATCATTCAACATCAAAAATCTGTCTGATGATATGGATATCTTTTGAAGGCCAACACAATATATCAGACTGAAGTCACTATTAATGTGTTTTGTCGTGGTGTTTTTGTGTCAGTATCTTTATTTACACAAAAACCTTGACCAGAAACAAGAATTCAGTGTGTCTACCAAACTTTGAAAATTGTCAGGGTCATGGAAGGCTGTACCACATGGGACTCTGGAACCCACACTATCAAAGTTCTCTTAGGGTTAGCAGCTCTTTAAGTCAAGGTGAAATACTGTACCTGTTTAATGGTATGGAGAGTCAGGGACAGATTAAAGGATAGTTTTGGTTTATTACAGTCACAAACAATAATGGGTCTTATTGTTCCAGTTTTGGCCATCATTTCTATCAGTAGTAATAACACTGGAGACTCATTTTGGGTGCACTCACTTTCTGTTTTACCTTCAAATAAAGTGGTTTTGAATAATACAGTTGAACTGTTAGCTTGTTTGTTACTTGCCTCTTTGTCTCACTTCTTGTGTTTCTTGTCAGATTTGGTTGTAACAATGCTGCTGCTCAGTAATTACTTCAATAAGTATCCAAGAAGAGTAGAAAGAAGGCAACTGAACTTGGCTGAACATCGTATCCAAGAGGCTTCTTCAGCTAAGTGAATGAGTAAAAGTGAGTGAGTGTTCACGTCAATGAATAGAAAAGATGGTCAAAACTATAAAAATTCTCAAGTTGTAATAAACCAGAATTTCCCTTTAATATTTTAGATGAATCGTTTCATAAAAACACTTTTGAATTACACAAATAAATAAAGCACAGTTTAAAGAAAGAAATGTATGACTGCAAGTGTTCTAGGCTGTTTCTGTGTAGCTGCTGATATGACGACCCTCACATATCAGCGGTGGTTGGCACAACTGGCTGATATCTCATAGCTAACAAAGGGCAATATTGGCAAAACCAATACATTGGTCTAAGTTTGAGAGCAGTGATAAACCTTCTACAATAAACATTATATTCCTTTTTCGGCTGGGCCACCTTTTTAGAATGTCACTGGCGACGAAATGCTCTGTTTTTGCAGGAAAGTCAAAAAAATCCATTTGGTGCACATAGTGAACACTTGTCTTCATGTTAGGAGGTTGGGTCCAGATCGGAAAATTAAGCCCCCCTCTTTCTTCCAGCCTTTTGAGGCACCATTCAGTTTCCTTTTAGGAAGTGAAAGAACTGGACTAAAGCTTGTCCAGTTTACATATGTGCAGTTCTTGAAGCATTCACCCACAGATGATGTCCTTCCAGCCTCAGTAGTCCATCTGTTTGACAAAATGTAGTGTGGTTATAACTGCTCGCTGTCACTAGGTGGAGTCAGCGTCCTGTGAACATGACCCACAGCATCTCTGTTTGTACATATCCAGGTAGCAAAGCTTTAGTCTCCTCACTACGCTGCAGTACTGGGTGGTGTCCTTGCATTCACCTGCATGGGAATAAAACATATTCTCACTAAAAAACAACAACAAATATTAATGTACAGGTCAGATAATTTTTCAATGATTTCCTTGACAGAAGCTGATCTGTAACTGAATTTTCTTAAGACGTTTGATGCTTGGGATGATGATGTGGTTCTTCCTTTCCCTAACTGAGAGTGGTATTGATATTAAGGAGGTTTCTGGTTGACCTGGATGCAGTAATTCTGGGCTTTCCTTCTACTAACTGCTCACTGGACCAGCCAGGATGCTAATTAACATTTTACATTTACTCAAGTACTGTACTTAATTACACTTTGTCAGGTAAAGTGTACTTTACTAAAGTACAAACATTATCATTTGACTTGGCAGATAAGATTTTAAATACTAAACTACAGTACTAATAATCCCAAGTCCATAAAATATGATGCAACCCAGGAGTATACAAAAATACCTCAACCCACAACATCAAAATGCTGCTTACATGTTCATGCAGCAGAAAGAATTGTCCAGTAGTAAAATATATACAATATTGTAGCACTCTGGAAGGTGCCATGCATAATAAATGCCTTTACTGGTAATACACTTTACCCTGAAACTCTGAATGCAAGACTTTTACTTGGAGTACATTTATTTCATGGTATTGGTAGTTTTACAGAAATAAAGGCTCTGAAAACACTTCCCCCACTGGGATCAAGATGTGGAGTGGTTTAAACCACCATCTAACAATTGAGTCAATGTTGCAGCAAAACATTGGTGCTGGTTTCACAATGTACAAAAACAAAACAAAACAAAACAAAAGGTTACTTTCAGCTGCTTTGCAATGAAAAACTGTATTTTCTGTTTTTTTCCTGTGAAATGCCCACTGCAGCAGCTTTGTTAACTATGAAATTTAGCATCATTAGCAACAAATGTGTTTAGGTGTGCTGTTGTACCAGCTTTTGATTATGTCTGATTTCTAAATCTCTTAAACTGAAGGGGCATTAAAACTACTGACTGTTTTAACAAAGGTTGCTTGTTGTGTTGTAGACATTCAGACACACGCACACAAACTTACTCCCACAGTTGGTGGTGTTGCAGTGCTGCCAGGTGGGGGGCCGTTGGAGCCAGGCACAGTGCTGGTCAGCCAGTGTCCTTCTGCTCCTGTGGTGAACACAGTCCACCCTGCGTGACTGAAAGCCACTCCCACAGACTACAGTGCACGCCCGCCACGCACCAGGACGCCACTGGACATCACACAGGTCTGAGGAACAGTTCCGTACCGAAAGGGGCCTGAAAGAGAGTTGTTTTTGTTTGTCTTTAGTGCTGCACATTTATCACATGGATTCATGAGTTACCTCTGGGCTTCTGTCAGACTCTCTGGTATCTCACTGCTGTTTCAGTTTTGACCATAGTAAATCACCATGGTATATGCTAACCCTCCATAGAATGGGTTAGGCTCAGAGGATCAGATAAAAAAAAATAGCCTGCCTACAAAATGATCAGATAATGGACTTATCACTCCGACTGGAGCCTGACATGGAGAGAAAGAAACCCACTTCAGCTTTGTTTCATGGGTTGTATCAGAAATATAGGTTGGACATAACTAAAGAAAACCCACCAAGCATGTAGAGCATACACAAACATATTATGAAGTGAATAATAACAACTATCTAGTAACAATGGTGCATGTTAAAGTCTGGGATGTATTAGACTGTTGGTGAACAGTCGGTTCTTGTGTTGGATGTGGGAGAAAGGGTCAAATCATTATGGCCAGGTGACTGGGTCAGAGCATCTCTAATATAGTAGGTTCAAACAGTGATCCCAGTCAGTGGTGGTGATTACCTACTGTTAGTGGTCCAAGGAGGGACATACGATGAACTAGCAACAGGGTGTTTGGGGATGTGCTGGGGCGAGAGTGATCTGTGGTGGCTCCACCTCACCACTTCTAGATCTGCTGCTAAACTGGTTTAATCTTTAACAATATGTTGTATGTTAAAAGCTTGTTATATTATCCAATGTGTAACTGGTAACTAGAGCTGTCAAATAAATGTGGAGGAATAGAGTGGAGTGGAGGTATAAAGTAACTCAGAATGGAAATATTCAAGTAAAGTAACTCAGAATGATACTTAAATACAGCACTGGAGTAAGTGTACTTCGTTAGGGTTGGGTTTCCACCACTGCCTAACTGTGACAACACGACTGCCAAGGAATGTGTTCAGCATGTTAACTCTCTGAAACAACACATTGGTTTTTACATGTCATTTGTGTCTGGATTACACAAACGAGATATGATGTCATTTTTGCTCCAGATGTGCCTGATGTTACTGACTGACTTCTTAATATTACGTATGATGTGTTAGTGTTACATGTGATGGCCTGTAATTTAAACTCCATCCTGTCATGTGAATGAGCTCACAGCTCAGATGGTAAACCTACAGTAAAAAGAGAGTCATTTAACAATCAGCTTGGTGAGAACACAGACCTGCCAGTAACAGTATTCTCATGGCGTTTGAGTTTGCGTACCTGTCCCTGAGATCACAGTCTGTGTACAAGGAGCCATTGGTATGTTGGCAGGTGACAGATCTCTTCTGAACAGTGGTGGTGGGGCCTAAACACCTCCCTGAACACTGAAATTGAGTAACAGAGAGTTTACACTTAACAATCCATTTCATTTTCTACACTGTGTCACAGGCACATGTTGGATTCAGTGTTTGAATGCACCTTTCCCCATGGACTGGTTACCCAGGCGGGACAGTTATTGGCGGTGCACGGCTCTGTGTCTGTGGGCCGGCTCATCCTCTCACAGGCAGCTGCTGACAGGGTCCTCACCGCACCTGTGGCATCGAGCTGCTGACAGGACGTCTGCCTCTGTTTCCAGCCTCCACCGCACGAGGCCGAGCACTTCGACCACTCTGAGACCTGCCATCTGATAGGATGACATGAAAGAACAAATATAGCAACATATGTTTCAAAATGGGAAAACAGGTATTGTAACTTTATGAAACATCAATCAATCAGTCAGTCGTGTCTTCCTCACATCAAATGATCAGACAGCTTGTGAACAAGCCTCCAGGTTAGTCGAACTTAGCTTGAAAATAAAACCAAGGTAGACAGTTAAATTATTATCACATCTGTTGGATGTACACGTCACTCACACGTCACATACACACTTCCTGGTTCAACTTTGACCCATCGTACTGTCATAGTTGAGCTTACACTTTCAGTCTTACCTCCAGATGACATAGCTTAGATCATCAGAGCTCCAGCACCTATTGGTTTAGTTACAACCAGTCTGACTGTCTTGTGTTTCTTGCCCAGTCTGACTTCATTGCGCTGATGTTATGGTGTAACTTTGGTCAATACATTGATAGGTGATGGTCAGAACTATGATAGTATGATACAAGTTGAAAATTCTCTTTTAAGCATTTAAGCCAAAACCCACATTTATATATTGCTATATTTATAGCTGATTGTGCTAATATACCATTTATTTAACTACTCTGATAGTTACATCTAATGACACAAAATAATAATGTGTAACACTGAATAGCAAGGTTAGGAAAATCAGTTCCATTTGACCTAACTGAATATGATTTTGCTGTGTAAATGTCCATAGTAATTTAGTAATTTTATTACGGAAAGAAGCCAGTGGTGGTTACACATGTAACTGGTATTTTTATTGTTCCAAAGCACATAGAAAAAAGTGATGTATCATTTTTTTTTAAAACACTCCCTCAGCAGTTGAGTGATCTCCTATTGTCTTACTTAGACTGAGATGGGACCATGAAACTACTGAAATAGTTGAAACCCAAAGTGAAGGTTTTCATTCTCAAGGCTGTTTTTGTATTTGTTTTATAAAACAAACTTTGATACAAAATAACTGATAACATATATTTTTGATAAGCCAAACTTTATAATATAATACTATAAGGCTCCATATTGGCTTTAGCTCATAAAGCTCAGTGACTCAGTGATTCCTCATCTGACTCCTTCCTATACCACTCTCAGACAGAGTTCAATCTGACTTGAACCCATTCACACAGACGGCTGCTTCTCACTATCAGCAGCGACTCCAGTCTGATTCACCTCACTGATAAACCTGAGAATTTCACTGAATTACAACAAATAATCTACCAGATCAAAGCCAAGTTTCTCCCTCGCTCTCTCTCTGTTGATGGATTGGTTAAATGACATTTGAAGGTCGGTGTCGTTGAATTAATTTCCATTCCTACTAGCAATGCCACTTCACCACAGCAGGGCAGTGTCCAGCCCTGTGTTCTCGTTATTTAGGATATATAATCCAAATCTATAAAACACTGCATCTTTATTCTCAGTGAATCTGCTGGAACATTCTGGAGATGCAGAAGTATTTTTTACTAGTGCAAGAACCTTAACGATTTGATTGTACAGGTCCTCCGCATCTCTTGTGGCTATGAGATGTCATGTATGATGTACGGTTCTGTGGCAGTGTGCTTGGTTGTTTTCTTGATGTGGACTGTAAAAGGTCAGGAACAAAGCCTGGTATTACAAGTATGCCTGAAAACACAAACTAAACAGTTTCCCAGAGAACCTGCTCCTTTGAGTCAGATTGTGAGATCTTCCTGTGCATTTGAGTTTCTTTCTCTGCCTCTGAGAACAATCGTGATAAATGTTTTTCTCGCACAGCAGCATCGCTCCATACACAACCGTAAACACTGAAACATCTTCCTCTACAGAGGTCTCAAGGTCTGTGAGGCTTTAGTTCCACAGACAGCCTGCAACATCACAGTCCTGGCTTTGAGCTAAACAGTGCGTCATTTGCGTTGCGCTAGTGAGTGAAGGTGGTTGAGTGTGTGGCTGCAGGGTGTGGGGGCTGACTGATGGGCTGGGTGATGGGTAAAGGCGGGTTGGCAGAGCTGGAAACAGTGGGAGGTCCAGGGTGAGGGGATTCTGCTGAGAGTTACACTTCTTATAGGATCTGGCTGCTCCTCGTGAATTCATTAGCAGCCTGCCCTCTCTGTGTGTCTCCATCATCAAAGCCAGAGTGTAAAAGAGTCCACCCTCTGTATGCACACTTACTGCACAAAAGTAAATATCAGTTAATGTAATGCAGTTAGTTTGATTGCATGTTTATTGAACAATCTATTGATATACAACTGGTTGTCCATTAGGAGCCTGTATTCTGGGTTTTAGTGGAGACTTTCTGGCCTCGTGGTCTAAAGGACTTAATTAATTATTACTTAATATGGCTGCTGAAGAGCTACAGTCCATATTTACTGTATATGCACATGTTTGCTTTAGCCTAAGCAGCACGCTTACCAGACTGCAGCATATATATATACATATATACAGGTATTAATACACTGTACCAAAAATGTCTGTTGAAAATCTGCTTCCACATACACAGGACATCCTTACATCTACATGTGAGTGTACCTGGGAGGACAGTCCTGTCTGTTGCAGGGAACTGGGGAGGTTGTAGGTTTTGGTATGTGCTGACACATGGTGGGCTGGACGTCCTTCCCGTCCAGTGTGACACAGTGAATCCTCCGCAGCCAGGTCCCCCTGTTCCCACAGGAAGCACTGCATGTGGTCCAGTCTCCAAAACGCCAGCCAAACTCTGTGGACCCAAAAACGCAACCAGCAGAAAAAACACTTTAGGAACCAAACAGCTCTTAACCACCAACCAAGGATTTGCCAAACTAAGTGTACATGAGAGTTTTGAACTGATTCTCAACTTTTAATTTTAGATTTTGAAATGCCCAACATAGAGATAGGAAACTGCCTGAGGCAAAACAGAGACAGCTGGCAGAGGCACTGTATAATGCATAAAAGAAGATGTGAATACAATGATGCACTGAATTACTTTGTGGACACATGGAAATCACTGTATTTATCCATCCAGTCATCTTCCAACCGTCTATCCACTTTACACAGAGTCTGAAATGGACTTTGATAAAATAGTGGGTAGTTTTGTGTGCAGACCTCAACAAAATATTCTTCTGTTTATTTGAAATCTACGTCTTCTTTGTCCAAAAAATGTTTCAAATTTTGAATGCCAAGGTCTGGAACCTGATGAAGATTTAAAAGATCCCAAATTTAGTTCTGATTAGAACAGAATGTAGAACTACAGTCATCAGCTACTTAACTTTTAAATGATTCAGTGGTTTTATATATCACCAGCATTGCCAAGTTGGAATAACTACAAGTCCAATTTTTCTTCATGATCTCTTCATAAGACTTAATAAGGCACTGTCTGTTTCTTGATGACATGGAGCCACGGGGCACGAGTGCTCTTGATAAAGTACAGTGTTTACCACAGGAGATGAACAATTACAGTATTTACATTTATTGATTATGTAGAAAACCTGGGCTTGATGCAGCAGTGTAAATTACCTCATTCATTTCTTTCTTTATGTTTTAATTTATTTTATTGGCTCAAAGATGCTCTATTTTTAAAAACTGAGAAAAAGTGAGGAAAGAGCAGCAAATCCACACATTTAAGAGGCTGGAACTAGTGATTATTTGTCTTGCTAAATTACATAAATGCAGAAATAAATGACATACAAAGTAAAACTCTGAACTGATGGATGTGCTAAAAATAACGGAATCACCAAAATGATTTCAGTTCATCCTGTGGAGAACATGAGTTTCTGTACCACATTTCATGGATGTACATCAAACAATGGACTAACCAGCCAACCAACACTGACAGCCTTCAAACTAAATCAGTTTTGCTCAACAACAAAAAAAGCCACAGGCCTTCAGCACTCTATCTCCAGTATCCTTGGATGGCACCATGAACCAAAGTCCCATCCAACTGCTTAACAGTCCTTTTCCAAATGCAAAACTTTCCTAGGAACCGCTTGTCTCCTGACATTATCTGTGGCTCACAGCTTATTTTAAATTCATGGCACCAAAAGTTCTTCCTCCAAAGGATCTGCTTTCTGATTAGCTTCCATCAGTTCACAGTTTGCTGTCCTGAGGCCACTGACTGGTCAAACACAAACCTCCTGGCAGCTACAACTTGTGCACAACATTCAATCACACAGTGAGAGAGAACGGAGAGCCACAGAGTAAGCAAGTCAGTAACATCAACAGAAGGATCAGCAGTAGAAAGTTTACTGATGTTTAAAACGAATCTATGGAGTCAAATAGGAATGTACAGAAGTGGCTCTGGGACCATTATTTAGTCCTGACTTTAGTTCCTGGAACTACCTGGTCAAAAAGAGGCTTATGAGTGGAGTCTGTTAAAACTAGTGGCACTGTAGATGATACAGATGCGCAGCCTTTGTATTGTTTGTATCTGTACGCTATGATAGTAGCTCCAACTCATTCCTGACAGCTGAAGGGAACCATTCCTCTCAGGTGTTGTGTTTTACACAAGACTCAGGCTTCAGTGTCTCAGGGACTGTCATGCTGTCAAAGAAATGAAAAGTGCAACCTGAATTCAAAGATAAAATGCCAATGTGGGATCACCTGTCATAACTTCAGCTGCTGCGCTCTTGACAGCTACCCAAGGTGCACTGGTGTACAGCGAGGGGAGATCCTACTTTGGCATGGAGTGACCTTGTTCTGAACCAGAGCTGAGAGAAACAGACTGACAGAGCCACGGTGTGATGAGTGGAAGTGTTGCTGATCAGATAAACCGATCAGCGAAAGAAAAATCTATGAAAATACTGTGGCAAATAATGTTGGAGTCAAAAGTTAGATTTTTTTTTTAAGATAGTGCACTGTTTTTAATGGACTAATAAGTCACATTTACTCGGTCACAGCACAGATCGCACAAACAGCTTATTTAGATGAACTTCTTATATGATGCTGCAGCTAGTTACACAGCGTCCTACATGCTTAAGTAAAACTGGGTCTCATATGATAAAACCTTCAAAAAACTCTTTGCCAATATTTAGAAACTGATTTAAAATGTTTTTTTTAAAGAGGATGCCACCTTGTAGCTTTTGAAATCAGTTTCTGGAGCTTTTGTGTTTCTAAAGGTTGAGACACCTCAGGATTTACCCACTGGCCTCCTCACCTCACTCAGAGTCATTGCTTGTTTCTGCCCTTTTTACATTCCACTGAGAGATAAAGGGTTTGAATTAACTTTGGTAGAAGTTTTGCCAGGAGGCACTACCAGTATCCAACCTGAAGAGGATGACATTTTGATCTGATAATGGAATTAATGGCAGGATGTGAACTTCTTTTTATTTTTTTTTAACCGTTTGGTCATCCACATGTGCATCCCAGGAAAAGACCAGATAAGGTGCCATGGAATGGAGACTAATGTTTTAATTTAACTGGAAAACATTTTAAAGGAGAAGATATCACTAATTAAACGCAGTGATCTGATCTCTCTTTCTTCCCCCTCTCTCTCAGTCTCCCTCAGTCTCAGTGAGCCTCTGATAAGAGAGCTGCCAGCTGTCATAAACATTGAAATGTGACATCTCCCTCATTTTCTTCTTGTTTAAACACGTCTGCAATGAGCTGAATCTGTTGTCCAATTATTCAGTAATTCAGTTTATATTACACGGATAATTATTTATGAAATTTAGTCCTTTCCTATGATGTAAGATGGCAAAATTATGAAATTTAAACAATAATTTAATGTTTTCCATGTGACCACATTGCCACCCAGTGACTATGGACAGGTATGACTCTGCAGCCCTGTGTACCCTTTAATCTTTAATGCAGTGTGACTTTAGTGATGGAATATATGCAGTGGGGTCCAAAATTATTCATTACTTTGACAACTTTGGCACCATAACTCTTTGTATTATGAGGGGTGATTGATAAGCTGGTGGCCTAAGGTAGACATACATGAGTTATTCAGCTCTCTACATGCACATTCAGTTCAGCTCTTTGATTGAGTATGCCGAAAGTTTGAAGTTAATAACTGCTGTGGTATTTCTGTTGAAGGTAATTTAAAACTGCAAGTCAGCTCTGTCTGAGAGTGTGGACGCATCGGCCCCTGTGCAGTCATCTGCTACTGTGGTCTCCAGGGCTCATCACCCATGGAGGTTCTTGGCCTGGTTTGACCTGATCTGGCCCTTCAGACTACTTGAAGAAGAAGGAGCTCAGTGGTCGCCATTTTGACAGTGAGGATGATGTCATCACTGCTCTGGACCACTTCCTGAATGTCCAAGACACCGACCTCTACAAAGAAGACTGGACTAAGTGTGTAAATGTAAAATACATGCTCTGTTTTTTTAAAAAATTGAGTCCCTCTGCCTCAGACCAAAACTTATCAATCACCCCTCGTACTTTTGGCTCACCTTCAGTTTTTCCTTTTTGTCCCCTTAGAGTTTCTTGTAATTGCTTACCAAGCCTGTTCTACAGTCTCGTTGTACCTCATCTACACTGGGATTTCTACAACATTTTTTTTTCCTTTATTAATCTGCGTGCGCAGATTTTTAAACTTTAGTTGAAACAAGTATTGCATTGTATTTCAATACCAAACTGAACAAACTCAAGTTGTTTCATGGAGAAAGAGTCTGGAGTGAAAAGAAGTTAAAAAAAAAACAACAACTTTGATGTAGGCCATCTTTTGTAAGGAACATAAAAGTTCAAATAAGAAGAAAGGTTAATACACTCAGGCTGGAATCTCATAGTAACCCTGTTCTTAGGGAAGCCCTTCCTGCTCCTCCTGAGATCAGTTTCAACAGGACCTCTACATTATGGGATATCTTAGTACCAAGCCAACTCCCTGTCAATAATATAAACACTTCCCAGGGCACTTACAAAAGTGGCTCTTACAACCCTTGTGCTAACATAAGAGAAAGTAAGCAATTCAGTGACTTTAAGACTAGGCCTAGGCCTAGGCTAGATCACAAAGAACATGGGTGTTTATCAACTGAAGTCATGATTACAGTGAGCAACTTTTTACATGGATCATATTCAGGCCACACTATAGCCAGGACTAAAAGATCAAACTGATTTCAGTCCATTCATGTGATTGTTCAGGTGCATGAGGTCCTGAACAATCACATGAATGGACTGAATGCATGAGGGCTGGTGTCTGTGATGCTGTAGATAGTATATATATTTATATATATATCTGAGCAGAGAGGCTGCACCAGCTGCCATGTTCTGCCTGCTTACAAAGACAAAGATCCTCCTCAGCCTGAAGGCTCCGCTTCATCCAACTTGGAGCAAAGTCGTTAGAACAGCAGATTGACTGTCCTCAGACTCTTGTTGCGAGGCCAGCCACTGCGTCTAATGGAGCATAGCCTCACTAGCTATGGTACACCACCTTGGTCCCAGCAAAAAGGTTTGAGCTGTGAGACGACACAAAGTAGTGATCCTTTCTATTTCTGCATACCTTTAATGGGAGCTGTTGTTGGATAATGCTTTGAATTAAAGTCTTAGAGAAATTATTCATTACCCAAGCCCTCTGCCTTCTCTGGTAACTCTGAATTAAACACTTCATTTCACTATTGCCAAACAAGTAATCAGCTCATTTTGCCATTCAAATATCCACTTTATTCATGTGTTTGATTCTCTGTTATGTGTTCATTATTAATGCCTCATTTATTCAGTTATTTGTAGATGTTTAGCCATAACAAATATTTTCCATCCATGGCTAAGTCGTGGTTCTGGTATTCCTTCAGCTACAGATGCAGAACAAACTGGGACAGAACTCAGTGGAACATAAATGAAACATACAGTACATCCCAACGAACCAAAACCTGCTGCCGTGGTAACAGAGCAGCAAAAAGATTCAGTCCCGGTGTCAAACACTATCTTCATATCTGTCTATATCACTTTTTGTTGTGCTTCATTCTTGTTCGTGTCCTCAGCCACAGGGTAACATGTGCAGAGCTGTTTGTCTTCGTTCAAAGAACTCAGCTCAAACATGACAGCAAAAGTCTTCAAATGTCAGACGTCTGTGAATGCAGCACTTAATGATAATCAGGAGAGTTTTATATGTTCCTCTAAAAATGCTGCAAACACATGATAATTCAGTTCAGATTTTAATTGTTGTTACTTGGCATAAGGAAGCAAACCAAGCAAAAAGTGCATTGATGTTCATTCTGACATATAAGGGCAAAACAATGATACAACCGAGAAGACTGGCAACCAGTGCAGCAGTGTCCTGCTGTACTTGTTGCCAGTCCTTCATCGAGTTTCCTAGGAGACTCCAGAGAGCGGCACCATATCAGCGCATGCTGCTCATAGCTGCAGCTTTTTATGGATGCAGGAATTTTCCGGAGAAGCAGGCCGCCCCCTCAAAAGCCTGTGCTGCTCACCTTGTGTGATCATTAGCAGTCTGCATGCATCCAAAAACCAGCTACTGGTTTTTGGGCAACCCTAATCTTACACAGGTTCAGAGTACATATTAGACATATGAATTCTGCACTTTGTCAGCTGTGTTGAATAGACCATCTCCTTCCTTGTAGACAGGATTCAAAGGACAGAGTGATCCCAGTCAACAGGGAACCACTCAGCTTTAAAAGCGTACTCCTCTGACATGCATGTGCAGCCGCAGACTCAATTCAAGCTTTAAAATAATCACAGGACTCTGATATTTTCAATGTCACTCTGTGTGTGTGAAGGGTTTTACAGCTTTTTCGGAGATTTCATCCGTGTGTCACGTGACCACTTGAACAACCTGGTTTTTATTTTTTTCAGTCCATTTACTTTAACTCTGCTTCATATTTGAAACAGCTTTTTGTTCAGTTTAATCATCATACTCACTTAGACACACTCAGCAGAGTTTCCACCCACACAGAAATTTGAAATTGAAAACACCGTTCCACACACTCTTTCCGGTCTATTGTGACTTTAAGGTTTGCTTAGATGTACTTGTTGTTTTTGACTGAATTTACCTTCATATTTAGTTTAGTTTATAGGTAGGCTCAGTACTATTTAAAACTACTGTTTTATTTGGTGTGGCAGCTGTTAATGATGTAGTGGTTTTTATTGATGTTATGATGTTGATTATTTCATTTTACTATCATTAATCTTAATGTGTATTTTATTTACTTAATAATAAGGCTTCCTTTTTAATTTTGATGTTTTATGCTCAAATTTCCAAATGCTGTAATAAATATATTGTAAATTATTCAGTAAAACCAGCATGGACAAAACCTCGAAAAGAAAACCCTCTTCTCAACACCCCCCAAAAAAAGTATCCATTTAAGCTTGTGCCGTGGTACTTGACTTTGGGAACAATCCACCTACCAGTGGACTACTACTGTTAAAGCTTTTAACCGTGTCTCCAGATTAAAAGCAGTCACAGATCTGAAGTGTATATTTGAACTTGATCTTTGACTTTTGAGATGTTACATGTCATACATACTTGTTAATTTCATGTTCTTAGACTGCATCATTATTTTTAAGAATAAACTAGAACTTGTACTAATTATTTCAAATGATGGTAACATTCAATCACTATTCATTTCATGAAAAAAAAATAAAAACAAAAAATACATACAGCCAGTATCTGCACAGATTCATACACACACTCCACACATGCATGCAGGTCAACTTAATGCTCACCTTCAGAGTGAATGTTTATCCAGGCATTCAGCATTTGTCTGGTACTGTTTATGAGGGTTTGGCATCGGTAGCGGCCTGAGAACTTCACCTGGAGCGTTTTGATCTCAAGGACACGGCCCCCCACCAGCATCCTGTACTGTAGACCTGGACCTTGGTTCTGGGCTGGACGTAAAACCTCCTTCAGGGTCTGGTTGTTGTAGTCCCAGCGCACTGGCAGTTTGTGGTCAGGAACTACTGGACAACCTTTTTAAAGACACAAGCAGACCGAATGGACATATTCAACATTTTTCTGAAGATTTTCTGTTGAAAAAGGGGAACTTCACAGTTTTTACACATCAAAGTCTGTTTCCAGGTGTTGAGGAGCAAAATACTAAGACTTTTCAGTTATTAGTGTCTATGCACTGTATTTTTTTTTTTTTTTTTACACATCTCACACATACTGAGATACAGTTAAACAACTCTGCACTCACATTTATAATACTGGCCCCATGCTCACTTCCCATTAGTGTTATCTCCTCATGCAAATAGCTTGGGTTCTATGTGCTTAGGGTTGTGACATACAGTAACATTCTGTAATTTTTTTTTTGTCTCCACAGCAGTACAATGGAGGTGAATGAGATTTAGTGTATCTGCTCCTGTGTGAACCCGTGGCAGTGCAGGCTGTGTACATATGTGTGTTTGTGCGTGTACCTATGCGTAGAATGTCTCCAGGTTTGATAAAAACACTCGTTCCACGGCGTGACGCCATGAGGACCCTTCTCCTGTTCAGCTCTTGTAAGACTGGAACAACCCTGCCTCCTCCAGCGGGATATGGATCTGTTGACACACACGCACACACACACAAAAAGTGCACACACTGAAAATGTTACTGTGAGTATGTGTGTGTGGTAGTACAGAGATGTATATGATAATAAGTTATATACAGCTTGTGTGTGAACCCACCGTAGACATGCAGGACAGTAGAGGCAGTGGACTTTCCTATGGTGTTAGTGGTGGAGCAGGAGTAGGTGCCTTGGTTGTGCAAAGACACATTTCTGATCCACAGTGAGCCAGAGGGAAGGGAAACAGCACCAGAATCTAAAGGTCCACTCTTCCTGTGCCACGTCACGGTGGGCTGAGGAACACCTGACAGACGGAGAACACACAGGAACCAATGGGAATTCTGGCAAACATCTTAGATTAGAGTCTGCAATTTACAAAGTAATTATTCAGTATGTAAGTGGTATCACTCATCTTCGCCCAGGGGGGCGAAGATGAGTGGTTGGAAAATTATGGGTCAACAACTTTAACTTTTAAGTAGGGAATAAAATTAATGACAGCATTTTTTTTTAAAGGATTTAGTACCTATTAACATTTACACAGTACAGTAATATCATTACTGTGTGACAAGGTGGGTTTAATAGGGAAAAATGGATGACTATTGATTTAGTAATGAAATGAATTATGATGAATTATGATAACGGTAATTTAATAAAGTGAATATTTAGTGTTTCTATAACAGAGAAAGTTCTAAAAAATGGTTATGTGTATGTTTTTAAACTGGTTTTGAAATACTGGGAATTAGCAATGCAGTGCTGGGATCTAGTGCTGTATCCACTGGACAATCAGAAAGAGAAGAGCGCCCTCATACTCATCATTCAACATTCTCTTTATGTAACATGATTTTGAGAGTACTACTTAAAATTGGAACCCCACCAGCATCCTGTACTGTAGACCTCAGACACCTGATGAAGTTCTAACAGACTGAAATATTGTAAGTAAATACATATTACAGCAGTCAGCTACACAGTGTAGGAGTGTGTAGTTTTGCTCCTCTATTATGACATAGCCTAATCTAATGTGATAGAACATACAGGTTAAGCAGGTTGGTTGCCTGTAATAATTTAATATCTACTGACTAATTTAAAAATACTCACAGGGCGATGTATTTTTTGTTTACCCTCCAACCAAAAATTCATTAATTCCTTCTTTTTTCCCCACTGAGAGGCACTCAGTAAGTATTTCACTGGTACCCTGTGTGCACAAACTATTTACTCAGTAATTTACGGTCTATAATAAGTGAAGTGTTACTGATGTGGGACAAACATCTTGATGACAGACAGACATGGCTGAGGCCTGGCCTAAAAAACACATGGATAAATACAAGGTGAAAACTGAAGGAGGATAACAGAACAACATGGTGGATGAATAAATGGCTGGCACAAGGGAGGGATGTGATAGAGAGGCAGAGAAACAGACTGCTCTAAATTGACCTCAGCACACAAAGCCAGAATGACAACAAACAGCGGTAATGAGTGAGTGTCAGTGGACACACAGTAAGCCTGACCTGAAGCTGGCATTGATTACTGAGATGCATCTGAGTGGAAGAACTACATACAACTACATTATCAGCCAGTTCACCACTCATTGTATCAGAACCAGACTACACACAGCTCCCACTGCCGTGGTGATTTCTTCTTTCTGTTTTATAGCTGGAAGGTCTGCTTCCTTATGTCTGACACCTCAGGTATATACAGGTCAACCATCAGACATTACAATAATGCAAAAAATTGGCAAATTACAAGAGTAAGTAAAATCATAAGCAAAGAAAGCATCTGAAGAGTCAGTTGAGGTGCAAAATCCTGGAACTGTATAGTTGTATACACTGTAAGTCACAGTGCAAAATGTTTTCAGGGCTTTCATTCACCACTGTTTTCTGCATTACATGATGGTTTAGTCTCATTGCGATGGGCCTCAGTAATACAACTTCACTATAGGACATAATCACCTCTGGAACTTTCTTTCTTCTTTTGGACATGGTGACAGTCCATCTGTGAAACCAGCTGCTGATCAGGACTTGGGCACAGCTTCAAGTTTATTCAGTCAACACCTCTTAGTTTAAGTTGGGTGAAGTAAACTACTGATGAAGTGTGTGTGTGTATTTGTGTGTGTCTTTTGGTCATGTTAGATCAGACATCTGACTCCACAACACTGAGTTGCCAGTAAAACACAGTATTGCTGTTGTTACCTTCAGTTTTCAGACTCTCTATGACGACCTTCACTTCTTCCATTCAGATCAAATGTTATTTTCAGGATTTTCACACACATGCACTCACACATGCATGCTCACACACAGGCACACACACACACACATACTCTAGCAGCTTCACTCAGCTCAACAACTCATTCAATTAGCAGGTGATGAAAATGTCTGGTAAAACACACTATTTTGAGCTGATTACAAAAGGCACTGAGAACCAAGCCCTGCATGTTGTGTGTGTGTGTGTGTGTGTGTGTGTGTGTGTGTGTGTGTGTGTGTGTGTGTGTGTGTGTGTGTGTGTGTGTGTGTGTGTGTGAGATAGAGAGAGAGAGAGAGAGAGGGAAGGTGAGAGAGGAAGGTAAAGTAGGTAGGAAGAGGGTAATTTGTTGACATGCTTGGTCTAGACAATGACCAGTGGATGGATTAACTTGTTATTTTTTTTAAAACACTTCCAGAGTAAAACTCATGGATGGCCAAGACTGGTACGGCCCCACTGAGCTCACCGACTTTACACTGGGATGTTGCACATAAAAATCGCTTTCATAGGCAATTTACAAATTTAGTTATACAAATGTAAGACCTTCATTGTTAATGTATTTACAAGTGGACAGTTCTAAGTACAGATGTGAATGCACCCAAGAGGTACTGAAGACAGATTTGCGATCCAATCACTCAGACCACAGTCAAATGTGGTCTGAGTGATCGGCCACATTCTACTGTATTAGGAGTGTCCACGCTGGGCCACATTGAAGGACCACCTGCGCAAATGATGTCCTCTGTGTAAGAAGATATCAGTAATCATTCCTGTTCTTAAATCACCAAGGAATAGACCCACCCTACTTAGAGCTGTCCACCTGAGATCAGATCACCTGAGACTCATGTTGGTCTGAACAGGGTCTGTGTGCTTCCTTCCCTTCAGTCCTGCAGTCTCTACAGCTGCAGACACAGTGTTGTGACCTACCAGTGACGGGGCAGTCCAGAGTGAGGTTGGTGCCTGGGCGAACACTGACTCGTCCCCCAACCACGGCCCTCAAGCTGTGGCCCAACACCACCCCGTGATCTGAAACATTCCTCCATGACACCACGATGGCCGGTGGCTCTGAAGGTTCACACACAGAAAAAGAGTATCAATCTCTTATGAAAGAGTCACCTCCTCTGCAATGCTACTGTCCTTTGTTTGAAATGTATTTTAAAAAGTCACTGATGCTAATTGTTGTTATATAATGAATACACCAGGAAACACTGTTATAAATCAGAGGAAGATATACAACGTGTTGTCTTACCGAGGGAACTTTTAATGTAAAAACCACATTAACCAGTAATGAGTTTAGGTTTGTTACAATTTAAGATGAAAATTTTAATTTTCAAAATTACTTTGAAAACTGAGAAATCATCCAAAATGTTGTTAATATTACATCCAAAAAAGCTGTCAATGAATGTGTGTGTTCTTTTGCCATGTTAATGATGGGATGGCAGGAATCAGTCAGTCAGTCCACCATTTTGAATTATCAGGAAAACGTCTAAATAGACTGATGTGAAATTTATTCATGGTTATCAGAGGATGAATCCTAATCACTTTGGTGATCTTCTAATTTTTGTAGCATCATCATCATCAGGTCAAATTTTAAATTCTTCAAATACTTTGACCAAATACCTGCAAAACTAATGAGATTCCCATCAGCCTCAGCTCTACTTTGAGTTTAGTGCTTATTAGCAAGTTTCCTAAAATAAGATGGTGAACATGGTAAACATTATACCTACTAAACATTATTTGGCTTTGTATTTATTAATTCACCGACTGAACTAATATATTATTTTTGCTTGTTTTCTAGTGTAGTACAGTGGTTAGACATGCTCCTGGTTTACACTAATATTCTCTTGGAGTGGTGGTTTGTGAGTAAGTGTTATACTGCTGTGTGCTGCTGTGAAATCTTTTATTTGTCACTGTGCATAGGCGACCAAACTAGTTCCCCTTCTGGGGATTAATTAAATTATCTCTCCACCTTAGTATTGTTAGTGTGAGCTCATTAGAATTCAGACATTCACATTTAGTTCCAGGCACCGCTGTGCAGTGCAGCCTCACAAAGACTTTAACTGGGAAGTCACAACGGTAATCCACACTGACTCTGACCCAGCTGTTCCGACAGCAGCTCGGGACAGAAGGTGGGCAAACTGTCGTCATCAGAAATTTACCAAACTTATTTTTACGTAAGCTACATGAGGCATAAACAGAAAGAGAATGGCAGTTTTATTTTATAACTCATAGTTCTATTCCCCTTCCTGATCTTGGAGTCTGTGTATAAATTCTCATGTTACTCATTTTCACTGCATGAAATAGTTCTATACAAATAAACTTTAACTTTATGTTAGGTAAATGTATTTTATTTTCAGCTTACTTAAAATGTATTTTGGTGACAGAAACTTTAAATTGCAATAGAACGTGCATAATAATTGAAAGCTGAGACCAGTTTATCTAAAAGAAAAGGACACACCTGCCACCAGTATCTGGGATGTCTCGGAGTCTGAGCCATGCGCGTTGGCAGCTGTGCACTTGTACTGGCCTCTGTCAGACGCTCTGGGCTGAAGGATGTGAAGTCCTCCGGAGCTATCCCACGACACCCTGCAGACAGACGAGGAAAACATACATTTTGTCTTCCCAGCTGTTCTCGGCAGATTAGAACCTCAAAAGCTGCTCACACTCCTTTCTGAAAGAGACAGCTCAAACAGAGGAAGTGGCTCAGTTAAGGGACTCATACAGTACATTAGTTCAGATACAGTGGGACTTCAGTGTTGAGCTACAAATCAAGAGACAGCTCTGAGACAAACAGGAAAAATACACAGATGATAGTTTCATTGTTCACTCTCTGCATGAAGTGTAGCTTTCTGCAGGAACAGTGGACCACTAAGAGCTCAGCTCTCTGCCAGATGACGTCTTTTAAATAGGCTTTTAGTTTCTCTTCATTAAAGGAGGGAGAGCACTCAAGAACCAAAATGCATTGGGAAGGCAGAATCAATGAAATGGGGTTCATACAGCAGTGAAATCCAACAATGCAAAATGATCAGACAGGTTGGAAATGAGTCAGCTGTTTATTTAAACCACTACATTTGGAGATGTGAGTGAAATATCTGTAATAATCCCTCATTACACAGAAGACCTGTCCAACCTCCTGTCCAAACTGCTGAAGGCTGTGTCACAGGAGGTAGAGCTGGGGGTCCGTTAATTTCAGGGTTGACGGTTTGACCCCTGGATCCTTCTGTCCACATGTCAAAATGTCGCCAAAAGCCCCAGCTTGCTGCATGTGGTTAGGTGAATGTTCTGCTTGATACAGTAACTCTACTGCCATTAAGAGAATTGGATACCATGTTTCAAAATGGTGTCCCATTCATTAGAAAAACATTTGCTAATTGTGTGCGTATGTTTCCACCATGCAACTATGACTGACATACTTTCAGCAGTGTCCATGATGCCCCCTCCACATTATTTTTTCCTGGGGACTTTGTGAACTGTGATGATTGTTTACATTGACCTTAATAATAATAATTGGTAATAATTTCACCATTTGTCTTTGTTTTCTCCTTCAGATAAGTTTGGCTAACCTGGGGGTCTGGTTACAGCCTGTCTGATCACTTTCTTTCTTGTTCCACTGACCTTTTTTTTTTTTTTTAGCAATGTTGCCACATTCACAGTTATGAGCAATTACTTTGGTTAGTACAATTATTACTGGTCACTGGACCAAACATCATTCACTGGAAGCATATATATATATATTTTTAACCACTATCCTCCTGGTAATATAACCCAGAAAACCTGTTGCTGTGCTGCAGTTTTTGAAGGGGGAAGAAGGGCCACTAAAGCTGTGTAATTTGGTATTTAGAACATTGGTCCTAGGTGGGAGCATATAAACCATGTGAATATGGAAAATGTGCTTTCACAATCCTGGGAACAGAAAGAGTCTGGCTTTGAAGAGGCGTTGGGGTGAGTGGAAAGGATCCTACTGAACTGCTAGCTAAATACTAACCAGTACACTGGGAAAAAAAAAAGGAAGAAAGAAAGAAAAAGAAATCAGCCTAGAGGTGGGGGCACAGTAGTGAACATATACAGATGAGCAAAGTGACCTGCATGTAGAGCAGGGAGTGAATAAATTTAATCCATCAGAGACCCAACTGCAAACTCTCCATCACAATTATCCTTGTATTCAGAGCAATTCTGCTGTTAGTAAAGCAATGCTAGAAGAAGAGGAACTATTCTTTTCTCAGCTTTCCCTCCATAATAATACTGATGTGAACTGTTTGTCCTGGAATGAAAAGAACAGACCCCAGTAAATCTGATAAAAGTTCTTTTAAAGGTCACATTCAGCACAGCATGTTGCAGAAAGCTTTGGCTGTTATCACACTCCACAGCTACACTGCTTTGATAAAACGGAGTCAAGGGCAAATGCAGAACACTATGTTTTACTCCACAGCCCACAGGTCCTGTGAATGTCAATCAAGTGTCTGTCTCACGTCGGCTTTGAATTTGTGTTTTTCTTCCTCTAACATTCTCTCTCTCGTGGTCAGATTAAAAGAGCAGTCTGACATTTTGGGAAATGTGCTTGTTTTCTTTCTTACCCACCATCAAATCAGATCGATATCAATTTAATCTCAGTGGATCCAGTACAGACCAAGTCCAAGACGTGATTAGACCAGCTGAGCACCAAAACAGGTAGTGAGGCTAACTGCATCGACAGTGGAACAAATATATTTCACTCTCCAAAGTTGTCTTTGTCTACATGTTGTATCTTGTACAACGTAAAAAACAACAAAAAAACAAAAACAACAACCAGAAACCCAGACTCTTACATTAAATGTATTGTTGATTAACTAGCAAGCTTGCAATACGCAAGCATTTGAAGTTGTTAGACTGTTTTTTTTTTTTTTTTACTTGGATGGAACTCAGCACAGTCTTTGCTTCCAGTCTTTGTGCTAAGCTAGGCTAAACATTTATCTCTGGACTAAATGCAGATGAAACTGATATCGACCTTTTTATCTGACTCTGGTTCACCTGGCAACTCAGAGTCTTTCTCGAAATGTCAGAGTGTCCCTTAGGAAAAGCCAAGCAAGAGAGCAGGCTAGTTAAAAACCATTACGACCTTAGCATGCTTTAAATCACTGAATTTGTACGACATTGATGGCGAAAGTGTTGCCACTGCCACCTGTACTCATAGGCCACATACCAAGATGGGTGAAAGGCCTGCGATCACAGCCTCCTCCTGGCTGTATTATACTGCCTGCCCAGTCTCTCTCCAAAAACTCCTTTTGTGCCTTTTGAGTGTGTCTGCAGTCTTGAAACGATGAATCGAACAAATGGGAATGAAGATGCACACTTTCCAACAGTCTCTGCTCAAAGGCATTCATGTTGCTGCACTCAGCTGTACACACTAAAAGTGACTGAAGTAGGCATGTGACAGGGTGGAAGAAAGGAGGTTCAAATCTGTACTACGTGTGCAGCTCTGCAGATCAGGCCAGTCACAATATAGAGTGGGTATGACTGTCCAACTGTGTGTTTCAGAAAATTACAAAATCAGTCAGGTGTAGATAAATCCAGTCACAAAACTGACTGGCACTGATTGCAGGATGTCAGTGACAGTGACGTCAGCATAATCATGACAAAAATGTAAAGAGCTGAATGTGATCTGACCTGATCTGAGTTTTTTCTTTCTCTGTCTGAGGCTGGATTGCCACCTCAGCAAAGCAAGCAGCTGCCCCTGAAACCCATTTCATTTGAATAACTGCAAATTTGTACTAGCTAAATACAATATTATTACAAGTCCTGCTTTAACCTAAACTACTCTTGCTCTTACTTAATGCCCTGGCTGTATCAAAATGTCTTAATGTCTTAATTATTTCAATTTATTCTATAAACACAGAAGAACTGGTTGGGCTCTGGGTTTCTAGGAATATAATGAAGCAGCCAAATAGTATGCACTATACTACACTACAAACACTACAAGGTACAGGGTGGATTCATAATGCACAGAGGGTGGGAGGGCCAGTGGGCTTTTGCCCTAGGGCAAGTGAGAACTGGTGAATCCAGCAATGTTCCTAATAAATGTCTTATTTCTTTTTAAGTTTTTAAAATGATATTTTTTTATTTCCTAAAATCTGACTTACATCAGGATCATGGAAAATAATGTCTAAAATGTCTAAATTCACATTTTTCTCAAAGAGAAACTGCTAATTGTAAACTACTGGGAAGTTTACTTCACTGTATGATATGTGATTGTTCATCTCATGATAAGCTCTGTACCTTCATTTGTGCAGCTGAGATCTGAATCTAAATCTCATGACTTCAGAGTAGATACTACACTGGCCCAGCCTGCTCGCAGCATTCTGACAAACCACGGTGAGCTCAGTTCAGCAGGCTTGAATTTGTGCCACAATGACAGCCAATGACGATCCAGAGAGACCGTCATTGTCTATTTAGAGGGAATATTGGAGAAGTCAAGAACAGGGCATGTTGTGTGAGGTATCAGAGCAGAAAAGCCCTCTCTCCACAGTCAGTCATGGTGTGATTGACAGGGCCTCCAGCAAAGTGGTGATGGCTTCCATATGCAGCTGCCTGCTCCCACACATGAGAAAGAGTACCAGTGAATGGCAGCTCTCAAACCTCAATCTGCATTTCAAAACTGCCAGATAAGCAAATAAGATTTTTTTTCATGTCTGGGCTGAATTTTAGTTGACAAGGACATTAAAGTGGTAATTCCCTACAGTGTAATGTGCGTGGTCTGTCTCACGTTAAATGTGTTTTTTTTTTTTTTCAAACGGTCATCAATATTCATAGGACCAGAGTTACTCAGTGGGACAGAAACTCAATAGCACAGTTCACTTGTTTACTACAGGAAGTGCCATACATTGAATTATATCCACGGGTTGTTATAAATGTGCCTCACAGTTTAGAAACATGCTGTAGAATGGATACGAGAAAGAAAAAGGAACCAAAACTGACCCAGGATATACTTAAACTTGAATCCGTGTGTGCCCCTGGTACTCGTACTTCATAAATAGTGATAAATAGTGATAAATAGTGATAAACAGTAATGGGGAAAAAACAATTATATTGCAGGGGGATAGTTACCATGTAGCTGCTGCATTTTACTTTCAACCAGTAGCATATAAAGAGCCAGTGTTCAGTTTGTCCATTCCGGGATACTGTAGAAGCATGGCGGTGCAGCATGGCTGGCTCTGAATTATATTATTTGGTATATGATATCATGCTCAAAGTAAAGTCTGCACAGTCTCAGACCTTTGTGAAGCACTTCTTTAATTGGTCAGCATTAACTCCAGTGAGTTACCTGTCAGTGTGCTGCAGCAGAGCTCCATCTTTGGTCCAGCTGATTTTGGGAGGCGGGGAGCCCTCAGCAGGACAGAGTATGGTAAGCGATCGGGTGGCGTTGGTGAGGAGGGCACTGTGTCCGATGCTGACATTGATGTTCTTCTGAAAAGCCAGTGGACGGGTCTGCCGTTGTCTGATGATCACTGGCCTGTTCACAACTATGTCCAATGAAGAGCGTTCTGACCAGTTGGTTAACCTGTCTGTGGGACAAATCACAGACCACGAAATAAGGAACTAGAGTTCCTTGTACAACAGCAATATATTGGTCTGCTAACATCCTGGACAGGTATTGCCCTGTTATCAAAAGTTATGATTGTACCTGTACCTGTTTACATTAATTTGACTGAAGATGCAGAAAGAGTGGAGGAAGAAAGACTTTGTCTTACAGAGAGTAAGAAGAGAATCTCATGATATTTTACCACAGCTTCAAAGTTAAACACTCACTGCACAGTATTGGAAGCTGGTTTCATAATTACCTTTAGCTTGTACTCCTCCCTCTGCAATCCGGGTCCAGAGCTCAGCAGCAGACATGTGGGTCAGCAGTGAGGAGATGAGTTCTGAGGCTTGTTCCTGCTGGATCTCTCCTCTGTCAGCCTGCAGGGTGATATTAATCAGCCTCTCCTTCAAACGTGGCTGCAGTGAGACCTCCTGAACACCAGGGGGCAACAGAGACACAGGGACTCCAAGCCTGGACAGCATCGGGAAGGAGTTGTGACTTTGACAACTAGGCAGCATCTCCTCCCACTTGGGACCAGGACTGGTAGTAGACAGTCTGCCAGTTGACCTGCTGTCACTACCTATAAGCTGGAGGGTGAAGATATTTGAGGCGGGCCCAGCGACACACTTGTACACCCCAATATCCTCTGCTGCCACATAGTGGATCTTCAGAGAGCCAGATTTGGTGGTGCCCAGGCGTTTGGAGCTGGGTATGAGGTGTCCATCTTTGAGCCACCGGATGTAGGCTTTGGGGAACCTTCTGACGGGGCATTTGATGATCAGCGAGGTGTTGGGTAGGAGGTAGGCATGGCCGCCGACTGTCAAGTGGAGGCGTTTAACCTTGTGGGTCTGGATGTAGATTTGGTGTGCACTCATTAGCACCGGACACTGTTTAACCCCCTCTTTGTAGCCCCTGGCCTTTGCTGGATGTCTCACTGTTTGCTTGACTTGGTTCTTCACCGGAACCTTCTGGGTGTCCTTGGGTCTCATCTCTTTGTTGTGTTCTGTTGTATTAAATAGGGAAAGTAAGAGGGAATAATCAACTAAATTTGTTGATTTGTTGTTCTAAAGCAAAATATTATAAGTTAACTTGACTGAACTACGGTATTTAAGTTAAATACACTTAAATAAATACAAACAATTTGGGAAATACATTTATTAACCTTTTTGTTGTTTTTAGAGGCATTTTTTTTTCTTCAGTTTGGACAAAGCCAGACTTTTCTTTCAACTTTTTTTAAAAACCTAAATCAGTCTGACACGTGTATGTGTCATCTTTGAAAACTTTGGGATCTAGTCTTGAACTGGTCCAGTCAGCGCTCTGTGAACAGGTGACGTTACAAGACCGAACTCATCATTACAGGAACAGGAACAGGAACAGGAAGTGGTGAGGATGATGTTGATATGGATGTAACCACTGAAACAAAGGCTGTAGATATCTTAACAAACAAGAGAAACACATTCAGGTCTATAGCAGCTGTGTTTATAGTTCACTGAAGTTCAAATTCAGGTTTAATGAACACAAACTATAACTATAACTATATCATGTCCACTGTGCTGTTGCAAAATAGAGCTCATTAATAATTACTGCTCTAAGCACTGGTTCTAGTTATACAGTATAAAGGCCTATATTTTTAGTAGTTTATCAGTAGGATTAATAACTGAAACAGTGCAGACTCTTGTGGTCTTCTCCCAACACAACGCTGATCTAGGCTCTTGTAAATTTCACATGTACTATGTTTCCACCTGGTCTCCAAACAGGATTTTTCCCACAAAACTGAGATGAGAAAATGAAATTGAAACGAGAGGTTGTGAGAGAAGACATGGTCGCAACAGGACTGAATTCTTTCAGAGGTCTTACCCAGAACCTCTGGTCACAAACACACAATCATTTAGCTGACCTCTGGTGAGGTGGTATACATTTTATGTCAAGAAGGAAGCCTTGTGTATTTATCACAGTATAGGCTGCACTATATTTAACGCTGTGTAGAAAAGCTGAGTGAATTCCACAGAGTCTGAAGATGGACGCGGGCCAAGGAGAGTGACACCTTTATTTGTGCACTGTTACATACGTCAGCTAAAGGCACAACATGGAATAACTCCTGACAAATAGGAGCAGCTCGGGTCAGTGTGAGTAATGATGATTGTAAACCATACTGACTGATGGTCATACTTAGACTATGAGAAAATGTAAACAAGACCTCCCCACCTTCTTCCCTTAGAACTACTGGGCTAAAGGGGAACAGCCAAAAATATTTGACATCATTAACTCAAATAAAATAAGGTCTGGGTTAGAGAGGGTGCTTAGTTTAAGCATGAAAAATAGGAGCAGTTCAAGGTCATAGTGATTACTGCTGGATGGACAGGCCTGCTGACCACTGGCTTTGGTGTCCACCAGTCTGTTAGTGGACATTTACCTATTTTTACATGTACTGATATAAAGGTTGAACAGGGTGAGACTGCGGTTTAGTATTAGACTGAGCAGCATTTACAACAGTAAAGTCAATCAGATTAGGCAAGAGTATGGAGTGTCCAGTGGTGGAGAGTGGGGGGGTGTCAGGTGTGTCAGGTCTCATCACAGGTCTATGGTTGGGAAATAATCAACATCTGTCCCGATTTTCCTTTTCTGTCCTGGACTTCTGATCTCAGCAAAGGCAGGACCAGAGAGAAGGATGTTTTTATATGTTTAGGCTTTTACTGTATTAAGTTTTTATGCTACTTACTAACAGACTGGAAAGTTTCAAAAGAGCCACTCAACTCATCAAATTACTACTAAGACAGTAAAAGTCTAATCATCATGTTAAATGACAGTTCTAATCAAATTATCCCACCTGTACATTAAGACCCCATTTCCACATGGTATAGCATGCCATCTGGTATCATGTTAATGCAGGTGGAAGTGGGTTCTTTATGCAATCACATTGGCAAGACCACATCCACAGGTGGTCTGATGATACTGTGAGAAGCTAGTTAAGACACATTCTTAAGAAAAACATCCACCCAGCATATTAAAAGATCACCTGACTCCGCCTCTTCCTGTTAGTGTCTGTGCTCGCAAAAAGGAAATTGAAAGTGACCATTGTCCGTCCATTGATTCCCTTGATGTCATGTTTGCTTACAAGTCTAGCCCTGCCAATTACAATTAGTATACTGAGATCAGGATCGAGATGACAAGAATGTTTATTAATACAGCAGTGAAAGCAAAGGCCAATGTATTAATGTCAATATCCAGCACATCACGTGTTAATGCCAGGGGCCTGTTTCAAAAAGGTGATTAGCAAACACTGTTGACTGTGCAGATCACAAACTGTTGCAGCGACATGTCTCTGCAGTTTCATGTTTCTGACAATTTGCCTTTGGTCTCATACACTGCTCCCCAAGTCTCATACTGCAGTCTGCATGTTCCAGATTTGGAGAATTATACCCCAAGAGTGAATGGGGTCTACGATACCAGAGGCACATAAAGACCCAAATACAGTGGAACTGAACAGACACACTGGAAGGTGGAGAAGTTTCCAAAGCTATCTGGGGCTATCCGACAAACTAGCAGCTAAACTCCTCCAATGACCCTGCTTTGACCTTAGTCCTAATTAACCAATAGTATTTGTGGGAGAGAGCAGGGAGCAGCAGCTGGAGAGAGCATTTTATGAAACGCACTTGGACTCTGACTCTCAGGAGTCACCGTGACATTTGCAAGGCATTCAATCATGTGTTTTACAGCCCGTGTCCCAGCTGAGGTGAGTTAGAGGGACTCATACGGAATTACAGAATCAGATTAAATGGGGGCTCTCTGAAAGCTGGAACGATGTTGTGTGCATTTATTTCACGCGCACGCAGCGAATACGAATGTGAACAGACAGCGGAGGAGAACTCCCTCCTGTAGCTTGGCCACAGTCTTTGTGTGAACTCATCAAAAACTCAATGAACAGCTGCTGAACTCGATGAACGGCTTTCAGATTTCCTTCCCATATGTGAGCAACTGCACACACTTCCGAGCTGCCTGCGTACGCGCCGCACGGCACAGTGTGTTAGCGTGGAGAGTGAAGATAAGTTGGCTGGCTTTCCAAAGAGAACGTTTCCCCTTCTAATATACATGTTCAAAGAGAGAACAGGATATGTTGATAGGCTGATAAAGTGAGACCCTGCAGAGGGTCGGGGAGTGAATACATTGCTCACAACCCCATGGGTAATCACGTTCCAGCCATGTTCACATACAGTACCAACACTGTGCTCATGGGAATGTTTAATAAGGCTCTGGCCTGTCACAGCTACAGTTCTCCTTATAGAGAGGTTATAACACCATATCACACCTATAACCAAACCTGCCAGCAAGGGAGACAGTATGAACAATTAATGAAGAAAAACAATATCCTGGGGTACGTCCACAGTCCATTCCCAGTCCTGTCTTCATCCACAGCCATTTTATTTTACACAGTAATATGGAGCTCATTAGGCTAACAGCTAATTGCAAGCATATCGCCAAATAAGAACGTCCTATTTGTAGAACTGCAAAATCCCAGATTACATTCAGTGACTGTGTTTAATTGATTATCAGTCATAAAAATACAGCTGCCTTCCTCAGTAAGGATTTACTAGAATTACCCACAAAAAACTGGACATAACTCAGGCACTTAAAACAAAAATGAATATTTAAAAAATGAAATTAATGAATAAAGATTTTGTGTCAGTCACCACTGTCAAAGGTTCCCAGGTCACATGGGCTTAGAATTCACTACTTTTATCATTATCTTTACAGGCAAGAGCATTCACAAAGACAGGAAGCCAATAAGATGGTACTGTACACATGTACTGTAACCTACAACCATCTACAGCAGTGTCAGGAAAAATTTCACACACCAGTCACGATACAGTGGACAGTAGAATGTTGTCAGTTGTGGTTTGCTTTACATTTCTTCTGACTACTTCTCTTACTAATTTTTCAACCGACATTTGAATGAACTAACAAGGCAACTTATTTCTAAACGTGTGCTATAAACCAAATTCAGAAAATAACCGTCCAATGATAATAATTTAATCAGTCCAAATAAAAGGTTTGTTTCGAAAGTCTATTGTTGGGCATGTCAATTAACCTATGGCAACCCCAGATTTGTGGAGCCGGGGAATCCAGACCTGGACAGACACAGGATCTAAACACTTTTGTGCCTTAACAAAGCTACCTTACTGAGAACGGCCCTCAGAGCCCTGCCAGCAGCTTCGGACAGGATCCAAACCTAAGATGATATTCTAAAGTAAAAGCTTTTTTGCGTTCATCGTAATTTGCCATTTTCTACACCGGCCATGTTACAGTATCTAACATACCAGATGAACTACATCACCTACATTATAAGAAAAAGTACCAACTGTTGAATCAGGAAGTCTGACCCCAACACCTGCTTGATTAATTTCAGCTATTAAAGCATTGATATAGGGTGCAAACAGTAACCTGTTCTGTAATCATTATTTTCACACATGCGACTGTGGATAGACAGAGAGCTTGTTACACAATCATTTCATTAAAAAGGCCAACAGACACCATGGAGGGTGCAGCAAGCATTATTAAGCTACAGCAAATATATCTATAATATAATATGTGTGTGAGTGTTTGTATGAGTTCTTACTGGGACAGGCCATCATGCGGCAGGTTCGTACGAGTGGTGGGGAGGTTAACCCTGAGCACAGCTCCCTGGCCAGCGTCACCTGTTGGCCTGAGGCTGTCAGCTGGCGACACAGCGGCTCCCTACGCTGGATCCCCAAACCACAGGACACCGAGCACTGCAGAGGGAAAGAGGACAGAAAGGAAAAGAATGGGAATTATTATGACAAAGTGAGTTTCAGACAGAACTGATAATGGACAGAAGATTCTGTTAAACACCACTGAGTTATGTTACGTGACAATGGTTTTAACATTTAATGCCTATAATATTGCATGTGTCAAGTCTGGTTAAGGTGAGGGAAAGATTTCGGCGACAGTTTAAAAAAAAAAAAGGATGCACATGATCCATATTCTAAGATAAATGTGTCTTTACTACAGGTCTTGCTATTAAAATTTGAAACTCAAACACAGAATAGCTGTATTTGTTATCATAAAAGAAACACAACTCCCATGAAAACACATACCTTTGTCCTCCTGGTTTCTTCCACATTCATGAAATCCACCTGCACTCTCCTCTAAAGTCTGTCCTGCTGTTATTGCAGCTATTTCTGAACATCAACCTGCTGATGTCTAACCTATGTCAGTCTAGAGTTTTTTTTTATCATCCTTATCTATAATTTTTTTTTCCTTATCCATAACGTCAGTGTGATTTTGAATGACATTTTCTTTCTGGAGTAGAACGCAGAAGATCAGGTTTCACCTCAGGTCTCCATCAATTCACACCATTGTCTCATTACTGCCTGTAAAGCAAGTCTGTCATAGTGGAGCAGTTTATACTCTGGCTGAGTGGAATCATATAAACATGGATGGTGCAGCACTAATAGGATATGTTTGCTTCCTCTGCTTTGGATGCTCTGGCTCTGCTTTCCTTCACAGGTCAGCATTGTCAAGACAGTTTGCTAAAGTCAGTGGCACAGATTTGAACACCACAGTTCACTAAAGCTGAAAACTTTGAGTGGATTTACTTCACCCTCCACAGGTAAACCTACACAATTCTGTGACTCCACTGAAAATAACACGTTTTGCTTTAATACTGTGTGTTGCTGTTATAAATGCAGACTTAGTTCATATCAGATAGATTTCTGTGGAGCCTCCAGTTGTCCCCCATTATCTCTCTCATTTCTCCACATGTGGGCACTCACCTTTCCCCATTCTCCTCCTGCCATGTAGGGCAGACAGTCAGTGTTACTGCAGGGTCTGTTAGTGGCAGGTTTGGCCCCCCAACAGGCGCTGTCTCCCAGCCTCCTGTAGGCCCCTGTGGACAGGAGCTGCTTACAGTAGACCTTCCGCACCTGGACACCACCACCACAGGACTGGGAGCACTGGAGAGAGGAACCAGAGGAAGAACACACAGGTAAGGATGGAGGAGTTTAATCAGTTTTTATTCACATAATCAAACACACACACACACACACATAGAGAAAGTCCATACCAGCTGCCAAGGTTCAGTCTCCCAGGCTGGAGGGCAGTCGACTTGGTTGCAGGGTTGCAGGATGGCAGGTTTGAATTCCCTGCACTCTTCCTCTGAAACAGTCAGAATATCCTGCTGCTCAATGGACAGCAGACGCATGCAAAAAACACTCCTGGTCTGTATTCCAACACCGCAGGACGCAGAGCAGCCGTTCCATTCAGTCACCTCCCATCTGCAGAGAGACAGAACGGAGTAAGTCAAACACAAAGGAGTGAAGTGGTTTTACTTTCCCATTTTCCAATTAATTATAATAATCCAGTATTGTAAACAAAGACATAATGGTGAAAGCATTCTCCCAAAATTTCTTCCAAGCCCTGTTACATCTCCTCCTTCTGTCCTCACACCCACACTGTGTGGGAGAGATGAAAGCAGCAGAACCAAGGCTGGACAAATCAGAGCAGCATTGACCTGAAAAGCAAACATTCTTGCTCAGTCCCACAAAATCTTTAAGTGGCATTAATCACGTGATACACAAGAGTCAGTGGGACTGGACTGGATTGTTTCAGAACTTGGTTTTGCTTCAATAATGTAAAATGCCTAAATTAAATTAACTGTTTCTATGCGTTTTTTTTTTCTTTTTTAGTTATTTCCTCCCAAAAAAAACAAAAAAAAAAAACATTACACCTGGGAAACTCAGAGGTGAAAATCATAAGAATATAAACTATATCACTAAGTGAGTGCCTATACATGTAGAGTAAATTGCCATAGAGGATGGATACAAATCATGCCTATTCATAATAGATCATGTCTGTATTACTCACATTGCCATGTATCTTTGCAATAGAAATAGTCATTTCTGAAATGTTTCCAATCATGTGAACATATCAGAAAAATGTGTTTTTTTCAAAATTCATCAATATTTCTAAGAGCAGGCTACATCTCATGCTCATACTGTCTTATCTCACACACACAGTGTAATGTGGGTGGTGTAGGTGGAGAGGGTGAGCAACACGTAGTTAGCAGAAGTCCCATGATAGCTGCTTAGCTTAGCAAGCAGACAACAGCTGAATGGTGATCTCCACACTGCAACTTCATTCTACAGTACTGAACACTGACCCTACAATAACCAGGTCTCCACAGCTACATTCATTAGTTCAGTACATGAACTGTAGAATGTATTAATCATAACCTGCACCAGCTCGTTACAGAGTTCAGTTCTTTCAGTCTAGTGGAGTCTAGAAGCACATCACTAAACTGTGACTGTTACAACAAGCTGCTGTCTCATAGACTGAGACCTACCAAACCCAAATTCAACATTGGCCATCGGCACTCCCACTTTATTCCCTGTCCCGCATTCTTTTTAAGAAGCAGATCACTGTATTTCAATCATTACTGTCCACTCTAAGACATTAGGTAAAATACAGCAGGTAAACATAAAGAAGAAGAATGTTTAAAGGATGTTGTCACACCAAACAACTGCACACAGTTTACACTGCAACCAGTAAAATATTCTCAGTGCTGTGTGTAACCTAACTCTGCTGCATAACAAAATAGTCAACAGTCAAACAAAACTGAACTTCAGCATCTTCAGTGTTACAGTCTGTCCCTTCAACCCTTGAACCAGCGCAGCCAGAGAAACCCCAGAGCAGCAGCTGTGCCCGCTGAGACTGTCCAAACCGCCGCTATTGAACCGAAGCAGGCCAGCGAAGGCTCCGGCTGCGTTGAGGGTTGTTGTCGGCACACAGAGACGGGTATGGCCCAGTACATAAAGGCTGCATGACAACGCTAAGAGGGACATGAAAACAACTTACATTCTGGTCATTTGTGCACACAAGGGAAAAACAAAGGAGGGTCTAGCTGTCTGCCTGCTGCTCTGTGCCTGTGAACACTGACTATAATGACTTCTGAAATAAATCCAGCGCCCTTGAGCTGAAGCCCGAGGTTTTCCTGCAGAGTCTGCTGCTTGTGAGAGCTTCTGGCTGCCCGCGCTGGAAATCTGGCCTGGAAAACTTCTGCATTTATAGCAGCTTGGTGGAGGCAGTCGAGGTAACAACTGTATATGACATTCAAAAATCGGTAACTAACTTCTCTTCTGACTGTCAAAGCACATGTAGTCTGAGATAGTTCCCTCATTCTAATGCTGTGCTTCTGCTTTTAAATGATCTGATTCATGAATGGACACAAAAACTAATTCCTCATCATCAGTAGCTTCAGGTGCATCTTCATCAAAATGCTGCTCTGAACTCAACCTGACACCCAGGTGCTGCACCATCATGTCACTGTGACAGTAGGCTAATAAGAACAGGCCGGTTCATCACTGTATATGAATGTATATATAGTAACAGTAAGACAACAGTGTCCTCACAAGGCCCAACAAGATATACACAATATTACCCACTATCACCTGCACCCAGCATCCTGTGAAAAACGAAACTAGCACCCTGACACACCTCAGCTCATTGGTGTAGACTAGCAACAGTAGAAAAACCTTTTATTTCTTGTATTATTTTTGACATTTTGACGCCAAAATATTGTTAAAGTCAAATCATTTACCAGGGAGCTCAGCTGAATCAAGTGAAAAGATTAAAGATCTGATGCATTTAAGGGTTAAAAAAAAACTTCTGGCTCTTCATCAATAGAATCCAGTGGACATGTTGGTTGGTTAAAGTTCAGTCACTGTAAGCTTGCCACAAATAGTCATTATAAGTGTGACACTGTTAGATAATAACAATAAGAAGATTTGATGAGCTGTGGGATCATGGGTCATCATTCAGCATGGTCGTCTATTACTGTGTTGTGATCCAGATGTAGACTGATGCATTTTCTACTATTAAATTAACTCATTTTCAAAATTGTGCAGACTGTAAATATTAAATGCAATATTTTGGTCTGAGAGACCTGATCACATATTCATTTCTTTTCTTTAAGCTTTCATCTCTTTCTTTTCTTTTTTTTTAAATTTAGCGTATCTGGACTTTTCCTCTCTGCGTTGGAGAAGCAGGAAGAGTTTTCACTTTACTACAGAGGCAGTTGATAACCAGCTTCATGATACCAGCTACAGTCTCCAGGGTTAGGCTCAGCCAAGCCAGGTAACCCCATCTCTCATAGTCAGGGAAACAAGAAATATAATGATAAACAATATGAAGAAGACTTACACACTGAATGAATGAGGAAGAAACGCTCCTTGCTGGGAACAGAAACAACAGAGAACAGCTGAAATGCTGAGAAAATCAGACACGTGGAAAACCTGGATCCACGAGGGTATTAAAAAAAGGCTTCTCAGGTTTCTATGCACATTTGTGTGCATAGAAAAAGTCAAATGAATTTATTTTGGATACAAAATCTGACTTGAATGTCTGACCTGAGGACTGTGACGTGGCCACTGATGGTACTGGACCTCAGGCAACACACACACACACAGGGAACTCATACAGAGCCCTGGTTTCTTTATTGCTTTCATAAAATTCATAAAGTCAGACAAAACACAAGGCATGAGACAAATCCCCACTGAGAAGAATGATGTATAGCAGTCACTTGCAGAGAGAGAATGAGGGAGAGAGGCTGAGTGGGAGAGTTATAGACAGGCAGAGGAGAGGAGGGAATAGGGGACTTCATACACCTCACTGTGTTCTCACTGCTGGCCTCCCAGTCTCCAGCAACTGACTACACCCTGTGTGTTGTGAATGTCACTGTGTGTGTGTGTGTGTGCGTGGGACAGAGAGATCTCACGCTTGTGTGTTTGAAGCCCTGCATTCTGCAGCTGCTTCCTGTAAATGTCCATTTGAGGAGGAGAGAGCGGTAAATCGCTGTGAGTGAATCAGATACGCCTCCAGTTAGCAGGAGTACTAGATGGGCAAACATCCATGTGCTGTGTGGAAATGCAGTGACTCACAACATGCACACACACAGGCACACATGCACTGATGATTAAGTATGTAAAACGTTACAACCTTCTTTTACTGTTGAGTTACAGCCACTTGAATTCAAACCGTCCTATGATCGTCCTCTACAATACAAATCTTTTCTACACATCTGAATTTCTCAGGCAGATTTATGTTGCGGTTTTATGAGGGTTTGAGTATCTAATGTAATTAACTACAAACTTTGGAATTATTTGTGAACATCACTTTACAAGCTCAAAATCTTATTGGCTCTAATTTGAGCCCATAACTTTCTTTCTTAGAGTGAGATGAGCAGAGTGCATCAATCTCATCATGTGTGTTAGTCAGGGTGGGGTCGTGTCGACACAATGAAGCTGACAGGTTCGGTACAGGGACCAAAAGACGTGTATTGACCTCAGCCTTCAGTGTCAGGATTCAGTCCTGACTCAAAGTCAGTTTCTTGCATGCATCTTAATTGCATGGCTGTGGCAGGGCTGTATAATTTGTTTTACAGCGCAAAAAAACAAACTTTCCCATGGTTGAAAATCATTGCTGACCCCTTGTCTATAGTCTGTTTATTTAATATTTGTTATTAGTCTCTAGTTTAACACACAAAGCTGACTTCAAACATGAACATACTTGATTTCAAGTTTTCCATTCAGAGTGTTTTACATGTTTGAGTCTTTCCTTTGTTTTTTCAGTTTGTTTCTCAAATCTTTGTTTTAGATTTTAGAGCTACAATACTAAGAAAACCAAAAGTAAAATGCTGTACTTTCTTTTTTTTAAACTTCATGTGCTTTTGTGTCAATTGACAGAACACAGTTTTTATGTAAAGGTAAATAAAATGATCTCTTAATCAACATCAGTCTTTTTTTACTTTGCATACTGCTGCAGGAAGCCAACTGTCCTGCTGTCCTTGGCAAGTGGGACAGCTTATTGGAAAAAATACTCTCTTCTGTGTGGGTGTGTGTCTGAGAGCACATTGTTCTACCATAATGGTAAAGCGTTCCTTATATGAAAGTGTAGGCTGACGAGTCATTTAGAGTCGGTCAGCATTTGTTCCTCAAACATAAACCAGAGCACTGCCATGCTAAAGAACAGAAGTGTGTGTACTGCACAGCATCACAGTAGCATACTCTGCTGTTGACTTCTGAACCGAAGCTGTCCTGGAGTGATCTTTTGCCTTTATAACCACAGTTGAGATGATTAAGAACCCAGCTGTGCTCAAACAATGACAAAGTTTCCAAAAGACTCCTCCTGCCCTCTGCCAGGAGAAAATCCACCCATCGACAACTTGGGATCAAATCAGGCTACTACTGTTACTAATGGACTTGTTGTGGTTTTTAAAGTTTAAAGAGGCTCTCCAGTGACTTTTGGTGTTGGCGCAGAGTGAAGTGGTTAACTAGCATTTTCCAGGAGTACACAAGGATTACTTCCTTTACTGTGCTGGTTTGGTATCTTGGTGACTTGTTGCGCTCCCCAGGGGAAAGACAGACACTGTCAGCAATGATTTTGGCATGTAAAACTTTAAACATTCAAAAACTAGACCACATTCTTAATTCCACTTTCATTTTATATATGGCACCAGGGTGATAGTTAATTATGCACAAACAGCTCCGTGACCATTGGATCTTCAACTTTGGAAAAAGGCATTCAAATGTGAAGTGCCGTATAACCCTGTGTTTAAAGGGGATGAAAGTAGCAAGTGTGATTGCTCATGATGGTCTATCTATAATCTATGATAATGTATTCCCTCTGATTCCACCCCGTAATCAGCATTGGGTGAGACCCCAATGCTCATAGCCTCTGGATTCACAAAAATAGAGCCCTGTGAGTCAACAGCCATGCTAACAGCTCTGTGAGGCCATACTAAGGCACAATGGCGCATGGAGCTAAATGCTAATGAGTATGGAAATGATACTGTTGTATTATATATTCATGTGCAACAGAAAAACTCTTCTGCCATCTACCATGGTCACAGCTGTTCTCTAGCAGAGTTAGAACGCATTTGCTAATTTACACAAAGAATGGCTAAAGTTTATGGGAATGTTTAGCAGGTATTTCTTCATAAACCAAAGAACCGGTATCTGGACTTCAGATGAGCCCTACACTGGACTAGTCTTAGCCAGAGTGGTGGACCAACCAACCATCATCCCGAAAGCTGTGGATCCTACACAGTGGCACTAAACTCTCGGTCCTGTATGTATGTATGTATGTCTGTATGTATGTGCATATGGAATGTAATACATGCATTGTCACATGCCTATGTAGGCCTATAACTAAATCAACAGGTGTAAACCCAGGTAATTGTTGTGGTTGTCATGGTAATCAGTAATGTTGTAAAAACATTTGAGAAAGCCTACAAAACCTAAAAACTTATATCATTCTCTGGACATACACTGGGTTTCTGTATTACTGTACTTCATGATAAAGAAAAGCTAATAAGACTTCACTGGAATTACATTTTGTTCTCAGAATTAATGCAAATTAGTGTCCAACAAGAGCTAAACCAGTATGTTGCTACATAGATTTTAGCATAATAAAACTTGAGAAAATGCCCAAACAAGCAGGTAGTGTATGTAATTAAAAGTGAAAACACACAGAATTAGACCCTGACCATGTTAGGACCCTGGTAACTTAGTTCCACTATTCTCTCACTGCGTTGCCCCTAAATAATTATTTTTGCCTGTCAAGAGCAAAAGAGGAAGGTGTATGACCTTACAGGGAGGAGGGTTTGGTCAATACAGTGTGTTGCATGTGTGATGTGGGAGACCACTGTTCACAAACCATTTCCCACCAACACTCAAGGTTGTTTATTATTCAACATGACCATAATGTTTCCTGAACCTTAACCTTTCGGTGACAAAACCAGAACTTAATCCCAGAGGGGAAAATTAAGAAAACTGCTACGTCTTTCACCGTAATGTCGTAGTGTTGGAGGGTACTGTCGAAAGATCGTGTCCTATCAGAAAATGCTGATATGGTACACTGTGATACTGATAATGTATATTTTGTTGTAGAGGACTTGTTTCCCATAATGCAACTTACTGTCAAACATTCATGTCTTTCAAACACCATGTTACCAGATTGTAATGAAGGCTCTCTTTTTAAAAAAAACTGCAATAAGATTAAAGGATGTCAGTTGGTTGTTTTAGCTGATTTTCTTTAGATAACTATGGCAGCTTACTCTTCCCTGCTTCACACAGAGGCACATGCAGAGGGAGGGTACAGCAACAGCCAAGTTTACTGACACTGAACAAGAACGATCTGATTTTTGATCAGTTTTTATTTGTTTTTTCAAAGCCTTACAGTGTCTTTTTATTCTTACACCTCGGATCAAAGTGAGCAATCAGGAGAAAAGGAGGACAAGAGGCTTTGTCTGCTTAGGAGACTGATGTCTGGAAGATCTATTGACTTGTTGGAACTGCTCAGCAGCTTCCAGGCAAGAAAGAAGCAAGAAATAATAGTACAGCAATTGATGACATCCTAACCGGTGTCAATCAGGGAAAAATATGGCAAAACAGGATCCAGGTTTGAAAAAGGCAGCAGTCATGCTTCCTGCCAGAGTCATACTAAGCCTTATATCAACACCATATATAGTATTCAGCCATCCGCTTGAGTGTGCTCCTTAATGTAAGAGCTGTGTATTATTAGCTGCATGGTAATCCTCTTTTCAGAGCAGGAGGCAAATCTAGCCTCCAGTATAGCCAGAGGGACAGGAGGCCAAAATAAGGTGTCTGTTTGCTGCCACTAATACACCCACTGACCTGCCTGCTGGCTTCAAATCTGGCTGGGTTGGTGTCATTAAAGGAACAGAGGTGGGTAAATCCACCTAAACTCACGCTCTTATTATACTGGGAATGCACCAGTGGCTGAGGACTTTTTGTTCCATTTCAGAGATGGAAAGTTTTTTTTTTTTTTTTTTTTAAAGCCAGCCAGCCATCACTGAATCACTGGTGCTGTTCAGAATCTACATCAGACGTACTGAACACTTCACCTACTCCTCATTTCACAGGAAAAAAAGTGGCTGAAAATGGAGACTGTTTTACACAGTATGAGGTGACTGCAGTGCTGGGTGATATGTCAAATTAATTAGATTTTTTTTTTTTTTGATGCGTAAAATGTCTAATGTATCTAATGTAATTGTTAATGGATAAAATTGCCATCTTTGCCCATCAGTCTATACATAATATCCCATAATGACCAAGTGAAAATGTGTTTTTTGACATAGAGTTGTAACTACTTCAACAAAGTGCTGAATTAACGCTTGTGTTGCATCATACTGAGAAGAGTAAAAGCCTCTGCCTCTGTGCAGGAGCCACACAGTCCACTGGTGTTTCTTCTCCAGTCATACCATTTCACTACGCCTGACCTGACTGCATTTGGTATTATGTTTATACAGCACTTGTTTTGGATGGCCTAATATGGCATATAAATCAGCCCACAAGGAAAAAGCTCTCTGCAATGGTCCCACTCCCTCTGACTGCACTCCCAGCGTTAATCCCAATGTTAATTCAAACTGATGCAGGAGCTCTTCAGTTCCTCTGAACTCAGTGAGTTATTCTAACATGGTGCATCCTCTCTTTGTGCATATAGAAGGTATGAAGGATTCTATTAAAGAGACTAAAACACTCAGGAGTTTATTGGTAATATTGGAACCACCTGCTTTCCTGTTGACATCTGCTTTGATGTTCTGAGGCCTTTTTCCTCCCTCCTCCTTTTAAATTTCATTAAACTGTAGTCAGAGGCGCTGCCAGGGATTTTGGATCCCATGAAAAGATATCACATTGGGGCCCACCCTGAAAACTACTAACCCTGAAAATATATCACTGTGCAGACATGCATGCAACATTCTGCATACTCTAGAGGAAACTCTATAAGAAACCATAGTCTGTGTCAAAGCCATGGACACATACAGATGGTGACCAGTTAAAGGGAAAACCTGGAAAACAAGTGGAGAAACAGGATGATAATGCCCCCATCCATCGGGGGAACTATCATCTGAATGGTTTGATGAGTATGAAAATGATGTGAATTCCATGCTGTGGCCTTCACAGTCACCAGATCTCAGCTCATTTGAACACCTATTGGAGATTTAGTAATGAAAATGTAATTGTAAATGCTCCAAACCGTAGCACCAGCCAAGGCTGTGGTCATTTTAGTCCTTATTCAATCTATCAGTTAAAATGAAATCTTTATCAATACAGGCCCTGATCATTTCTGTCTAGAGAGTTTTTTTTCCATTCAACGTCCACTTCCACAAGCTATCAAGTATATCTTATGGTCTTCATATGAGCAACGTTCCACACATAGGTCACATGATGACACTTGAGCCATTTCCTCTCACCGATGAAGATTCTGACCAAATGTGGTACAGAGCTCAAATTTAAACTGGACACAAATACAAAGAGACCCCAACATCAGGCTGGAGTGGTCCCTTACTGCAGGGTGCTTGTCCAGGCTCTGTGAGCTTCTGCATGGTTTCAGTGACTCTGTGGTCTCTTACCTTGGGGGACAAGGCTCAGGGTTACAGATGCGTATCATTACTGGTGGCTTGCTGGATGAATCACACAGCGAGTCCTCCACCTCATCACCTTGCCTCCTGTTGACACACCTCACAACTGCCGTCTGCTTCCCTGGGCAGAGGACACAGACAAAAACCAGTTAGACATGAAAGGACAACAGATATGGACAGTGGAGTCCAGAGAATTTCAACTGCCAGCACCCATTTCAGAAACCTCACCAGCAGCACATGTAGCTGAGCAGGCAGTGAAGCTCCTGTAGTCCCAGCTGTGCAGTTCCCCCATCTGGAAGTAAGGGGCCCCAGGGTCCTGGAGGCCTGAAGAGATGCCCGGAACTTGGGTACATGGCCCCTGACTGCAGGGCCGCTCCAGTTGGGGTTTGTCTTTGCCACACTCCTCCTCTGGAAGGTCCACCTCTGTCTTGGTGAATGATAGCATCACCCGGCACTTCACCTCCCGAGTTTGCCTGCCTAGCCCACAGGTGGCACTGCAGGGTGACCAGGGCCCAGGTACGAATCTGAGCGCAGCAGTAGAGAACATATACAGAGAGAGCCTTAGAATTTAAACCAGATTGTTGTTCAGCATTTCTTTTGGACACAGCACTGCAAATCTGTTGGTTAAAAGATAGATAGATGGGTATGACTTGGATGAAGTTGGGTCAGATTAAATTTTCAACAAAATATCACCAATCAAAATCTGCTCTAGCAAATGCTTGAGAAGACCATTAAGGGTTTATAATCATGATTTGGTTGTGTCCATGGGGACACTAGATAATTCCTGAATACCCTTCACTCAAAGCAAACTTTCTCAAGTGTCAGTACGTCAAAGTGCACTACATAACAATAAAACTTTGTTCTTACTCTCTATTCTAATCAGTATAAAGCAGATAACATGACTGTGGTGAAAAACCTAATTTGCTTCAGTTCACTGTGTCTCTTCCCCATACACCCACCCAGCTAGTGAGGGAACAATACATTTCCAACCAATACACTTGACAATAATGTAGAATTTAATAACTCCAGCTGCTTTATGTAATGAAATTGTAAAGCTGCTGACTGGCACATGCAGAGGTAATGTGCAACAGTGAGCTCCTTACAGCAGCTGAACAGAAATGAGCAGAGAGGCAGGTTCCCTGGAGGTCAGGCTTTCTGTAGGGGATCTCTTGAGGGGAGGCAGCATACATTTTGGCAGACAGTACTCTCAGTTTCAAGTTCACTTATGCAGACTGGTAAAAAAAAAAAAAAAAAAAAAAAAAAGCATAAGACCCGCATAAATGAGTGGAAATTCAAATGAAAAGGGGAAACAGGGGAAAAAATGGTAATGGTGCGAGTCCTATGCTATGGCCTTCACAGTCACTAGAACCTTTAGAAGGGATCCATTTGTCTTTTGAGTGCAAACATGTCATTTAGATAGAGATGTAAAGAATGAGGTTTTAATGCAATTTTTATGCAAATTAGGTAAGCAGAGCTGGTCATCTCAGGTCAAGGGAAGTGATGAAAGAAACTCTTAACAGGGCACTACAGTGTTTAATGGATCACATGACATCAGCAACAACTACAACTAGAACCTGCTGATGCTTATTAACGTTGGGATATGCCCATCAATCACATAACCTCCAGAGAGAACATCGTAGCAGCACTGTTGTATGGGCTCTATTTATTTGTCCCTCGCAAAGGTAGGACTTGTGAGTAGCTTTTTGCTGGCCAGCAACGTGGCACAAAGAGGTGAAGTTAGGAGGTCATTTACATCTGACTGGGATCTGATCACAATGTGACCACCTTCAGATGCGGTGTGGCTGATTAGACTGCATTCCCTTTACAATGAGTTCTGACTGGAGGAACATCACAGAACAGACTGGAGCTGAGTACAAACACACACAGGAACACTCCTCTACACACACAGTTGCTGTGTGTTTGTTGTTAGCAAATGTCTGTACCATAGCTTGTACATAGTCTATGGTCATGATACTGTCCAGGTGGTACACAGATGATCCAGTGGTCACCTTTGTGTGAAAGATGCCAGGGAAAAAAATTGTCTCACTTTTGCCAAAGCACACCACACGGTTTTACAGCACTTTAACAACATCATGCTTCTTCTGCCTTCATTTCTGAGAGAGGACAGTCATTATTCATAGAACCATGAGGAGCAGTTTGTCTCATCTCCTCAGGTATGCTGGTGAGTTGCTGATATTTATAAAAAACCACCAGCAGAGGATCTAAGAGGCTGTGACGGACTATAAAACAATAAAGAATGGTGTGCCAGTGGGCTGGTCCCAAACCATAAAGAGCCTTGTAAACAAGTAAACCCTGAAAGACACTGGGAGCCAGTGAAGATACTGGGGTGATATGCTCTCACTCTCTGTTCTAATTAAAAGCCTGGCAGCAGAGTTCTGACTTAACTGCTTTGGTCACTACCAGAGCTGAACTTCATGTGCTCATCACATTAATGTGGCTCACACAAGAATTGTTGGTGCCTGCTGCTGTGTGTGTGTGCAAAGTGTCTGAGGTGTGTGTGGGAAGTGTTTGAAGAGCATGTTTGCAAAGAGTTTGACGAGCGTATTTGTGTCTGCCAAGTGTTTGAGGTGTGTCTGAGCTCTAAGAGCTGATGGATCCCAGGGAGGCTATCAGAGCTGACCAGGCCCAGAGCAGCAGGCAGTGATCACATGCTTATCATCAGCAGCTGAAGGAGAGGAAACCGAGTCGGACAGATTCACACAGCCCTGGATAAGCTGTCTCTGTGTGTGTGCACACGGTTGGGGGGGGGGGGGGGGGGGGGGGGGGTAGGGGTCCCAAAAACTGGGAACCTACTAGACTTGTGGGGTCCAACAGCTTTGTAGGGACCAAAATGCTGGACTCCATAAGTTTAAATGTCTGTTTGAGGGTTCAGGTTAGAATCAGGTTTAGTTTAGGGTTAGGGTTAGGATGTTAGGGTGTGAGTAAGTGGCTAGGGGATGCATTATGTCAATGAGAAAGAAAGACAAATAAACAAAGACACATCTTCATGTTAAAAGAAAGAGAAAGAAAAAAAAACATGCCAAAGTGATGTAATTTATTTTCTCTAATTAAGCCTCTGAGGGGTTGGTTGCAGTATTTGCATTTGTTACATGCTGCTGCTGACTACTAATTAGCGTTGTAGTGATGTAAGATGCAGTTTGTTTTGTTGTCCATTCATCAAACCAAAGAGCAACAAAAGACATGTCCATGCTTGGACATATATCAGAAGCAAACGTTAATTATAAAACTAATGTCTGCTTCTTATTTGTTATCTATACATAAAAACATATCCATGACATTTTTTTCAAAAGAGTGTTGTTGTCTGTGTGTGTGTGTGTGTGTGTGTGTGTGTGTGTGTACTCACGTGGGGTCCTCTGTAGCAGTATGGTGCTCCTCCAGTTCGTGGGCTTGTTTTAACCAGGGCACCTTGGCCTCCACTGGCAGGGACTCTGACAGACAGACAGAGCATTAGTTACACCCCAGTTATCCCAGGGCTCAGAATTCAGTATTGCCAGTTCAGGTCCTGATCCCACCAGCGATCAGGACCTGAATACATCAAGCACCTCAGAGTGGGAAAATGGTCCTAACTGGACCAGGAGTGATGCATGTTGTTCCTGCTTTCAGGCAGCAAACTTACTAACTTGGAGCTGTGCTGGTAGGAGCTCTCAGCTGGAGCTGAGTGGGTAGGCAAAGACTTACTGTGTCTAATATAGAACATCTGATATAAAATGACAACAACAGGCAAGATACTGGATTTACACCTCTTGTGAGAGATTTTTGTGCATGAAGTAATTGCTCTATTCATTCTGGAGAAAGTGAGCTCTTGTCATTTACATAAAAAAAACAACAACAAATAATAACAGGTCACTCAGTAATTATGCTCATTGTAGCTAAAGCCTCAAGCAGCAGGCAAATTCAAAGATCCCCCTCCCATAAATCAGACTTTTTTTCTAAGCCAACACTGGTGATAAACCTGTGCAGACCAGCCACAACAAGGGGCTTCTTATAGGACCATTATGTTTGCCCCAGAGTGACTAAATAAATATAAATATAAATATAAACCATTCTTGTTTAGCTATATGTTCCCTACCAATTATACAGCAAGGATTCTGAGTTAAAATTGATAAATGAAGAAATTATAGTTTTAATCTGATCACACATGGCATTTTTTTGGCAAGTGGCTGTGGTACAAGCAGGATAATACTTCTGTATGTTCCCTTGTTTTCTTATACAAAAATCACATGAGAGATTTGTAAAATAAATAGATAAATTAAAAATAAACACAGATTGATCAAAGCTGGTGCTGTTCCTGATTAAGGTCTAGACCAAAGTAAGGTCTGTGTGTGTGAGACACAGAGCACACACACACACACTTTGGATCACAGCAAACTGTCTGAGTTTGGCCTGGATCTCACACTGTGAGTTCTATTATCATTGAAAAAGCTGGCACAGACACACACAGCAAACACACACACACACAGAAACTATGAGCTTCTTTGTGAGAGAATGAACAGCTTTTAAAGAAGGAGGGAGGCTCACTGACGGTGGGAGACGGATCATAAATTAGGGCCACATGATGGAGGCTGATGCAAATGAAACCTAATGTTGTTCTGGCGAGGGTGGTGACTGTGGGCATTAAGGATAGCACACACACACACACATACATGCACGCAACCACAGCTAATGCGCTAAGCGTGACTGGCAAAAGGCCCTGATTCACAACTGCAGCCATATATCATACATGTGCACACAGCACAACACATGAAGAAAAAAATATTATTTTTACTGTGCATAGTCTGAATGTTAATATGCTTCTGTTTTCAATAGACCCTTGGATCAGTATGTTGCTTCATGTAACATGTTTAGGTACTGTATGCTGGATGTGTAGTGTTGTACCCCTATGTACAGCACATATGTACATGATACATTCCCACCTTTATTCAACAGGAGAATGTTTAAACAATAAAATATCCAACAAATAACCCAAGTAACATCTGCTCATTATGATCTTAGCTTCCTTACAGCACACACACAGCTCTCCATCAGGTATTAGTGTCCTACCTTTGGGCTTGTGACAGGCAATAGGGACCAGACAGTCTTCTTTCACGTGGGGTTTGAGCGAAGCTTCACAGCCTCCGATGTGCTGCCCCCGATGGTCGATGCACAGAACCACCCGGTAACGCAGGCCACGGCCGCACGTCACTGTGCACTGCAATGGGATGGCAACACACACATCAGCACTAATCAAGTTGTGTGGTTTAGCTAACTAACAGTAATTTTCATTGTTAATCAGTCCAATGGTTCCCAAGTTTTTTGCCATGTGACCCTTTAAAACAAAGCTTTGTCCAGTTGTTGGTCCACCAGCAGTGACCTGTTCAACAAGTGAGGTTTTTTTTTTTTCCATTGTTCCATTTCAGTATTTTATATATTTATTGTTTTAGACAAGTGAAAAAGAAAAATTATTCAGTAATTTTCCAGCAGCAATGGGAACAAAGGCTGCAAAAATAAACAGAACTTTATTTTCTGCTTCCCTCTCCCGTTAATCGTATTCTGCCCGCCTTCAGGGGTCCTGACCTCCAGGGTGGGATCCACTGGGTTAATCTCTCTGTCATTGTTTCAGTTCAATAATTACTTTGATCAGTCGACAAAATGCCAAAAAACTGTGGAAATGATATTCACAATTTCCCAGAGCCTAAGGTTTTGTGTTCAAACTGCTTGTAAAAGTCCAAAAGACTTTTCATTTACAAAGACATGAAACAGAGAAAAGCAGCAAATCCTCCTGTCTGAGAATCTCAGACCAGATGTTTTACCATTTCTGTTCGATAAGTAACTTAAATTATTAATCTTATCAAATCTGTCTGTTGGTTAATCTAAAGTTTTTTTTCCACTAGATGATAGAGGAACAATAGAAAGGTAAAAGTAAAACTGATGCAACAGTGAGTGAATCTTACACCTGCAAATAAAGTCCAGTGATGCTGGTCAACTGAGTTAAGATGAGGTTCAATTTACCAGTGTAGATGGTTGGTGTAAAAAGAGACACTTACTGACCTGAGACCACTCCATCGCCACCCACTGGGGACAAGCGAAGGCGTTGCATATCTGACGGGTAACAGGTCGAGGGGAGTGGGTGCACTTCCACTCCTCCACCTGGGAGAACTGTCCGTGGGTGTCCTCCTCCACACACAGCACACTCCGATCCTGCCAGCCACCACCACAGGACACTGAGCACTGGGTCCAGGGGCCCTGCTCCCAGCTGCATACAGAGAATGGCGACCAAGCTCGCTTTAATGCTTTCACGGGTTGTTTAATGATGCAGGCAGCATTGTTTGATAACTGTACAGGATAAATGTTCATTATATTTCTTGCGCTAACTTCAAAAACTCCTGAAGTATTTTATTAGGAATTCCTGTTAATGCAGTGATCCAATCAGCCAATCATGTGGCAGCACTGTAATGCATGAGATCCTGCAGATACAGGTCAGGAGCTTCTGTTAATGTTTGCATTTAACATCAGAATGAGGAAAAATGATCTCAGTGATTTAGTCCACTTTACACTTTACCTTAAACTTTGGTCAGTCAGTCATTACAACCAGACACTCATAATACTCCCTCAAACATAAAGGAGGGTGAGGACAATCACTGGGGAGTATTATAATAATTAAGGCGGTTCTCCACAGTAGGACTCTGTCACATTAGTATGTAATCCAATAATAGTGGTGATTAATTGCAGTTCCACAGCAGACTGGGCAGACTGGCTCTTGGTTTCTCCTGCTGGTGCTTTGTGGTACAAGAGAACTGATGAACCTATCTACATAACAAAGCAAATAAGGAAAACCCTCATTTGCAACAAACAACAGCCTGTTTACACACAGAAAACTGGTACATTTACCAGCAGGAGGGACAGAAAAGGCAGCAGGCTTTTCAGTCCTCTGCAGAAATATCTCACCTCTTTTTTTTTCTTACCTCTCTTTCTAACTAGCCTTTAGTTTCATCAGGAAATGCAACAAAGTAGTTACAGACTTTTTCCCTCATTCTTTCCCACTGTTTGAAACTAGGTTGCCAGCAGCTATGTGCATGATGCATCATTCGATCAGTTGAATATAAACAAGGACAGCAGTGGATTGGTGTACTAAACCAAACTCTGATTCTTACTATACCACTAATGCTTTGCCAAATATGTTTAGGATGAAACTCAACTTAAGATGGAACAAAGTTGGAACCAGTCACGGTCCAACATGCAACCTGTGGGATGTGGACATTTTAAACCTCGGAGAATGGACCTGTTGGTAAAGGTGCAGACATCTTGTATCCACAGTCTTGTGTCCACCAGGGACTCCTTATTGCTAGGATATTTTTGAGTAAATATTTACAAAGTCAGTGCATCTTCTCTTTTGCTTAAAGTCAGTGATAACTTCTTCTTCTTTTTTTTTTTTTTTACATCTTTTCTATTCACAAACGTTCCCTAATCAAAATTCTCTGAGCTGCCCAAACATAATCATAAAAACATAAGTCATGCTTCAGTTGCAAAGCGTAGGTAATGAACACAAGTGAAATATGCTGACAGTGAACAGTTTGCAGATGTGTTTACCTCGAACATTTCCTTGCTACGTGGATTAAAATGCTTCTAAAAAATGTTTTAGAAGAAGGGTTTCTCCAAGACCAAACTTCACTTCATAGTCATTGTTTTTCAAGTCTTTTTGTTTCATGCAGCTTTTCTCTTCAGGTAGGTATCAAAGTAACAGCTGTAACACTCTTTACTCCTGTTTGTCAGTAAGTTGTCAGCAACCATGTTGCAACTTTGATTAATTCCATCTAAATGTGAATGATAATGGATGGACATGCTTCGGCTGTAATATGATTATCTGGGTGCTGATTTCTCAAAAACAGGAGTATTAAATCCTCAGTGGGACAGGCCTCTAATGAAGTGATTTTAAAATGAACGGTGGGTTCTGACAGGCACCTTCAGTATGTAAACATTCAGTCATACTGGTCAAATGAAGCCATTTCTCCAGACACAAACCAACGGCTAAGGACTTTTTAATTGTGGGTCAGTGGAGATCAAAGTCAAGAGGGAAGTGGGAAAGAGTTCCGCACCTCAGTGAACCCTCTGTCAGTGTCGGCTCCACACACATTCTATAGAACATGTGCAGGTGTCTAAAGGGAACAGTGGCTTATTATTATTGTTCTCTTCCTGTGACAGAGTGTGAGGCAGTCACCGCCAATCACTCCCAAAAGGACCAAATGTGCCAAGGGCTCACAGAGCTGAAAACACCACATCCACAGAGCACACAGCCAGCTACTTCTGGGAGGAATTCTTAAAAAAAAAAAAATTCATATGCAGAACTGGACTGTTCACTCTCCCCAATAGATGGATGAAGTCAGACTGAGGAGGAGAGAGGTCTGTGGTGATTGATGAGCAATGCTTTGCTTTGGGAGGCAGCTGCTGTGGAACAGAGCAGAGTAACTGTTTTTAAGACACAATGAAATGAAGATGAATTCTTCACCATTTGCTCCTTCTCCATGTAAAATGGTGGTAGGTTAGGGGGCAGGTATCTTTCATCTTTTTTTTTTTTTTTTTTTGGCTGAAGGGAGGGTAGTCAAGCATTTTTAGAAGAGCAGGATGGGGCCTTTTATTTGAGTTTCTTTGACAACCCAGACTATACTTTATTTTTAATTACACCTTTCCCTGTGATTTATTGAAAGCCCAGTGAAATGAAACCTGCACTAATGTATTTTTTGTTCAGGGTGACAGAAACAAGCTACAAACACAGAACTTTTATTTATATATTATCACCTTTAAGGATGATATGGCAAATTTGTGTGTAATGAATTACACATCCAGCAGACACAGATGGTTCATCATGCACTATCATTGTTTCCACCTGATGAACGTAAAGCGCTTACTCCATTATTAGCTCAAGCTAATAATAAATGTTTGCCACATTCTTGTTTCACTTTGGATGTATATATTTTTCGCTTTTGGGAAAATTGTTGCATTCACATGATGTTTGAACTGGTGTACAGAATCTTAAAATCCTCTTCCTTTTTATCATTTAGTTGAGGCCGCTCTTGCTTTTTTAAAAAAGTGAAACACAACGTTCAGCTCATCAATTTACCTTCCCTCTGAGTTTATTTCTCCGCAAAAATAAACTATCAAAACGAATCTCTGTTTTCTACTAAGAATATGAAACTGGAGGACTAACAGCTTTGGAAGAGTGTCACGTCACATTTTCATGGAGATAGATTCCTCCAGGAATCTTGTGAGGAGGATTTACGGCATCTCTCCCTGAGAGGAAGGCTTAAAATGTTGAAAGGACTCTGCATTAGAGGTGTATTCCAACCAGTGATCACAATCACACATTTCTGAACACTCTCTGCCCACACACTTCCTCCAAACTGGAAATATGTCAAATGGCAAAAAAAAAAAGAAAAAAGTCAGCAGTGAAATATTGTTTCTCATAATTTTTTAAATAAAAGATAGTGGGAGTTACTCACCGAGGCAGAGGTTGGAAGTGATCATATGGCATCACCTCTTTGAATCCATCACTAGAGGAGACAAAGTATCGCAAAACACAACACAGTAAGTTTATGAGGCTGTGATGTCAAGACAGCAGCCCTGCAGGTTGTCAGAATATTGTGAAAGCATATGTGACAGATGAAAGGTCACTCAGAGTGCTGATTAATAGCAGTTTGGGCTCAAGGAGAAATGTGTAAGAATCAGCCAACTGTCAAATGTCCAAACTGTCATACTCCAAACAAATAGGGGGCAGCATATAACCAGAAAGTTGGTTATTGCCCCTTTAAAGGTGTAATAAAGTGATAAAAGAGTGTCAAAAGAAAATAATTTTTATTGCCAATTTACTGTTTCTACTCTTTGGCCTATCAATCAAATCCATTGATCCATTCTTTCATAAAAGGGCTGCAAATGAGTGTTTTACTTGTTTGCTCTTCTGGCAGGTGTTAAAAATCTGAGCTCTATCTCATCAGATCCTGAGCAAAGCTTCTGCAGCAAAACCAAAAATGCCTGTGACAGAGACGGTATTTAATCTCTGCTAAAAGTAATGTAATAAATGTACTTCCCAAAATGATGATTTAATGTTCATGTAATTAAATGTTTAAATGTTTGCTAGTACTGCCAGGCTCACTGAAAATCAAGAGCCCACTCTGAGTCTCAGCTTCAGCAGCTTTGGCTGTTTTTATGTGCATGTTGTTATATAAGCTTTATGATTCACTGTATGTGCTGCTTATTCAAAACTGTTGCGGTGTCTGTTAAATGTTAACGGTTTTCATTTACAGATAATAAAATACATAGTGCTGTACTTTTTTATGCCTCTGTACTTTGCTCCTTGCATCTATGTTACGGAGCAATTCAAACATGTAGCCAGGAGCTGCAGATGAAAACTTCTTTTCACACTGTACTGGGTGTTTCACATGGAAAACATCATGATAGCTTGGCCTGATGGTGGCGCTAGAGGAAATGGAGCGGTGTCACCAAAGTCTGTAGGTTTCTTACATAAATGTTCCTGAAATGTTGTTTTTTGTGGCATCAAAAATGTAAAACACAGCTTATCTCTACCCGTCTTTGCAGGGGTCCATGTTGCACTCTTTGAGCTTTGGTGTGGGCTTGGTGTTTTCAGGATAGCTGTTGCAGTAGTGCTCAGGCAGGGTCTGGTTGGAGCGGATGTCTGTGCATTCTGCGGAGTTCAGTTGATAGCCTGAGGGAACATATTGGACACAGGACACTAAAATGTATGTTACAGATATTAACTGGTGCAGCTGGATATACAAGCTGAGGATCAATCCAAAAAAATCCAAACGTTAAATCATTTTTCAAGCACATGGCTGATTGATGGCCGCCTCACCTCCTCCACAGGTAACAGAGCAGGGGAAGAAGTCAGTCTCTCTCCACTGGTACCTGATTGGTTGGTAGAATAGAAACTGGACAACTGTGTCCTTTGGTCCTCCATACTTCATCTGGACAGCATGTGGGGTGACAGAATAGTACAGAAGAACAGCATAATGTTAAGTAGCGTGGGGTAGAGGAGATGATTAGAGTGCAGAATAACAGAAGGAAGTAGAGCGCAGCTGAGCTCAGTAACAAATCTCATGAAGGACAAACCAAAAGAACAAGAATTTTTCCAGCTTATGTTGGAACCAGAGTACTGGCTCTCAGCATCCACTGAGCCTGTCTTCTACAGGTCCACACTTCTCTAGTGGTGATTACAAATCTCAAGTGGGTACAAGTTAGAGACGACCTGTAGAAGTGACCTGAGAATCAGAGTAAAGGTCATGGTCAACGTTCCCCTTAAGTAACTGAACAAAGTTCAGTTTTTGTGTGCTGGTGTTTCTTCCGGTTGATTCCCATCCAGATACTCACTAAATCACAGAGTAATGTCAACCCACGGCCCCACGGCCCCAACACCCACACACACCCGTTCTCGTCCCTTTCCTTTTTTAATCACATTCTTGTTCCACATAACTATCAGTTGAGTCTAAATCGAGAGTGAGAGAGAGAGCAGACGCAGATCCTCACACAAAGTATTATCAAGAGACACATAAGGAGCTTTATTTTAGAAATTCATCAGGTTATTAGAGAGATCAGCTCTGTGATTAGAAAAGAAAGAGGAGCAGAACAGCTTGTTGATCGGAGTAATGTGCTTCTGGTGTGAACAGCAAGGCTGCTGCTGGTGTGAGAACTGACATATCATGGAACTTCCACCTCCTGTCTGAATCCGGTGTCACGCACAGATGTGGATAAACTCATGGCTGCTGCAATTGTCAGCATCTAGTTACCTACAGAAACGACAGCGTGTTTAAGCGGAGTTGATTTTTTCTGAAGCGGAGGTAGTTTCTGATACAGCTCGACCAGTGTCACCAAACACACGAGCTGTTTAATGTGTAACTCAGAAATCAATTTATATGCAGTCTGTCCTGCTAGCTACTGGTACAGTATAGTAAATCAATTTGTCACTCAGCCTCAAGCCCATTGATGGCATTTTGTAATTTCAGAGGCAGTCACATGGTGTATGAGACACAATTTGGTTTTGGTCTCTTTTCCAAACACTAAGGCACCAAACCTGGAAACTTCATTGTGACCACAAGTCTGCAAGAAGCTACACACACAGTCACTACACCTGATTTCTGGTTCTCCGAGAAAGAGTTCAGAGGAAAACAACTGCGCATAACAATTACACTTTCCAAAATATTAAACTGTTTCTTTCTGAAAGGCTCAGTAATTCCCCTAAAACAGCTGGGTACTGTTGTTTTTAGCAAACACGATTCAAACGAGAAAATGGTGCCTTTGTTGGGGGACTATTTTCAGCTGCAGATCTGCTGCGAGTATTTCTGGCAGCAGGACGGTGTGTGTGTGTGTGTGTGTGTGTGTGTGTGTGTGTGTGTGTGTGTGTGTGTGTGTGTGTGTGTGTGTGTGTGTGTGGACTAAGTCAAAATAAACTACAGTTTGTGCCTTCATGGTAACCAAGAAGCATTTCGCTCAGTGTGACGGTGTGGCTAATAATGTTTTGAACAGTCCTTGAAGAGTGACACGGACACAGGGGAATTAGATATGTCAAACTTCTAAATACACACAACACAGCAGGATCCATCCATTATTGGTTTGGGTGTTTCCATGGGATGAAAAAAAATCTAGAAAACCACCAGACTTTTTCTTTAAAAATATCCAATAGTGTAAAAGAGTGACAATATTACTGCTCACAATGGTGAAGTCATTGCAAAAATGCTTTGATCTTCATAGACAACTGTGTGGACAGCCTGTTAAGATGAAGTCCTTGTCTCTGCTGCAGCATAAAAAGGCTTATGAAACAATACAGTCACTACAATTAGGAAGATTTATTTCTCTTTAGGTTAAGGAAGCCTCTCCAACAGTAGTACCTTCACAATCTCATTTAAAAAACCCTGCATTGCTAAATATTATGCAGCAGACTGATTTATTTATGCTGTATCTCTTGTATCAATAATGAAATATGCACATGTGAGGCTGAAAGTCTTAAGGCTGTTGTGCTATGATCCTAAGTCTGTCCTCTTTCCTTTGCTTCACCTTGATTATGTAATCAGCGTTGAGTGGACCATGTGTCCTGAGTGTCTGCCGGTCCATCCCTCTTTGAAAGTCCAAGGAGGTGTTCCCTATCACATAGGAGCCTGTAGACACCAGACTGGTCTCCTCCTTCTTTCCCTGAAGAGAGACAGCTTCGATGGCTGAGGGGGAGACAGAGCAAGTGGGACAGACGTCGGTTTACAGTAACTTTCAATATAAATTTCACGTTTTAACTTAAAAAGTAAAAACAGAGAAAAAAAAACATATTGACATGTTCCATCTTTGGCTCGCTCCTCAGGATTTTACAGTTATAAGAGTAAATGTTAAATGGGCTGCACTTATACAGCACTTTTCTAGTCTGATCGACCACTCAAAGCACTTCACACTACAGGCCTTTCACCCATTCACACACACACACACATTCATGCGCACACTCATTCACACACTGATGGTACGAGCATCAGAGCCAATGTGGGGTTTTACAATTTTGCCCAAGGACACTTTGACATGCAGACTGAAGGAGCCAAGGATCAAACCACCGACCCTCTGATGGGTGGATGACCAGCTCTACCTCCTGAGCCACACTCATCAAGAGTACTGCACTGTCAGCTGCTAATCTCACAAAAAGTATGAAGTCATTCAAAACTAAGAACTGTAAAGACACATGAAAAGGAACTGTTTGATAAAATATGTGCAGCAAAATATCATCATGTTTTCATCAATCAGTCCAGTTTGGCTCAGGAAGTAGCCCAGGAGAGGGGACCTGTCAGACATCCAAATCCATCAGAACTGACTCATTTCAATGAGCAGGAGCAGCAGTTCCACTACAAGACATTTGAGCTCCTCTCCATATCTCTTAAAGGTAAATATAATGGCCACGCTGTGAGTGAAATTCATTTTGTTCCCTTGTATGTGTGAAACCTGTTGGTATCTGTATATGCACAGAGTTTTCAGCTGACTCCAGTGGTGCCTCGTCTGTGGCAGCATTACACACCCAGAGCAGCTGCTCCAGCTGTCTGTTGACTCCAACATAAACCTACCCACAGCAGCACTGGACGCTTTGAGCTTTGACATTCACATTAGAGAGCAAGTTAATATTCCTCAACAGAAAAAACACAGGAGCCTCCTTTATGTCAACAGCATTTCAGATATATATTTGTTTTAATCTCAGTGTTGGATAGCAGAAGGCTCTGTGACATCATCTGCATTACCATGACAATGACCACTTTTTCAGATGGATTTAAAGTTAATATTCACCCCTGTGCCAATTGATCTTTGATATGTAATTAGTGTATTTACTTATTATTTAGTTACCACTGACAAATGTAGTTTGGCAATTTCACAATTTCACCTGCACACAGTACATTTCTCATCTACACACCTGGACCAGACCAGACCACATTAACATGTTGAACAACGTTGTCTGGTTGTTTGCATAATTTTTCCCAACTGTTGTTGCTAATTATTATATTAGTATGTTACTGCTAATGTGTTAGTGTAAGAGCGAGCTGATGAAGTGTGATATTTCTGTTCTCATATGTCCATAATTACAGCAGTGTATCTGCGTATATAGAAGCCAGCCTACATAAATATTGTTATTGGCCTAAATATAATAACGTCATTTCCCTCTGTTTGTCAGGTAAAGTGCCTGTGGATAGTTCCATAAACATACCCACGCTGAGAGTTGCCATCATAACCTGGGAGCAGCCAGGTGAGACTGCTTAGTAGTGAACGTAGCCACAGTGCAGTCCATATACATCTGGACAGTCTTAGTCAGACAGTTTCAGTCCTTTTTACTTTGTAATCCAGCACAATGGGCTTGAAATGAAACAATGCCTGAGACTGAAGAGTTGACTCTGAACTTTCAGGGAGTTTGATTGTTATGATAACAGGAGTTATGTTCAATCTGAGCATGTTGTGTGATTTGTATGAACGCACAACTGAAGCACATGAGGAGTTTTTTTTTGTGACCCAGTGGACTGTTGATGAGCAGCAAAGCCAGCCACCTGATTTCAGTCCAGCGTAGTGAGTGTGTCACTTACTGAAAACCAGACAGACCAGGATAGCAAACTCATGTCTATATGTCACAGATTTCATCCAATCAAATGACTCTTGCGAAGAGCAAGAATCATTGGATTTTCATGATATTTCCTTCTCATGAAAAGAAGTAATTCAAAATCAAAACAGTTCTGTGTGAAGAGGGCCCTGTGCTGCCAAAGGTGAAAATATGATTAGACCTCTGACAATATTTAGTTTCAGAGGAGTTCATGAACTTGGGAGCTGGGTTAGCCAAAGCTGAATGTGTGTTTGATTTCCTTTCTTTCACTGTGGTCTCCCTCTTTCCCTTCAGCCTCTCTCTCTCTCTCTGGTGCTCTACATCCACCACACTGATCTCCTGGTAGTCGATGAATGATCTGTTAAAGTAATTCCAGGGTCACTCCTCAATTCTGAAACATCTGACAAAGCACACATCCAGTAAATCCTGCAGCTCTTCGGGGTATTACACCGTTGGAACTTGAGTATATTAGCAGGGTTATGGCTCGTGGACATGTGCAGGGTTTATCTGCGTTCATCGTGGGCTGTTGCACTCCTTTCAACTGACAATAAAACAGGTCAGGAAAACCCAAATGACAAACAAATACTCAAAACACTCTGAGCATGTAAATCACAGGTTTCAGGCTAAGTAGGCCTATTTTATTTCTTTCATATCCAGAATATGGAGGATTTTAAGGAAAACCTTTATGTCCTTAATCCACATTCAAATCCATATTCTAAAGGACTGTATCATAAGATTACTATAATTCAGTAACAATAACTTTGGTTCATTTGGCATATGAAGAAAAGAAATATGCCATTTAGTTCTGGTTCATTTTCTGTTCACACAGACTGCAAACAAGGGGGAGTAAACAGACTGACAGAGCTCGACGTTAGACAGGAAGTCGTGTACCTATTTTACTTTGATGCTCACAAAGTGGATAATTATGAACAGCATTAGTTAAGACTACAGTTGGACTGTGTATGATATAAAGAGTTAAACAGGATGATGTAGCCCAACATGATATTAACGGTTCCACTCAACAGCAGGCAAGTTGATTTAATAGTGGTTGAGCTTTTGAATTGGAGCTGAAAACCACATATCTGTTCCCACTCAGTCCTGCAGCTGGTCCACTTTGTGTTTCGCCTGACAAACCAACTGCACCAGAGTTTCACATGAACGAACCTATTCATGCACATGAGGATTGGGAGGGTTTACCACAGGTCAGTTTTGGATCAGGTCCAAACTTTGTGGCACTGTTAAGATCTCTACCGCCGGCCCGAATCATGGCTGCTCCGCTCCACCAACTCAGCTACAGCCAGTCCCAGAGGGGCTGCAGCTCAGCTCAGCCAGTGAGGGACTGATCCCTGACATTCATATGTACAATGCACATAGCCACACACTCTTAAACGAGCACTCTTACATCAACAAGAGCAACAACTTGGATATGAACAATGCCCCTAGTATTTTCTATCATTGATGAAAAATCTATCAAGATGTGCTGTTTGTTATTCACTGATGCTGCTGTCCATTGTACTCAGTCTGCCAGAAGATTCTCAAAGCTGTAGCCGAGGTTTACTGAATAATCCTATTTTTTCATAAACAACAGAAACAACACTTTTTCTGACAGTCATGGTGGAATATTTAAATACGGAAGAGGTCGAAATTCTGTCAGAACTCCAATGAGATGGACTCACCACCAGCTAAGTGGAATGAATTACATGAAAGTCACTTGTTTTCTTGGCAGCAAACTCAGCGCTAATTTCTGTGAAACCCATCTTGGATGCAACATCCTTTTCGTTGGCTTTGAAAAGCTGTGCTCTCCTGATGCAACAGTTATCAGGACAGTCACAAAAATTCTTGGAAAATGTCCTGTGTGTTTATGTCCTGGGATCTGGACCTGCTCAGTGCATCACCCGGTCTGTTGGCTTTGCAGATCAGTGTCGTCCATTTTACACAGCTCAGTCAAATTAAACAGGAATCAAAACCTGATGCCAAACTCCGACATTTGTGAGAAATGAGTGTGGGGAGCAACAAGCGTCTGAGCAGCTATGCTGTTAAAACGCTGCGCCTTTCATAATCCTTTAGATGACTACGGCTAGAGCCACCCAGGACTGGACCAAGACCCTCATTTTCAAATGGTCTCATTCCAGTCTTAGTTTATTTAACAGCTTTCACAGCAGCTCAAACAAACAAGACTAAATGAGCAAATGAACCAGAATTCCCTTGAACTCCAGGTGTGTGTGTGGAAACATCTTTAAAACAAACTATAAAAGTGTACTCATTGTACTTGTGCTTGAATAGCACAGCTAGCATTTTATTCCAATATTTCTAGAATCCAAGATTAAAATGCCAATATTAAAACTACTGTGAGATTATTACCAGCTTCCAAAATAATTATCAGGCTCTCAGTCTCCCTCACACACTTTTTGTAAAATTTAATACAAAAGGGAAAACCATATATCTTAAATACACAAAGACACACCTACATGAAAAACAAACCCTGATTGATTAGACTGCATAGATCATTCTCTACATTCAATCCAAAGACCAACAACAAAAAAAAACTAAACTCCCCTTCAGAGGTAATATGAATTAATTCCATATTTTCTTTTAAAATAATATTAACTCATATGAGGTTTTCTTATTGATATATCTAAATATATGATAGTGTGAATACTGTGAATCAGAAAGTGCACAGGTCTGACATGAAGAGAGTCAGATACAAAGCTAACAGAAAAGCAGAATGACCATTGGTGCATGCAGGGTAGGTAGGCAGGGGGCATTAAACATGCAAAAGAATAAGACCCTCTGTGTGAACTGTTGTTACTCACCTATCAGATCAGGTCCTTTGGCACTGAGTCTGAGAAAGCGGCTTCCCACCGGCACCTCCAGAACTGTCTTCAGAGCTGCAAACACACACCAGGTTGGAAAGGTTTCATTTCAACATTACAACAGCGGTTGCAGATTAAAGGAAAGCCTGTGTGACTTAGTGGAGAATTGAACACTGACAGTTTGGGAGATTTTGGAACGATGCAGGAGCGAAGGAGATTTACAGAATTTTGGAAGAATGGTGCTCCATCTCTCCAGCTGAGCTGAGCTGACTTCATTTTATTACTATTATTCCTGTGAACCTGCCTTGGCAAACTTATAGTGTAACAGGACGGATAGGAAAACAATCAACACATGGTATTAATAAAAGCATCAATGGATGTTTTAAAGTACACAAAATATCATAAATAACAGACCCAAAGACAAAGCAACTTTACAAAGCTGCAGAAACTGTCACAGCCAAATTGTTGGTTTGTCACTTTGGGCTTTATAAATAAAATTAAAACACTTGTAAATTAAAGCCTTGATTTGGAGACGTTATGATGAGGAGCATAGAAGATATTCTGGAGGCAACGCCCTCCATGAATTGTTTTTCAACATCTACAAATATAGTATGTATGTATGTAAAGTTAAAGCTGCACTAATCTCTACCTAAATAAGAACAATGTAAAAGGGTGTGCTCATAAAGATGAACCCACAGAGAATTATCTCTAACTCTGCAGCTGTCCTCAGCTCCATGGAATGATTTAGAATCTTTAAGCTGACAGTTTTGGTTTTATGGCCCGAAGCTTTACTTAGCTAGTGAACATTGTGGAGCATTTATCAGCTAAATATGTGTTTTTTTTCCCCCTCCGGAGTTGGTGGCAACCACAACATAACTCAAACTTATAATTTCTAAATCAAGTTACTAACTTTTCGCTTAAAAATGTTTATGAAAGATCAACAGTGTAGATGTAGAGCCCAGTTCACATTTAAGTTTGAAAACATCCACAGTAATCTGCAAAATATCTGTCTGTGCAAACACACTCTGTTATCCATTAAGGCAACAGCCTCAGCCAAAAGGAAGTCACTAATTCCAAACCGCATGAGAAGATTTATTTTCTTGTTATATGTGTTGCTGCTGTAGAAAACTATGGCGTTCACTTCCTGAAATCTCTTATTTGTTGCACATTAATCTATAACCCTGACAGGCCTGGAAAACCCATCATATCTGCACATCAACAAAATGCTGTTTCTCAAAAATAATTACATGTCCAATCAAAGTCTGAAATCCCACTGCTACATTTGCATTTGGATTTGTTCCTATTCAAGGCTTGGTGTTTGATGCCGTGCTATTATTTGCTTTCATCATAACTGACAATTTAACAGACATCAAGTGAGCAATGCAAGTTTCTGCCGGTTTATTCTGACCTTGAATCTCATCAGCACAATGCATTGTGCAAAATTAGATGGTGAGAAAAGGAAAAAAATGTAAAAGATGAGTCATTCTCAGGGGAGATAAAAGAATCGGGCATATCCAGGGACCAAAAGAATAGTGTTTTAATGCATTCTGCACTCTGTAGGCCTTGGAGAGTTAACTGTTAAAAGACAGGAAAGTATAATATCATGTTCCTAGTTTTGACTGTGAAAACACAGCCATCAAAACATTAAAGTTTAGCAGTGACAGTTTTTTTGACAGTTTGAGTGTGTGTCTGTGTACACGTCTGTCTCTATGAGTACCATATGCAGTATGTTTACCATGTGTAATTATTAATTTGTACGTGGTTACCAGCAGGATTGCACCTGTGTTTGAGGATGGAGGTGCTGCTGAATTACTCCATATTAATGTCATTAGGTTATCACACTCATTGTGTCTATCCTTGTTCCCTCAACACTATTTTTCTATAAAGTTGTATTGCTATGTAGGATAACTGATAGCCAGCTTTGGAGGCTGTCGTTTAGTTGGACCAGTGTTGTCTAAAAACAGTGACAAAGCTTGGCTGAAATGAAGTGATCTTTGACATCCTTGAAGTCTACCCATAATATCAGAATATCATCCTCGCCATCTGTCCAACACTGAGAAAGAGAAAGCTCCAAAGGTCAGTGATGTTCTGGTCTTCTAAATGGAGCCAGGCAAGGACTTTGATCTCACCCCACTGCTCATTATACCGCTGATGAATTTGTTTAGCAGTGTGGCTTTTGAGTGTTATCACCAATAAATGTATGAACATCGTGGGGGGAGGGGGGGGGGGGGGGGGGGGGGGGTAGTGTGAGTAGCCTTGTCCTGTCAAATGGCTTCCATCCACCAGTGCAGCTGCCTTTGCAATTGAGATGTTATTATTTCGCAGCCACAGGTACAATTTACAAAATTTCCCTTTGGAGCAGCCTCATTCATCCCCACATCTGGTCAAGGTTGACACTTCATGTCTTGAAAAGCTTTCTAATTGCAAATACTATACACACCCTGAAGCATAACTGAAAAGCCAGTTTCAATAATAATCTATATTTCTATACAATACATATTTTTTTACTTTAAAGCTGCACCAATACATAGTTTTTTTTATCTTTTATAAATATTAGAAAGTGATGTGTAACATGAATGGTGGTTCTTATAGTGACAAACCTACAGAGAATTACATTTTTTGTTGTCTTTGCAAACACAACATGGAGGAACCAGCGAGCTGTACTGAATTGATAATCATGACACCAACCCGTCTGAATAGTAATGTGGAAATAGCTTGGATCAGACATCCATGGATAGGAAATTGGTGGGTAAAAGTAAGGTTTTTTGCTGATTGAAATTCAGCTCCCTTGCAGTAATAATACAGAAAGCGTTCACAGTGACTCCAGAGACGTCTTTAATAACATTTAACCAAAACCACCATCTTTCCTGAACGTTAACTAAAGTGCTTCAGTTGCCTGAACGTAACCACAGATGAGGATCGTGGATGTGAACTCCAGCGTGACAGTTGTGTGTTTACACCTACACCATCCACCTCCTGGTGACTCTGCTGCCATCACTAAATGTAGCACTTCATCCATTCAAAAAAATGTTTTCAAAATCATTGCCTCTGAACATAAACCAGTTAATTACGTTCCCAATAAACCATATTTCCTGCTGCTGTTCAGCTGTATATGAAGGTAATTCCCAGGAGACATGGTCCACCGTGGAAACTTTGGGTGGGGCTCAGGTTTTGATTTGCAGTTCAACTTTGGAAAGCCTTTTTTCTTCTTTCTTTAAAGGCATTTTCTGTGCATTTCTGCCTCTAATCTTTTGAGTGATAGCAGAGATAGAGAGGAAAGACAGGGTGAAAGAGAGGGGATGACATATAAAGGGGTCGAGTTCGATGCCAGGCTGCTGAGGTAAGGACTCAACCTTGACGCTGCCTTGACACATGATATGACATGAGCTTAACCGGGTGAGCTACCCCCAATACGGGCCTTTTATCAACATGCTTCATGTCATCATCACTCTTCCCGCCTTCATTGGAAACTTGTAGGAGAAAACACAAGCAGCCTAAGGTGACCTGGTTCTTGCTGTGCCTGAGTGGACATCATAGTTCAGGAGTGATGTGTAACACAACACCACCATGCCGGCTTTCCCTTTTCACACAGACGTTAATCCAACTCTGTGACTACCTCAACTGGCACAACACCCCCCGCCCCCCCGTTCCCTGTTTATACCCTTTATACAGAACCGTGAAGCAGAATAAAGGTGCAACATTTCCGCCCTTAACAGGCTTAATATAATGGGCTAATGTAAACTGTCTATTCACACCCTAGCACCTACATGCAAACCATACCCCACTCATTGATTACTATTGTTTTTCCATACTGTTCCTTCCCTACCATTTGATCTTCTGAATAAAATGTATTCTGCCAATGTTCTGTATGACTTTCCTTCCTAGACCCACTCTCTGTAATTTCACCCATATAATGATATACTAATAAACACCCCGCTACGTTAAAATTTGGAACAAAAAGATGGAAAAAAGTGATCAGAAAAGCCAAACAGCCCTGGTTGTCAGCTTCTTATGTTGGCCCAAAGTGGAAACCAAAATCAATAAATGCACCTTTATTTTGGCAGCCTTAATTTGAAAATAATAAGTGCTAAATTGCAGCTTTCATGTCCTATTACCTCACCTTTTCATATTTTGTCCTTCAGCTGCATACGAGCAAGAACACGGCTCGTGTATGATTGAAGTCCCTCACATAAAAGAACACCTCTCCTTCACTGTACTTCCTGCTTGTGGTAAAAAAAAAGTCTCACTGTTTTGAAAGCACTGACTAATGGAGACCACCACACCACAGTCACTGCTGTCCCTAAATCTGCCTGCTTTACAACTGCACTGCAGCACTGATCAACTCCGCAGACCTAAATAACATCCACGTGTGCAGTTAAACGTCAGTGAGCTTTGCTAACTAGTCAATCATGAGACTCTCTTAAGGTCACGCTCACAGCGTACACAAACAGCACAGAGCTAAACGACTGAAAGCATTTACTGCTGTGGAAGGATTTCGGCTTTTCTGCCTGAGAGAAAAAAAAAAAAAACTTCTCACAAGAAGTGTTTCTCCCTCTGTGGTTAAGTGAGGAGGTGTGGTAATGAGCCGAGACCTTTATGGACAAATGGAGTGTTAATTCTATTTTTCCACATTTTATGAAAGTTACTTTTCCTTCTGGCAACAAATGAACACTGAGCTCAAATAATTAAGCTGCTCTGGCTGCCAGCCATGGGGCTTTGCCCCCTAACATAATTATGCTTGGAAACTGCATCTGCAATGTCCTGAATTTATGGGAGCAATAAAATAAATTCAGCTGCAGCCATTTGCATTTGTTGTACTTTAAAATGGAGATTAAATGTAAAGCCAAGTATTTTCAAAAAAGTGACCTTCAAAATAAATTAGAGAAATGAAACACAGATAAGCAGTTATGAGCTCATTTTACATGAGGCTGCTGGACCCGTAAACTGAGGCTTGAGGGAATACTGTAGCCAATTCATATTCCAAATGCAATGACTGATGAACGGTAGAGTCATGAATAATGGATGAGGATAAACAAAGGTGATACTCTGTGTGTCTGTAATAGTAAATAAACTCACTAAACAAAGGACGCCTAAATGGTCGTAATTGGTTTACTGTTTCAGCTCTCTTCTTTAGGGACATTAAAGCTGAAGGCAAGGTAGACAGGACACCAGAGACTAAGACTCTAAATCTGATTGCAAAGCTTACAAATAAGTCTAATAAATACCAAATACCAAGCCTCTAATACAGGGGTGGGCAAACTGTTCCACAAAGGGCCGGTGTGGCTGCAGGTTTTTGTTCCAACCAAGCAGCAGCACACCAGACTTGACTCATTTAATCAACTGATCTCACTCTTCAGACAGTTGATTGGTCAAACTGTGTGCTCATGATTGGTTGGAACAAAAACCTGCAGCCACACCGGCCCTTGGTGGAACAGTTTGCCCACCCCTGCTCTAATAGAATGAGTGCAGGCCACAAGTTACAGTTCAGGCCACTTCACTATGCCAAGCTAGTCTCAGACACACACACACACACACACACACACACACACAAACACACACACACACACACACACACACACACACACACACACACACACATATATATATATATATTCAGCATATACAAAGTAAAACAAACCCTAAGAGGTGTATTGTGTAATGTGATAGTTTCTTGATTCACACATGGCTCTGGAGATGGAAATGTTGGTCAGTCCAGACACCACTTTGGCCCAGACTGAAATATAACAACTGTTGTATTTTGTACAGATAGTCATGGTCCCCACAGGATGAATGCTAATAACCTTGACGATCTCCTGGTTTACCCCCAAGTGCCACTGTGTGGTTGACTTTTTTTTTTTTTTTTTCGTGAAATGTCTCCACAAATTTTGGAGCCATTCCTGTGAAACAGGACACACATCATTGGTGCCAAGAGAATGAATCATAATGGCTTTGGGGATACCCTGACCAAGATGGTTCAGCACCATGATCAGCAAATGTTAGCATGCTAACATGCTAAACTAAAATGGCTAACACAATAAACGATGTGATTGGCCTGTTAGAGCGGAGAGGATGGTGACTGGCTGATATCTGTGTACAGCTGAACAATCCAAGAAGAAAACTGTCTATTTAGCTGCAAGGAATTTAATTTCAGCGATGAAAAAAGGAAAAGCTTGCATGCTGGGGCTCAGCAACAAGTGATTTATTCCAAATTTAATATAACTTGGCAGTGATATTACATTTTCTACATTTACAGTCACAGCTGTATACATTCAGTGTAACATCTAACACCTTTCTGGCATTGCTAAAAAAAAAAAACTCATCGTCATGGGACCATTGTGTTAAAAAGATGCATGCAGCACCTTTATGAAGCAACTGTACTTCTGCAAAGACACAGGTGCCAACCATATCACCAGATACAGCCAGGAATGAAGGGCAGCCTATGGGCTACTTCAGGCAATCACCTCAACCCCAAATGTGCATATATAGACATAGACATAGGTATAGAGATATAGAGCAATAGTGAGATAGAGACAGATGGATAAACAGATGGAGATATGGATAGACATACAGACAGATAAACAGATATTGTAAGTTTGTTATTTGAAAGAGGGGGGATATGTAGCAAGCACATCTTCTGCTCAGTATAGACAGACATATGCATCTGTGAAAGCAGAATGTTGAAGTGAACATGAAGTATTTATGAATTTATTGGTTGGATTGTTTATTTAGCAATATTCCAGAAAACTACAGCGAGTGATGAATACCGATCTCCTCGTCAGCATTCCTCTCTTTAATCTCTCATGACAGACTGAACAATCAATGCTGAGCCAGTTTTGTTGTTCTAAGACAAAGATGGAAACTTCTTAAAACCCATTTGCAAACAAACGTTTTCTACTTGGTTCTTCTTGTTATGCACAGTGTGTTTTGGAAAGACGGGAAAAAAATAAAATCATGAAAAGAGCAGCATTGGCCAAAACAGTTATGAATCTAATCTCTGGGTGTTACATTTTATGAAAACTTGCAAGAGAAAATGTAATTGATGAGTGAATGCTGTAGCTCCATCTGCTTGTGGGTGGGTTGCTGTAGCCAGATGGCATGTAAATAGTCCAGCCATGATAAATAAATGCTGAAGGCAATGAGAGAGGAGCAGGCCAAAACTGAGGTGTCTCCTGAAGGCCTGTGGCCAGCTCAGCAAGGACTGACCTGTAGCCAAGACAGGTGAGAGCCCCAAGTCCCAGCACACAGTTATCCAGCTTATCCCATAGAGCCTGACTGGGAGGAAGGCCGGGCATGGATAAAGCACATATTTCGTCTACTGTTCTGAAACCAGAATATGACCTAAAAAGCTCATGGGCTGAGCTATTTGTGGAGGGACATTTGCACTGGGAAAAGAGGTGTAAAGGTATTTCAGAAGTTTAGAAACTGAACCACAGTAAATGAAGGCATGCACTCAGGTTGGACACAGATGGGGCACCATTGCATTGCAGGGTACCATTGCATCATGGCCGACGGTCAGATACCTACATTGTTCTGATGTCAGGTGGGGTAGCGCCTGTCCTCGTACCAGCCGGCATGTGGAGCCGTCACCGCCACAGACGCCACAGTTATCCTCCCTGGCACCGCTGGCCAGCTGCCGATCACAGCCCACCTCCTGCACACACAAACATGCACACGCACATAACATCAAATCATTAATACACACTCAGAGAGAGATGTGGGGCTGAGGAGACGATGAGAGCTGCATATAAACATTCAGCGGCTGGTTTATGTGTTGCAGTGATACAAACAAGCCTCACAGCGCTCAAAGGTCAGTAATTGATCAACTGATCCGTTGATTGGTGGATAATTGCCATTTAAATAACCAACAAAACATTTCAAGTAATTTATTAAATAAAAACACCAAATATTAAAAGATTCCAGTCTGTCCAGTGCTGGGATTTGCAGCACTTCTCGTCTTCTCTCATTTCATTGTGAACCAGATAGTTTCGGAATATTGTGGCTGAAATACATTGTCCATTTTACTGAATTGTTAAGTTTCAACGTATTTGCAACTTGCCAAATATAGAAATTAACAACATATCTTTATTATATAGATAGAAAATGTAATCCACATCTTACAAAATGGATTTGCAACTTATAGGAGACAGGATATTACAATCCCAGAGGTCATCATAGAAATGGAGGTAAAGCTGAACGTGGCGGCTGTAATTCCTCACTGCACGCTGTGTTAGCATAACTATGGCAAGTAGAGTAGGTCAGATTTTAACTAACCTGCTGTATCCACAGCCATCACAGTTAAAATAAATCCACATCCACAGTTTTAGTTTAGAATTTAGACTCTAACTGATGCTCACACATTTGGTTTACATTGTTCTGTGTCATTGGAGATAAGTTGCATTAATGAACGTTTCTTTGTCTTTGAGTTACTGTGTCTGCTGCATCAGTCCTCCTTCCTCGTTTGGCCAAAAGAGGAGGCTGAGGGTGGAGCCCGGTTAAATACAGAGGCCCAAGAACTGGACCAGACCATAAACTGCATCAGCATGGTCTGGTCCAGGACAAAGAGTTTCTTTGTACTGAGTTCGAGTTACCGTCTATGTTGTTTCCCTCTTCTTGTTTTCAGTGGTCTGATCAGTCAGTATATATGTCTCGTCCTGGTCTCACTTTGTTTGGTCAATTAGTTGAGTTAAAGTCTTGTTTTGTTACCAGTGGCTTCTGAGTACACTTCTGTTTGGTTCACCTCTTTTAAGGCCCAGCTACTAAAAGTGCTTATTTTCATTCATTTGTATTTTTGACATGTTTCTTTGGGGGAAATAAAACCCAGTTTTTGAAAAGTAAACCTGTGTCTGTTTGTCCTTTGCTTGGTTCCTAACACCAAACTTTACTCACGTTTCTTTCTCCCATGTTACAGTAACAGTCTCATTGTTCACTACCATACCCACCATTTTTACATTTCCAGCACCCCATATGCTAAATGTATGTACAATGTGGAGGACTGGTAACCTGGAGTTTTCAAGCCGTGGCCCTCCCTGTAATCCTCCTTCCACAGAATGCTCTATGTTAAAATTCAATGAGCATAACATGAATAAAAACCATGAATAAAAAAAAAGAAGAAGCATGTATAATCAGTTTCATCTCCACATCTCTTTTCAGGTCACAGGATCCTTGTACGTAGTCTCGAGCAATACAAATGCATGACAAATTATGAGTGATCCCAGTATTACTGTGCAGGCACTGTTTCCAAAATCCCCATGAGGTGCAATTGACACAAATGTAGCAGTACATTTAAATTAGACTTCTTGGGTTTCAAAAACAACTGCAAAGATTTAAACAATGAATAATTAACCAATTAGAAGAAAGGATTTTGAATCCATTCGTGGTGAGCTATGATATTCCTCCTTTACTACTGCCTGCACAAACCAATAATGCCCTGTTAAGGATAATATAGCCAGATGTTCATAGTTAGTTTGCCCACATACACTGCTGATTACTTGGTCAAACAACTGAAGAGCAGCTAAGGTGGATCAGGCAGTTAATGTAAATCACCACTTCACTCACATGGCCTCTGAGTGCAAGATGTATCCAATGGACTCTTTTTTATTGTGCTGTACTTCAGCTGTCAGTGTTCTGCTCGCTGTTTTGCTGCCATACCCTGCTGCTTCTGCTGCTGTCTGCTTGGCATGCGGTGAGCCCCACCTCCACCTCAGCATCTGCCTGTAGGCTCTGAGTCTGGGTTCCCCTAAGGTGGAGTGTGCTATCATCACTCCCCACTCCCTGCCGGGCTCAGTGCTTCCTTGTGGGGACTGACTAAGTGAGAACCTAGCTGCCACATATCAACACTGAACATATTCTACATTTCCATAACGATGAATCCCATGTGAGCAGTCTCGCCTATATCATGCTGACATGAAACTTTCTGTGGTTGTGAAAATATTGACTGTAAAGGCAGTAGTTCATGTAGTGCTGCAAAACATCTAGGGGAGGAAGTCACAAGGGTTTAGTCAACAAGGTGAGACTGCTAAATCCACCATGAAGATGGCTACTATCTAATTTTAACCACATAGTTTTAGTTGCCTAAACTTGTGGCTGATTAAAAAACACCAAGATACATTTGTCACCTAGGTATAAGGACTGGTTGTCACCTGTGGGCAATCAACATAAGCAATAACATGATCATAAGATTCGATAATGGACAATTGCGCAAAATGCTTGCCTACATTCAATAAACACACCCTGAAACTGTAGCTTTTCCTGAACATCACACCTTGCAGCAGTGATCTACAGGTGTACTCCAGTTTCCTGTGACATCACCGTTGGGTGTGGTAACAAAGCACACCTCTGACAACACCATCATGCTGGAGTGAGACATGAAAAGGGATTGAAACCTCCAATCCACCCTTCCTGTCCACCTTTCAAACACACACTAGCGGACTGTCAAACACTAACAAACTGTCCAACATGGACACAGCTCCTTGTGACACTGGGCTGAATAATGACACTGTCCTCATCAGAGAAATTGCACAACATTGATCGCTGACCTCCTTCACTGCCTATAGTATTTTTACATTTTCCTGACAAGTGACATTTAGACATTAAATTTAGACTTTTCCCAACCCAAAAATATTATGTTATACCTTAAATCATTTTAACACTGTACTGTATGTACCATCAATTTTTGTGCAAAGACTGAGATGTTAGACTTACCAGTAAATTCTATTCCAAGTAAAGTCTGTTTAGCAAATAAAAAGGTAAGCTGGGTCACCTGAGTTTGATTTCATTAGGACTGCTCTCATGGATACACACAGAGACACAGGCTAATGTAGATATGTTGAGGCTTGTCATGTTGAGTTACTGTGACAGCCTGACAAAACAAAGTGGCACATACAATGGATAACACAACACTGCACACTGCAGCTCTCCTCCACTTTACTCCCAGGAATTGTATTTATTTTCTCTTCTCCTTGTATACAGCTGGATTTCATGCTGCCGTGTGGTGTATTATTAATCCATATACATGCACTAGAGGAAGGATTGGCCTCATTCCGTCACTGACAAACTTCCTGCTACAGTACCACAGCAGCCCAGCACCCCTTCCTGAGCTCCGTGCCATTTCATCCCTGCCATGCCCAGGGCCCTCTCTGCATGTCGGGATCGCCAGCAGCTGCAGTTTGAGCACACATCCATCAACCAACTCCAATTATCACTGTGAAGAACCTGTTTGTGTGCCTGGTCTGGTTGTTAGGAGGATTTTCAGTTTAATGATGCAACAGAAGAAGCCTGAGTAAACCGAGTTTCTCCAAAAATTGCTTTTTACTCAGGCAGATTCTGTCACATCATTCAAACTAAGTTCAACTTGAGTGGCCAAGTGCTAGCCAAACAACCGTAACCAAAATGGAGGGGGGTAACTTTTTCTAGCTTACAGGAAATGAGCTCCACTTGTGTCAGTTTTTTTTTTTTTTTTACCTGGGCTCTTGCCAAACAGCAAACAGCTTCCCAATACTGAAATCTCCTAATACTGAGGCCCTGTCCACACTAATGTTGATCAATTTGAAAACAGGCCTTGTTCAGTGCCCGCTATTTCAGCCTTCCACCCACACAGAGTTGATACATCCCTTCGGGGACAACAGAGCTTTATATGTTGCTGTTTGGACTCAGAAAACAGATCTTTGTAGATCTTTTGAAATCAGCTGAATGATGAATGGCAGCCTGCCTCTCTCACTCAGTTTGTATCACAGCACCTTCACATTTTGTCACGTCTGTCGGTGAAAATGAACACACGATGAAAGTCACTGATTAACTGAGAGTTAATTGTTGACACAGGAAACAAGATGGTCTCTGTTGTGAGATGTTAATGTTGTCTTTGATCTGTCTCTGATAACATTACTCACTGAGACGTAATGTCACTGAATGCAAGGAGCTTCCTGCAGATACATTCAGGTTGGTGAATAAGTCTTTGGGGAATCAGTAATAAATTAATTTATCCGTTCGTTTGTCGATCACAATATTGTTTAGCTTTAGACTCTATATATACTGTATATACGCACAATTAATTATTTATATACTGTATATCAAGGCCAGAGTAATGTTATGCTGTCCTCTGTGCTGACATATGAAGATGCAAAGGTGCAAAGTTTTGATGAAAGGCCCACACAAATATAATCCATGATCCTTTCAACCATAAAAGTATCTCTTCTTATACTGCAGCTTTTTTTTAATGTAGCATATAATGCTGTAGAGTTATTATGGCCCCAGACATTGACAAACACATTAGGTCTCCCTCAGGAAGATAAACTCTAATGGAATGAAAAGAGCTGGGACAGCACAGGGGGGCAACACTGTGGGACATGCACAGGATCAGTTATGTTTTTATAGCTATGGTTGGCAAACATTTTCAGCTTGTCATATAATTACAGCTCAATTTCATTTCATTTTCATTTCCCAGGATGTTATAGCAGTGAGTCATTATATACAAGGTCAGGGCCTTGGAAGAAAACCAAATGAGATGCTGCTTCATTAAACTGTGAACTGCACCCGAGCTATTCCTGCTAAGACATGTTAAAATGTCTGCTGTGAAAAAGCTTGGTTAAATTTGAAAATCGTAAATAATGTAACTCTAAATGGCATCAACAAGTATGAATTAAAGGGCTGTCACTTGAAATGATAGATGATGGCAACAATGCTGTATATTTTCTGTCTAAAGAGAGCTACTGGCTGTAGGCCTTCAAGTGTGGCCATTCATAATAGATATAACATGGTCGGGTGACAAATTGTGCGACCTAGATTGTATTGAGTATACTGAAATCTCTCCTCCATATGCAGTGTTGTGGAAGCAGAGGAGGTTTGCAATTAATGGGTAAAGCTTCGGCCATGTACTGGAATCCCTGCCCTGCCTGGGAAGCTCTGTTTAACAAAATCCTTTTTACTATCTCGTGTGCAGGGTTAAGCTGGTGAGTGAGTCAAGTGTGTTACACATTTCCAGCAGACAGAATGGGAGAAAGTGAAACAGTAAAACCTGGAGAGCGGTGATTGCAGAAGATAAGGGAGAAGAATGGTGGGGTCTTCAGTTAGAAAGCTCTGAAAACAGACCAAAGACTTTTCAGAGATGTTGAACATGTTTATTTTCTGTTTAACTGGGACAGATTTCTAATTATTAATTTCTAAGGAAATTAATAATTTTGTTACTCATTACACATTTAGGTGTCACTTTCAACCACAAACAGAGCTGTACTGGCTGTCTCTGAGGAGGAGTAAGAACTTCATTTCAAAATCACTTTTTACTCCTTCAAGGGACGCCTTTTTAATTATTTAAACTAAATATTAGAAATTATTCCACCTTCGGCAACCCAAGGCCTTTACTGGAAACATCAATGGCAATAACTTATGCAGTTTGCCATTCAAAGCAGGGCTAGGAAATGGGAAGCTTTGGGTTGGCATTGTGCTTTTGAGGGTGCAGCTGCAAAGATCCAAAGGAGAAATCTGGCTGTTAGTGACTGAGCTTAGGTGTAATTCTGAGGATTAGAAGCACATAATGCTGTGTAGCATCTTTGGGGTGTGCCGCCACGCTATGCTAAAATATGTCAGATTACTGCATCTGAGAAAAGTCGAGGTTGGGAAAACTTGAACCGAATTTTTCTCCTCTGTTCAACTGACATACTATGTGCTACTATTCAGAGTGAAGGGAAGGGATTTCCAGTTCAACTTCAAACAGAATTAAAAGTCCTGGAGGATATGATAACCAGAATGAATTGCCATTTCGCATTACTTTATTCATTCAGCCTGTTATTGTGTACGTTAACTGATTTTATCTGTTGCGAGGGGGATTATCTTGTTTTGATTTGCCCTAATCAATATTTATATATTATATTTTTATTATTCTGTTTTTTTTTTATAGAGTCCTAAGCCCCTGGCCCATGCTCTGAGCTTTTATCAGGCTTATTCATTTAATACATATAAAATAATTATATTAGGTGAGTTTAATATTCATGTGGACATTGACAATGACCCTTAGTACTGCACTGATCTCATTATTAGACTCAGTTGGATATTCTCTAAATAAATCTCACCATCCCTGCTACCTTGTTCTTTCCTATGGCATCAAAACTGAACATTGTAATTGTAATACTCTTTCCACAGAATCCTCTTCTTTCAGACCACTGTTTCATTACTGGACTATCATTAGGCATAACTGTCCTTACTAGATGTCAATCTGATGATTCTGATTTCACCAGAGCATCATTCATTGCCATGTCTCAACATGAGATTCCTTATGGTACTAGACACAAATGTTAGATATGGAGTTCCACAGACTACGTGCTTAGACCAATTCTATTCACCTTTTATATGCTTCCCTTATGCAACATTACAAGGTAACACTCCATAAACTTCCATTGTTATGTAGACAATTGTACTTATCAGTGAAGCCACAGGAAATCAATTAGTTCACTAAACTTCAAACATGACTTAATGACACAAAGACCTGGATGACCAGCAATTCTCAGCAATTAAACTCAGACAAAACTGATGTTATTAGACTTAGCCCCAAGCATCTCAGAAACACCTTAGATAACGATATAGTTACTCTAGATGGTATTACCCTGGTCTCTAGTACCATAAGGAATCTCATATTGTCTTTGATCAGGATGTGTCCTTTAATTCCCCCACAAAGCAAACTTCAGGGACTTCCTTCATTCACCTACGTAACTTTGCAAAAATCAAACACATCGTGTCTCAAAAAGACGCAGAAAAACTCGTCCATGCTTTTGTTACTTCAAAGTTGGATTATTTCAATTCCTTATTATCAGGCTGCTTCAACAAGACTCTGCAGCTGATTCAAAGTGCTGCAGCTTGAATACAGACAGGAACCAGGAAAACAGACCACATTTCTCCTGTATCAGCTTCTCTACACTAGCCAGAATAGAATTTAAAATCACCTACAAAGCCCTCAATGGTACAACACCCTCATGTTGGGATCTCATAATTCCCTGTTACCCCACTAGAACACTGTGCTACCACTAGAAGGAGGCAGATCCTTCAGTTAGAAGGCTCCTCTACTGTGGAACCATCTACCAGTTTGGGATCTGGAGGCAGACCCACTCTCCATGTGTAAGAGCAGGATAAACACCTCCCTCATTGATAAAGCTTATAGTTAGTTCTGGCTCAGTCTTTCCTTGAACCATCCCCTAGTTATGCTTCTATAGGCCTAGACTAACAGGGAACTTCCCATGATGCAGCGGGCTCCTCTCTCCTCCTCTCCATCTCCATGTGTTCTCATATATATAGCCTATCATCAATACATGTTACTAACTCAACTTCTTCCCTTTCTTGTAATTCTGTTTTTTCTCTCCTCTCCTCTCCTCTCCTCTCCTCTCTTCTCTTCTCTTCTCTTGTCGCTCTCTGCAGGTTCATCTGCCTCCAGAGCTATAGAGTCTGGATCTGCTGCTGTGGGCCACCTACTGCCCCCATTATTAGTCTCATTAATTATTATTATTATTATTAGTCCTATTATTAGTCTTATTATCAGTTTAGTAGTTTTACTATTGTTATTGTTGGTCTTTTTATTAGTCTTATCATTACTTGTCGTATTATTGTCTTGTTGTGTTATTGTCTTAACATTAGTATTAGCTTTGCTATTTTTATCATGTCAAGTCAAACACTCTGCAGCCCTCTGGTCAACACGGCTGTAATATTACCTCACAGCTTGTCTGTACAGGAGGAACAGCATAAGCAGTGCATTAGCAGAGCAGCAGCTTCAGTGTTTCCTGCGTGTCAGGATGTGTTCAGGCACAGTACTGAGTTGTAATTCACCTGCGTTTTGGCAGCGCTCAGGGCTCAGAACACAATCACTGTAGTTAAGCATGTGAAGCAAAAGAAAATAGAGTTAGCATGAAACTATGCTCGGGTCCTTTATGTGGTCTGTCTATACAGAAGCATGTATGTTCCATCAGATGGATGACTGACAAATATGAAATGAAGCAGATAAGCTTTGTAGTGCTGGCTTGGTTAAGCAGACACGTGAAGGTGTGAGTGTGCTTGCTCATTGGATGGTTGAACATTATTCAAAGTTTTCTGACATTTTCTGAAACTGACACTTCACATAGCAAAGGTGCCAGGTGTGCAAAGATGAGAATGATTGAATGAATGAAGATGAGAAAAAACTATAAAAACCCTAATTACCTTAAGATGTGACTGGCTGACAGTTTGTAAAAATGATTTTCCTGTCAGACATACCCTGACTTAATTCTGTCTTACACCCCACAGCTGAAGTTTTATTAATCGTTTTATGGGCTTACGTTTAACGCCTCATGGTGCTTTAAATGCTATAACCATGGTTACTTCAGCCTGAGAAAGATAACATCGTACAGACATGAAAGCATGCACGCACTTCACATACATAAACACACACTCAAGGATATTGTATAAACAAAACAGAAGCATTACGGGTAATTTTGCTAATGGCGGATGACCAGAGTTTGGCACCGTGACTGCAGATCCACAGATTACGATGTAAACACTGATATGTAATAGAGTTACTGAAACACTACATGTAAACACAGGCTATTTTTACCCGTGTGTCCTGGAGTAGAGCCCATCACCGCTCCATTACCCTTCTGCTACTTGACATTATTTATGTATGTACACATTTTACAGTGTGTAGTAGAAGGAAGCAGGGAGAAGTTATGCAGTTTAAAAGCTACTTTACCTATGAGTGACAGTGTGAGTGTACCTGTGAGTGTGCTATTGTAGCCTTTTCTGACAGCTGCAGATAGGGAAAGGTGTAAGCCTCTTATGACTTGTGTATAAAGATATCATTAGAGGATACTGAGCAATTTCAAGTGTCATATTGTAAATGCCTCTGCCTTTTCCACTGAAGGAGCTGCATTGTGAGCTGTCGCTGTATGATTATAGACAGCTGGATTTGCATAATTCAGCATGTTGTTAATAGATGTGATGAGGATGCTACTTCGTCAGAGGAGAAATAACCTCTTTTTCTCCCACAATTCCCTTTGCTCTTCACTCCTCTATTCCTTTTCTTCTGTCAGAATTTTCCACAATTTTTCTTTGCTCTTGCTGTTTTGCCAGAGCTCCTTTCCAATTCGATGTCATTATTAACTTTGACGTTTTCATTTTAATGGGTCAGAAAGGTGATTACCTTATACCCATGTAAGTTCAACTTCCTCAATATCAGGGGGAGCTCTGAATGACCATGGGTTTGGTAGAGCGCACTGAGGGTTGTGATACTGCATCATAGTGGCTAGAGGCATTGTTATTACAAAACCTGTTATATATTTTCCCATTCCATTTTTTATGATAAAAAAATGCATTACCAGCTGGTGGTAGAAATGCATTCATCATCAGATAAGCAATACTTTACCTGTACCTTTGTGTGTTTTTGAATGTGAAATGTAAAAAACAAACAAACAAACAAAAAAGTCACCATGGCTGGCTGTTAGCTGGAGTGCAAAAAACACTGCCAAGTGTGAATGTGTTATTTTCATCTTCATACAGCCTGAAATACGGTCAAACTGACAGCGACAACAAATGAAAAAAACAACAAGCCGTCCAGAACTCATCAATTCTTGTTTTCCACTTCAACAAAGCTGATGGAAACACATCTAAATTCACTTGACAGTTGGATGAGAACTCTCATGGCTCATAATAGGTTCGTACTACACTGCCACTTTCTGTTACATCACCTATGTGCCAAAGAGTATATATAAATAATTGTTTTGGAAATTAGTCTGTCAAGTGTTGTACGTGTGCTCCTCCTCCTGTCATGCAGTCACAAACAGCCTCTAATCACGCAGCCAGGGAGTGGAAGCTGTCCACAGTAAATCCCACTCTGTGTGTCCTAAAACAAAAAGCTCAACTAAATATAGAGACTCTGACACGATTATGACACTGCAGGGACCAGAGTTTCCATGTTCCAGCTCATCCATTCATTTCATGATGGCCCACTGTTACACGTGGGACGGACATTATTGGCTGCAAAGCAAAAACAGCAATGTGGATGCTCTGAACAGTGATGTATCTCAGCTCAAAGTAAGAGACAAAAAGACAAAACTAGGCTAACAAGTGCAGAATGTGACTTGGTCCTTCCAAAAAAAAAAAAAAAGAGAGACGAGCGAAAAAGGGATTCTGACTGTTGTCTGTTGGAAACAAAGGAGGAAGTTGGGTAATGTTATTAAAGAAAGTGCAGCGCGAAGGAGGCTGGGGTGTTTGGAAGGGTCAGTTAAACGTAGGATTTCAACCACTGTTCGTTTCCTGTTTTCAACCAACAGTCAGCTCTGGTGTCTTTTAACCATGACCATGATCATACTTTAAACACAGGCCCCTAACCTTCACTGAATGCTTACATGAACCCAAATCATGATCTTTCCATATCCTAAATGTATTTGTGCTCAAACCAATGAAACCAGCACTAAACTTAAAACTCATCTTCATGCCTTAACTTTCAGTTAGTTGCTTCTCCTCTAAAAACAACAGGCCTTGTACCTGTTACCATTCTCCAGCTGGTGGGTCAGTCTCAGTCTCAGTGACTCCATTAAGCCTCAATGTAGAGTCTGTCTTTGTTCTGCTGACAAAATTAAGATACATTTTCTGCCAGCTCTTTCTTCCTCCTCTTCCTCTCCCTGTTTTCTGCTCATCATCCTCTCTCTCTCTCAGGCTCTCTGTGCTGGACCATCAGGCGTCCTGGGACCTCTCTGTCTCTCCCCTGGCTGTCAGAACCTCATTCCAGATGTTCTGGATCCGGATCTTTGTCCTCCAGGACATTCAGCCTCTCTTCACGTCTCTCTCTCTCCCTTGTGAGCGTGTTGTCCTTGACTCCATCTCCCTCTGCGTCTTTGTTTCCTTTCTCAATGGTGTTGTTGAGTTGTGTGTGCTTGTGTAGTCTGTCCTCTTTCCAGGTCTTCATGGTGGAGAGGGAGCCATGTGGCTCGGGTCCGATCTGTTTGGCAGCACCTAGCAGATGCTCGATGACTGTCCACACTGTAAATTTATTATGTTGCTGTTTTCTGTACAGATGCCATGTATTGCCTGTTTGTCTGTCCTGGAAGAGGGGAGGAGGTTTCCTCAGTTCAAACTGAGCGACTAAGGATAGAGGGTGTCATTTCCTGTATAGATTATAGGGGTGAATATAGAGGTGAATTTGTGATTTGTGATATTGGAATATAAATAACACTGACTTGCACTGACTATTTGTGTAAAAGAATGAAGAAATATGTTAATCAATAAACTGAAGACAGTTTAAATCCTGTATCCACTTGGTATTAAACCATCATCTAGGTTTGCCTCAGGACTCTTTACTGGTATGACCATCGCTGTGAGGACACTTTGCCCAGTCAGGTCAGGGTAAGGGAATAGGAAATGCATTATGTCAATGAATGTCCTCACAGCTGAGAGAGTGACCTTTGACATTTGATCTTTAACCTCAAAAATCAGTTCAGTTCATCCTTGAGTCCAAGTGAACATTTGTGCCATATTTGACGCATCACGGAGTATCAGGTGGACAAACATTGCTTGCCCACCTGTAGTTTGGTTCAGTTCATCTGTGCCAAAAAAAACCGAAATTATCCACAACTGATTTTTATTTGTGGTTGATTTGATGTTCACGCCGCCTCATGCTGTATCTGTGAATGCCAAGCAATGTCCCACTCTATGAATAACAAGTGAGTGAGGGCTACTGTGAAAGGATGCTAACACCTACAAGTCCAGGTTCAGTATGTTAAGTATGAGAGAGACAGAGAAGTCCAGAGACATGAAAACATACAAGCTGCAAAGTGTACACACTATCCAATCACGACTCCTTACCTGACACACTCCACTGATGCACATGTCAAAGGCATCTGCCCGGCATCGCGTCCCATCCAGCACCTTAGGGGCGAGTTCCACAATGAGACTTCTGCCTTTAGCCTGGCACTGCAGGGCACAGGGTGCAGAGGAGTCATAAGGTGCTGGGACCCACTCATAGGTGACACCCTGGTACTTGATGTCATTGTGGGCTGAACACTGCTGGGCCCGGAAATCACCCGACTCCGGAGGGCAGTCCTGAGGACAGGAAGAGCAAGGACAAGGACAGACAATGAAGATTTACTGCAGAATAACTGATTATAGTTAATCTGAATGTGACTTTATTAATTTGGCATTTAAAGGATGTAACTGAACTATATTTAAAAAGCTTGAAAATGATTAACAGATTTTATATAAAGGAGAGAAATGAACTGAACCTGTTTGTTACACCTGTGACATATTTCAGAGAGAAAATCAGAATGTAAACACAATGTTTTCTGTTCAAAGAAATCCTGAGAGGGCACCTTTAAAGCTGCATACATCATAATGTTTAGAGTAAAACACCACAGTATGTGTATATGTGAAAGGTGTCACTCATAGTGATGAAACAACAGAGAATAATTACCAACCCTGCCGTTCCCCTCAGCTCATGTTTGTCTCTGTCAGCTCATTGTTTACCAGCTCCAACAGCATGTGTGTGTATATCTGTGTGTGTTATCATGGCAAAATGTGGTCCTGGAGACATCTACTGTTGTGAGAACTACCTCAGAGGCAGTTTTCAGAGCTCATGTAATAATGTAGTAATAACTACCGAGTACTCATGAGTCAGAACAGCAACACATTGACGGACATGGTGGTTGGTGGGATGACATCACTCGATGGTCTCTAGTTTGATTTTACCACCACAACTTTGTTGTTTTGGTTCAGTTGTAGGGTGCAGCTGTTTTCTTTCATAAATCCACTGACAAAGTCCTCCTGTAATCAAAGTGTCCATAGCTCGTCTGTGGCACCGGTTTATCATTGTCCATAGTTACGTTATATTGTTAGGCAACCTCTAGTGGTGGGGTAATTAGGAGCAAAGGAGGAAAATCATGACAAGAGCCTTCTAACCTTAAGGAAGTGCTTATTTTAACCCAAACCACAATCTCCTAACACCTAACCAAGCAGTTTTGGTGCCTATACCTAACCAAACCATAACCATTCTCCAACCTTCACAATGTGTTTATTATTGTTACATGACAATGAAGGTCCAGTGCACTTGTTGGTATGCTGCTATGGGTCCTATCTGATGAGGCAAGTGACTTATATTGTCGTTTCAGTAGGAGTTATTCTGAGGAATTGGTGGAGACCAAAGACAGAGATACTAGAATAACAGACTTATAGTCATCAGATGAACACAAACATTAGTCCTGTTACAACAAGTGCTAATGATGCTCTGTGTCTGAAGATGCGTAAACAGGAAACTGTTTGCTAACATGTCTGCCATATCAACTAACCCTAAGCTAACCACAACTAGATTAAGCTTTAAAGCAAGTGACACATCAGAAGTTATAATAGGAAGACATTTAAACAGTCACAGCCACAGTCACACAATTCTACAGCTCTGCACAGACCTTTAGTCCCTTTAAGCTCATTGTTTTGGCTTCATAGCACGTTTACTCTTTTGATTGACTCCCACCACTCTCACCAACCTAGTTTCCCTCTTCTGTCACCAATACAATGAGTCATTATAGTCAACATAATAAGAATAATGCATCATCCGTGTATCTGAGTGTATTGAAAACTCTGCATGGAAGTTTATTCTGACATTTGTGGACCAGCTCTGGCTGCCGTAGCAGACTGTGTGTCATCCTGACCAGCTCATCAACGTGGCTCTATTAGAAATCTGACAGCGACAACAAATGAAATGTGGGAACATGAGTGGTCAGCCCAAGGTTTTAAACATTTGAAAGTAGTTAATAAAATATTGGATTCCATATGTGTTTGAGGAAGAGGAGGTAATGCTGCAGAAAAGCCGTCTACTGTTTAACACCTGCCTGCTCCTTGGGACTGAAAGCTGCCTCAGAGAGACGCTTGTTCCTGCAGGTGACGGGCCGGCTGACTTCTGGCAGCCAATAACTCTGTCCTATCCTCCCTGACTGAGAACTGGACACATCCAGTGTGACACATCAGTTTTACTCAGTCACAGTCTGCCAGGCTGCATATCCTTCATACACCTATGTGGAGCCCTCTGAACAGAGCCTTCAGCTCAGACAGACTTAGCCCCCTGTGTGTGAAGGGGGGAGATGGGATAAATATTATGCTGGGAACATTTCCCACTGGGTGTGATTGAAGCTTTACAAAGAATCCAGAGTTAAACCACTTCACTGGGGTAGAGGAGAAATAGGACTTCTCTTCCTCTGATTAAAATGGTGTAAGGAGGGTGTTTCAGCAGGCTGTATGTGTTTCTGTGGTTTGGGAGAGTGCAGTCCTGCTGTAGAGCTGCCATCCTGGAGGTGGCTGCGGTTGTTGTTCTTTCATGGATCAAATGACGACTGTTGATATTACAGGATGGACTGTCAAGGACTGGTGGAGGGATTATTCACTTATAACATTAAACAGACTATTATAGCAAAAGACTTGATGTGTCCTTTATTTCCTTACCTGGCCCACATACACACATATTTATGGTATGACCTGAATTAATGAAATAAATAGTCATAGAGGGCTGAGAGGATATTCAATGTCCGCAGAGTCCTCAGTTTCATATTATCTCCACCTATGAGTCACCAAATCAACAGGAAACAGTAGCTTAAAGATGAAGTCCCTGGACGTGTCAGCACAGAATAATCAGATCGCTTAACTTCCTCACAGCTCGCTGCTTATCTCCAAGTCATTTACAGGGATCTGGGGAGAAAAGGATTTGGGGGGAGCTGCAGAGAACCGTGACAAGTAGATGAGTGATGAGCAGCATTTTATCAAATCTGAATCCAGTGTCACATCCTCATTATTACTGAATCTGTTTTGGTTCATTTTTCAATGTTTTATGTAACAAAAGTTAAAAACAGCTGAAACCCAATTATTTAGTTGAGATCTTTAAGTGATTGATTGATCGATCGATCGATCGGTCGGTCGGTCGATTGGTTGGTTGATTGATTGGTTGATTGATTCATTGATTCATTGGTTGATTCATTGGTTGATTCATTGGTTGGTTCATTGGTTGATTCATTGGTTGATTCATTGGTTGATTCATTGATTGGGAGTGCTGAGGCAAAAAGGTTTTGAGTTTAATCAATGTTCCCAGCTTGAAGCTATAAAATATTGAATATTAAATGTGAACACTATGAAATAACCTGTTTAGCTTATAAAACTTCATTTTTACATGTTACTTGCTTCAAATACTGACGTACAGAAAATTCTGAATTCTGTTGAAAAGTTTGAAAATTGAAAACTGAAAAGTATTAATTATTAACTGGGAGATTCCAGCTACTGAAACTGATAAGTTTCTCTGTTGACTTATCTTCAGATCGCTGCTCAAGTCCAACTGAAATCACACTACTCTTCTTTTTTTGCAGTCAAAACAAAACAAAATAAAAATACTGCCAACATTTTTTTTCAACAATCAATCAACGCTGTCTGCTGGAAATTATGTTCATATACTACTGAACTACAGAGTCTCACACCAGAGATCCAAATTCATATCCACATTTTCGTCTGTGGTTTAATAATTACAAAGATCAAAACATTTTCCCGATATCTTCAGTATCAGAGTATCAGGAATTTACCAAATACATAAATTAACAACATATTCTCCTTAAATTAATAGAAAACAGAATCTGGTCATAATTATGTTTCTTTTAAAAACTATTGGCAGATGTAAGCAAACACAGATTCCAGGATACCAAGTCGTTTTTTTATGATTAAAAGGAAACAAAAAGGTCTTTGGAGGTGTTAGAGAATTGCTCCTTCATCTCTCAGCATTGTTTATTTTCCCCTGGTGAATGTTTGGTGGTTCCTTTGACAAGCTAAGGTGCAGGACAAGACCATGTTCATGTCAGACTTCAGCAGGAAAGCTAAAGCAGGTTGTGGCTCTTGTGTTGTATAGCTGGCTGCTGCCTGGCTCTTATTCACTGTGACCATTTGCATATGATACTGCTGCTTTAAATAGAATATACACTTCTCCCTATCCACAAATGATATGCAGAGGAGAAATATAAACTGTAGCAGAAACTGTAAGTAGATACAGTTGTGTCACAAATGAGCTTTGGCTGAGAGAGAGCACGTTAACCAAACAACAGTCAAGTTTCATTTTATGAATTACTCAGTGACAGTGAGATGACTGCTGACTGAATGATTTGTGCGTTGCTCTCTGGCAATTAAAAATGAATCTCAGTCCATGATATCATGTGTGGCAGAAAACTACAGACAGCTGACTAATAAATGATTAACATGAATGCTTTGGCTTCTCCTGTTCTGGTGACATCCTTTTCTAAAAAGCACTGCCAACCATTTTGTGCAGTAAACATCACTGTGCTGAGCCCAGTTTACTGACATCAACCTGCTGGATATCTGGGTGTGGAAAACAAACTGTTTGCCACCTGGTTCAGACTTTCTCTGTCCTTCAAACCAAACAACAAAATATGTTTGTCTAACGGTCGAAGGTTAAGCATGGCACCTCACTCTAACGTTCTCCTTGATGGTTTTTCTGACACATTCAGAATCATTTCTTTTTTAGCTGGGGTTGTTAACAGGCTGCTCACTTTGTGTACACGCTTGTAAAATGTACATTTTAAAGTCTCATTATCACGGTTTGTATTCTTGTGTGATGTAGCACAGAGTTAACAGTGTTGGTTTTAACATTCTTCTCTCAGCCCTGGAACTCAAACCATTTTCTGATGAGTTAGGGACCTTCATGTTACAGTAATGACCACTTGGTTAAAGGATAAGCTGACACTCCCATGTGTGCACTGGATGTTGATTGCTTGCTCTAATCATTTCTCATGTTCATACAGGATATTATAAATATCCACTCTCATTATGCTTTCACTATAAATCTACAGTCCTCGCTCTGAGCAAAAACCCATTCCAAAGTTTATCTGAGGCTAAAATGAAGCTGCAGTCGGAGTTAATCAAATCGAGTGGATACTTTCCAATAACAGGCTTTTTGTATACAATTCTTGGCCAATAATAACAGGAAGAATTATTCCACCACGAAAAAAAAGCTGATTTAATGCCCATATGGGCAACTGGCTATTGTTTGAAGACAGACTTGAAATATTGTACACTGAGCCTCAGGTTAGAAAACAATCACAGTCATGGTCAAACAGAAACCCAAGGCCTGAGTCAGGAACCAGAGAACAAGCAGTAATAAATGAGTAATAAAGAGCAGACTCACCGTGTTGCTGCAGGTTCTGTAGCGGATGTTTTTGCCATCACAGCTCCTGCAATGCAAAGTAAAACAAACCATTACAAACCAGCAGGTGACTCCGTGATACTCAGGACAGCATTTCTATGAACAGTGTGAAAATGTTTGATGGAGATTTCACATGTAAAATGTCTGAAAACTAAATTTACCAATGTGTGAGTTCATGCTGCAGTTGTGACAATTTATTGTAAGGCTATGTGTTTTTTTTTTTTTTTTTTTTTTTTTTTTACGTCTATCATTGTGCTGCTTCTTGTCGCCACGCTTCTCTCCATCTCAGTGAATGTAGTTATGTTGTTACAGTATGTTCTTACTCTTTTTAGCCAGTTTTTAATAAGTTTCCTACTTTTTCACGTGGAACTTTGTTGAGTTTGTCTCAGTTTACTCTGGATAGGACCAGCAGGTAAATTCCTAAAATGCGAAGTAAATGTGATGGATGACTACACACATACACAGCTAGTAAAATACACCCCCCCCCCCCCCCCCCACACACACACACACACACACACACACACCTGTAAGGTTACAGCACACTCCACCTGCAGCACACATTACCCAGCCAACAGCCATCTCAGCACTTCTCTGAGCTCCAGCTGGCAGAGCCCAAAATGTCAAGCAAAACTGAACCCAAAGAGAGAGAGAGACACACACACACACACACGCACACGCACACACACACACACACAGTGTCGGAATGAACCTGAGCCCCTGTGTGAAATGTGCCATAGCAGAACGTTCCTTTCCCCGTGACAGCATGGACACGCTGTTAAACCCGTTCCACCTTGTTAGCAACAATAACAACACCCAATCTCTCGGTGTGTGTTAACTGCCATAAAGCGCACATTTCTCCTGCCGGCTTACAATAACATTAGACTAAACTGGTAGCAGCTCATTTATGCCAGTGTAAAGCAGGTCTAGTCTAATCTTCCACTCAGGCAGATAGAGAGCTGAGAGCGACACAGCAGCCATTCAGCCAGCGCCGATGCCGAGCCGGGCACAGACAACAGCAAGCCATGGCTCCATATTAATGAACCAATTAATAGAGTTTTCCTGTTGAAATGCATGAGCTGCTCGACTGTGGCTGGACAAAATGTTTGTGTGTGTGTGTGGGTGCACTGTGTTTTCAGGGTCTGGGAATGTCTACAGCTATGGTCATTAGTCTTCTACTAAACTCACAACACTGACATGACAACAGTGTAAGTCTGTCGATGAGCTTTTTCAGACAGGACACAGCTAATGAGGCACGCGTTTACTGTAAAAAGGAAAAAATGACAACTATGTTACGGAGAAATACCCCGACAGCTTGTTTTTTTTTTTTTTTTTCTCTACACACAACTACAACACGGTGATGTTCAGTCTTTTTCATTTTCACACAACCTACATTCTTGTTCGATGAGCTCAAGTGCAGGACACCATCCATCATTTGTTCCAAGTGTCTTCTTTTGAATTGATTTTAAACTGCATGTTATTCAACACTGTTAACTGTACATAAGAGCAAGATTATTTAGTGATTCTGGAATTTTCTATGTTTAGGCAGAGTTAGCATTCATAAGCTATCTTTGACAGAGTCAGTGTCTGACTGATCAAACCATGTATTCATCACTTTTAGCTATTTATTCTGACTTCACTATTTGCTACATAGTTTTTACTCACTCATTCACACAAGCTGTAGCAGGTAGTGCTGAGAAGATGCAGCTGCCTTTTGCCTGATGTGGGGAGGATTGTGTCCAGATTTAAGGGATAACAGAAGTGGGGTCTAAATACTGTCCAATGTGCATTATGGAAAACGCAGGGTCCAGTGTTTATGGAGTCGGGATAACATTCTTTATTGAACGCCCCATCTACATATTTATCATGACAGTATGCACTAAAGAATGACCTCAGACTGATTTGTGTATTTTATTTTCCTCATAAACACAAATATGTGGATCTTCTACCACCTGGATCTTTCTACCACATCATAGTTTCACCTTTTATTTTAACTGAGCTAAGTTTAATAGCTCAGTTAAAATAAAAGGTATAAAAAAATAAAATAAAACAATCTTTCCACATGACAGATGCATCAGTACTGGCTGATGAAACAAGCACCCCTAGTTATGAATCCCTGTCCTGTACAAGTTATGCTTTATTGTTCAAGCTTAATTCAAAATGAGAACAATCACATCTTTAAGCCGAATGAGAGGTTTATCTGAGCATTGTCACAGCTCGCTGTTGCAGGGAGTAGAAGGCAGATGAGGAGTTTGATGAGAGTGGTGCGGGTGAACCAATCAGCACAGCTGGAAGCTCTAAAACCAAAACACTGAGCTGAAAGATGCAAAACACACAACTTGGCCTCACCTTTCCAAACACATGGGACATGTGATTCGCTGCTGATATAAAAATAATGAACAGTGCAGCTTTAATGTTTGGGTACAGATCTAAAGTGAGCTCCACAATGTCACTGCATGATATTCTGATACACAGTAGCTACAATTACAGCATTTTATATTTCAAAACACTTCTGGAACAGCTCTCACTCCTGTCAAGCACAAAACTATTTCTTTTCTTTTTTTTTTTTTTTTTTTAACAGAGATACAAAGAAGCACAGGAGGGATATTCATTTACCTTCACGTCAGATTGATTTGAAAAGCATTCTGAATACGTGAGTTATGCCTTTGATAGCACATAAGAGACTTTTCTGTCATCTCTCAACAAGAAATGTACAGCTGGCAAAAAAAAAAGTGATGATTACGACTCGTGTCAGGCGGCTTCAGGAGTCCAGTTGAAAACCGAGGAAAATAGAATATTACATCCTGTCAGAATGCAGAGGCTAGGATTAAACTCATGAACTCTCAGTAACAAATGAGGTGAAAAACTTAGACTAAGTGACTTTTTTTTTTTTTTAACACATTCAATCCTGGTTCAGGAATTTCAAGCAATAAACATTCCTCTCAACGAATCTGTGTGTGAATGCCGCAGTGATTAAAGCAGGAAAGATGACTGACTGAGAACTGAGAGCAAGAAAAAGCAAAGCTGGCATCATGGTCTGATCTGTGGCACAACACTATAGACTCTGAGGATCCATACTGGACCAGAGTGCGCAGGGTTTCAGGAAATGTTAGTTTCCTCACTTATGTGAAAACATGAAATAGAGAAATAACTTGTTAGCTTACTTAAATTTAAATATTTATAATGAAAGCAGAGTGATCGGCTCACCTTTTTCACTGTAAAGTAAAAACCAGGCCAGACCAAATATATTGTATAATATATTGTATAATATATATACAATAAGGGGCACTTGTGAAGTGTAGTTGTGACCAAATGTTGAATGAGCTTTGTTAAACCTTCAAAGCTACATCATTTAACAAAAGCACCACTAATTAGCCTGTTACAATTCAACATGGTGCGGCCTCATCCTTGAGTGAGCAGAGGGACAGTGCTGATTCTCTCGGTCACAGACAGACGTTTCCTCTGCTTGTTGACTGTTGCTGTATATGGGCAGACAGAGCTCGTGGGAGTGAATGGACCCTTAAAGGGGAGAAAGACTCAGTCTGGCACCAGAGGAGGCAAAGCAACGGGCAAAGACAAACTCCACTCCAAAAGAAACACCAGGCCCAGACGTGAGAGCTAGTGTGTCTGTGAGTGTGTGTGTGTGTGTGTTCCTGTGTGTCTCTCTGGACCGTTTGAAGTGTGATGAGTCTCCGTATTTTCAGACATCTGAAGACTGGCAGTGGTTGGGTGAGACAGGCTGAGCACGGCCTTGATCACTGTAACCCTGGTCACAGCTCCCAGCGTCTGGAAGTGACTGCGTGTGTGTGTGTGTGTAGGGGGGGGTCGAGGGTCCTGATTTGTTCAGACTTCCTCCGCGCTGGGAGATTCACACTCCAGTCATTACAGAAACGTCTCCCAATAAGCCAGCCGCCCTGCAAGACCACTGTGTGTTTGTCCTTGTGTCTGTGTGTGCCGCTTACTGCATGGGTGAGGGCAACTTTGACTTCTGGACATAATTAGTGAGGCCTGGACTCAGGGGTCTCCGACTTTTGGACCCCGCTGTGTTTACACAGCCTCTGCTGCTGCTTACATTTTGACCATTCTTGTTTTTGCTTTGCTTTGTTTTTTTTTTTTTCCTGTCTCTTTGTCTGTTGTGAGTCCTCCTATAGATTTTTACTAAGAGCAATGCTAGATCACACCACCCTTACCCTGTATTTCAGATTTGAAACAGGTTTTCAGTAGCTTTAAATTTTAAACTAGAATAAAAAGGATATCTTACATTGTTTTCAGTCTATTGTTTAAGTTTACAGTGGTCTGAGTGAGACCTGGTTTTGTTGCAGCCAGTATCTATGGTGGAGAATGAGGGTGGGATGATCACCTGGATTAAAATGTTAGAAGGTCTCAGTTGACATGGTCTTCCAGGGCTCATGAACATCTGTCTCTCAGCACTGGTAACTCTACACCCCATATGAGGAAACCTGTCCTCCACAGGAAACATTCAGTAGAGCAACACAGGCCCAAATCTGACAAAACACATCCCTTTACCATTAATCTACCTTCAGGAAAACTGCAAAGGCCAGTTTGCAGTTTGTGTTTACTCATCTTTTATCCTTTTTTATTTTAGCAGCACTCATTTCAACTTAAAAGCACAAGGTGTCAATTAGCAAGCTTTAGCTGTGCTGTGTGTATTTATCAGATCTGTGGTTTCTATGTTTGTAGTAGAAACGTTTCCAGCTCATGACTCTGAAGTTCCAAAGGGGGGAGAAATTTCCACAGGTGAGAAAGTGAGGCTGAGCTGCTGTCAGAAATAACGGAGACAAATGCATTGCCAGGAGGCCACAGAATGATGCCACGGGACACGGGCTGAAACAGAGTGGCTGTGATGACTTCCTGAGCAAGCGACACTACACAACAAATAACTGAGCAGCGACAGGCTGACGGTGAGAGCAGAGAGCCTGACTGAGTGGCTTTTAAAAACAGAAGAGATTTTGAAATCCCACACACTTGGTGCGTTTATCAGCATCAGGAAGACAACACACCCGACCCAGACAGTGTCTCCCTGACTTCCCAGTGTCCCATCCACACCGGCCCAGACAGATGCTCTGGACCCTGTCAGCCCTCTCTTTTCCCTCTCTCTCTCTCTTTCAGTTCTTTTCAGTGATGTTGCTGTGTTCCCACATCTGAGCAATTACTGCCATCAGTACAGTCTTGTGATAAGTGATAGAAATAATGGTCAAAACTATGAATAATAAATAATCCAACCAAGTTGCAATAAACTGGAATGAGCCTTTAAAGTCCCTCGAGTAATTGCTGAGATTTCGTGTTCATGAGAAACAGAGGGATGGATGGACAGACAACCCAAAAACAAAATGTCTTCAGCCACAGCCATCGCCGGCATGGAGGCATAACAAAAAGTTAGTTCAGACTGGATTTTTCAATACAGGGCCACCAGCTTAGATAATGACCAAAGACCAAAATTCAAAAATCCAAAAGACCAGGGCCTTTTGGAGGCCTTGTTGGGTCTGGGAGCTTTGTGGCAGTTACCCACTTCATTCTCTCTTTACTGAAGTGCAACTGTGACAGATGCCGAGAACAGACAGTTTGCAGGGTAATTTTCCCCTTTGTTTTTGTTTTCTCTTCCAAATAATTTGTACTAACCTGAAGGTTTTTTTACAACCTGTCTGATTATTTGGCTGCTCGTGTCTCTTCACCTGTCAGATTTCTTTTTGGTGCTGTCACCATGTTCCCACATCACAGCAATTAACCTTGAGAGCAGAGTATTATTATTACTGATATAAAATGGTGACAAAAGCCATGAAAATGAGACCCAAGCTTTGATAAACTAGAAGAATGCTTTTCAAAGATCTATTTGTTTTGGGACAGGTGAAGAAAAAGCATATGCGTGTGAAATAATGTGTATACAGGGATATTCACGGTCACCATCAGCCCTCTCTGCACACGCTACAGACTCACCACACGATGCGCCTTCAAAGGCTGATTATACTGGTGAAGTGATTGAACTGGAAACATGTTCTTACCAGGTATCCTAACAATTCAGCAGGATATCCCTCCCTTGAATATTTTGCAGTATGAAACAAATGAGGTGATGTGTGAGCTAAGCAGAGTTGCAGCTGTGACCAGTCGGCAGTCGAAGCCATTAAAAAGTCTCATCAACCCCAGCAGCGAGCAGCAGCTCTGTACAAGGATCACATACTAAATGCTGGATTCAGTTTTTTTCCCCCTTTTTAATGATCAGATTTCTGCCACAGAGTATTTCCACATTTCAAAGAAGGTGTCAAATTGTGTCTTGTTAAATGTTAAATGAGGCTTACCCTCCGTTGAGGCAGCGTCGCAGAGAGTAGGAGGCTCCTCCGCCGCAGGTTCGAGAGCAGTCGCTCCAGGGGCCCCAGGCGTCCCACCCGATGTCCCTGTCTTCATCTGAGCGGGTCATTCTGGACGCCTGCAGAAGGACAAACACCAACGCAATGGTCACTGACTTCTGTCAGAGGTTACATATTCACACTCTTTCACACTAGACTCACAGTTTACACGCTACACAGGTGTTTCAAGTTTTAAGGGCTCTCTGACTGTTCTTTTAGTGCCACCAGTCACCACCATCTTGGTGGCTTTCCTGGCGTCTCATAGGCCAGCCTCCGTTTCTACAGAAGACATTGGTGGGTAAATTACACTTTACACAACACTGTGATTTCCTCAAACAGACAGAGGACTGTTTCCAAATGACTGCAGTCAACTTTTCAAATAAAAGAAAGCTGCAAACTCCCACACACATTTCTCTGTTGGTAGGACAGTGACCTTCATCTACAGCAGTTAGCTTTTTTTTTGCCATTTATATTTCATGCTGCAGTTCCTTTTTTTTTTTTTTTTTTGAGAACTAAATTTGAATCAAATTATAACACCAAAAATAGACTTCCAGTCAAAGATTCCCACCCCTACTGGAAACACTTATTTAATACTTTCTGAGAATATAACTGCAAAGAGCATCTATTATACTCAGGGTAGTACCAGTTAGCTAAGAAACAGGGGCCATGCAGGAAATAGCCAGATACAGACACTCACAGCTGATGGTTCACATCTGAATAAGCCCACAGCTGAATGCCAGTAAGCAGTACAGCATGGCTGTATGTCATGAAAGCATCTGCTGTAACACTGATACAGATGTGAAAAAAAGGAGAGAAGCCCTTAAAAACCCAGATCGGATCTGAAGCTGACTGTTGTGAACTGTTGTGCTTTGTTTTGTTTTCTTCCTTTCTTCTTGAAATATTTCCAAAAGGCTGAGGAAACAGAATTGAGTCTTAGTGTGACAGTGGAAGGAATACTTTTTTCCGTACTGTTAAGGTGAAGGACAGACCACCGTGAGGGCAATCATAATCTATGATGAATGTTTTTGAAACAAACTCCAGTTTTGTGCATGAAAATGAGACACACGACCATCCACCAGTCTCCTGCCAGGATGAATCCTACTGACTTTGGTGACCTGGTTTCGGAGGTTGGTATTTTGGATTTTGGGGGAAACTTCTGAGCAGCTGTTGGATGTTAGAGTTAGTAACAAACACCTGTATTTCACCTGTATTATTTTAAAAAAATAATACTAAATAAGTTCAAATTGAAAGGCGAGACATTTCAATGAAGTCAAACAGTTTTGCATAAAAAAGTAATTTCTGGTTCTGGTGTTCTACAGTTTAAAGCATGTCACACAGTGCTGTTCCATTGGGAATGGACTCCAGAGAGTAGCAGAGTCCAGCAGTTAGCTGCAGGTCTCACTCTGCTGCTGAAGCAGCAGCAGAGGGCCACCACTTCCCCCTCTGTGGCCACTGAACAGCTGCACCGTGTCACCGTCCTGTGATACACTCATCTGTTTTAGACAAGTAGCCCCACCACGCTGCGACAGCCTCCATGTATCTCACCCCCCGACCTTTCTCCTATCTTATCCGCTGTGTTAAAAGCTCAGATGAAAGAGAGAGAGAGAGAGATGGAGAGAGAGAGAAAGAAAGAGAGAGACTTTGATAGAGAGTGGGAGCGATGGAAAGAGAGAGGGTTTTCCTGGCTGTGTGTCACCAAAAATAGGAAAATTGGCTTCCCCTGGGTCAGTGATGTCACCCCAGACCCTGTGGTGCCAGAGAAAAAAGGAATCTCATACTGGATCTGTGTGTGTGTGTGTGTGTGTGTGTGTGTGTGCGTGCGTGTGTGTGTGTGTGTGTGAGGGGGAGAGAGAGAGGAAAATTGAAGCACAATGAAGTATTTATGGAAAATAAGTCCAAGAAGCAAAGAACCTAGCCTTTAAAGTGCTTTTAAATTGTGCCCTTCAACCTGTGTGTCACTGGATGAATAGGCAAAACACATATTTATACAATTGAGGAAAGTGTTTTTCCTGGAGAAGCAGTAGCACAGGCTCTCCCTTGAAACAGTTCTTTGCCGTGTCAGTGAAACTCAGAGCACAGGAACAAACTCTAATTCCTCTGACAATGTTATTTATGCCTGGTCAACCAGAATTAACATTTCTGACATGCCTCCATGGGTTTCATTTCACCCTGCCTCCCAGGCCCGGATCACTGGCTGACCTTGGAGCTGGCAGAGCGAAACACTTTGTAGTCTTCAACCTTGTTCTGTTGTACCCACATAGATGGGATCGATCTGTATGTCTTGGACTGTTGCACTGCGGTGGAACTTGGTATTCACTTGCTTTTCTCTGCCTGCTGCATCTAAAGACACAGACTTACCCGCTAGAGAGGAATTAGACACGTTAGCACTCCGCTAATAGGATAAAACCACCTTTTGTTGTCGGGCTCAGCCGGCTAACAGCCATCACAGACCTCCAACAGTAATAACATCGGCATGAGGAGAATCTGTCCAGCCATGGCTTTTTTGGCCCGGATGGCCAGCCAGGCCTATTGTGTGAGCTCTGCATAGCTCAGTATCAGCAATCTGTGTCTACTGACAACCCAGATTTATCTGGACACGTACAGTATATTTCTCACTTTACCACACAATCATAATCCTGCTACATAAATTATAATACAATATATAACTTGTGAAAGACGGGTTATTTTACTCCTTCAGACCTCTACAACTATTCAAATGGAAGAATCTGAGAAGTAGAGTCACTGGTTGAACTAAACATTTGCAACCTGTAACAAATGTTTGTGAGTCGACGGCGCTTCATATTCAGGGGTCTCTGATTTTCCACTACTATTGTTAAGGTTTTCTTAGATTTAGGCACAAAAACTGTTTGGTAATGGTTGAGAAAGATTCTGATTTAGGTAAAAAAAAAGAAAAGTTGCCTCATTAAGGTTGAGGAACGTTTGTCTTTATCAGCAGACAAACTACTTGGCTGAAGTTACGGTTGTGGTTTCAAAGGAAAAATGTGGACTGTTGGGAAACAGGGAAAAAATAGAGATGTCCTGTCCAGAAGTCATGTGCTAGCGGCCAGCTAGTGGCCAGCGTTCTCAAGAAAGACATGTCAGTGTCAGTCAGGGGTCCTGCAGTCCTGATCTGCTCTCCAGTACACTTTCTACTCCCTCAGATATAACGTAGTGACTCTAAAATTGTTCTGTTTGAATGCCTAATAACAGATCTATAAATCATAAGGACATAATTACTCAACCATGTATTTACAACTTCTTTATAAGTCTTTATAAAGATTGGTTAATTGTTTGTCTCTTTAACAATTTACTGAGAATAAATAGAACAAACTTTTTCAGATGCACGTTTTGAGTTGATTTCATTATAGATGTTGATCACAAAAAGCTAACACTCTGCTAGTCACTTAATAAAAATAGAATCATCCACAGATTGAGGTGGTGAGAGAGGGCTATCCTGATGTTTGGCTGAATGAAGCTGTACTGAGCTGAATGTGGTGGTCATGGAGTATGAAGCTGGAGTACTTTTTTATCATTTTCTCCTTAACACGTCAGCCACTTTTGGGTTAAACCCATCATTCATTCTTTCAGTTACCCCTTCATTTACTGATTCAGAGATTCACTGATTTATTGATTGATTCCTTTATTCCTTCTTTTCCGCCATTAATCCCAAATTGCATCATAGATTTCCCCTCTTTGTCTGGGAATCATGAAACATGTACAAGTGCAAATCCTATTAGGTTGCTTCACACTTGATCTCCTGTAGAGTTTCAGAGCTGGTAAACAGACTTGCATCATTTTGTTTGGTTGTAGGAGCTCATACGGAGTGAAAATAGCCGACAGCATTAATCTCAGTTTGTGTACTGATATGGGAGCGTGTCTGATGGGATTAAAAACCGCCTGACTCCTTTTATGTATGAGACTGTTGAATGCCGGATACCATTTATTACTTACGAAGTCTGTTTAATGTATTCTCAAGTGGCTTACTGTGCTGTAGGTGTGTGCATTCTGTGCCTATGGATTTAATTTGGATCCATATTGTTAGTGCAAACTATGCTAAAACCTAAGTACAAGTGAGGATTATTTTCCCAGTGCCCTTGGCAGGGGTCCGCAATTCAACCATGTCTGCTAGAAAGTTTATATGAAGCTAATCCGCATTAGTGTTCGCTGGCAACATTTAGTTCCAGTTAAGAAATCAGGATGAGGTCCATATGGTGCAGAGCAAAATGAGAGAGTGGAAGCCAGGGCTGTGGACGGACACAAAAAGGATTTGCCTTCAACACCATGTCAGTTCCATCTAATATTCCATCCAACATTTCAGCTCCTCAACCACAAAATTTAGATTTTGGATGCATTTTTTTTTTCCTACAGTTTAACAAACTCTTCAAATTTAAATTGTGTGTGTGTGTGTGTGGCGCAATGCACAACTAAACTTAGCACTTGTGTCATATGTGCTGCTTTGAAGCATACTGAAGCCTTTAGCAGCCACATGCAAACGCTACAGAAACAACTGTGAAGTCCAAGTTAACTAAAATTTCATAGTGGAGTGTCACTTCAACAAATCCAGTTTAAATCCAGTTTTCAAGTTCCAGTTTCAGGGTTTTTTTTTTCCCTTTCTTGTAGTGTAGACATAAAACAAGGATCTGCTGGACTCTTCTGACCCGTTAAGTCTGTCTCCTTCATATGGCTGGCAGGTTGGACTTTGGACTCATTATAAACGATTAAGCTCATTCCCCGGCTGATCGCAGCGGAGCCCTCGCTCTACGAGACCTGGCCTCGAAATGCCATGACAACTGTGAAAAACCTACTGTACTAGCCCCCGATCAACAACACCCTGCAGCCTTCAGACACAACACTGAGCCGCTCATCGTGCTTAGGGAGGGCTGTGTTTACCGAGCTCAGCCAATATGGTGAGCTGTGCACACGTTCCCTCACGAGACTCCACATGGGACCTGTCGATGACATCATGTATAGCAACTGGACAAATAAAAACAATCTATAAAAGATTTAATGGCTCTAGCGAGAAGCATATTGAATCACAGTGAAGTGGCAAATGGTTTCTTTACGCTGAACAAAGACAGAAAAATCACCTCAATCTTTCTCCTTAGCTCTGATCCGGTTTTTGTCTTGAGCACTTGGTCGAGAGACATTTAGCGTCCCCTAACTTCTTTGGATCAAGAAATTGAAACTAATTTTTCTACTCGTTTCACTGAGGATGATGGCTTCAAAGGAGGACGCAGTGTGATGATGACACCACAGAACCTCCTACAGGAACTTAACAACTTTTAACTTCCTGCATTTTTTGGGCAAGTTTCCTGAACCTAAATTTAAGAATTACTCATTCCTAAAAACAACTTCCAGATACTCTTGAGGGGAGGGGATGTCAGATGCCTCAGGCCTTCTATGTCAAACAAGTTTTCGGCTCATATATTTACATATACTTGAAGCATATGACAAAATTGACATTGACATTATAATACCCAGTTAACAACCTCATTATAATACGACCCGGTGTAGCTACGGGACAGACCAACAGTCATATTGTGGAAACAAATGTCATGTTTTTCAAATAAGATATTTTCTCGTTTTTGGAACAAAACGGCGTGTTCTTCATTTGACGCCAAAAATGTCAGTGTGGCTCCTGATCAAAAGACTGTTACATCCACTCTGCCTGAGAAACTGTGATTTCACCATGCTGTGGTGGCACTGACAGACAGGTGGGTTAGATTACAGTGTGCTGCAGGGTCGATCCCATACACAGTTGGAGCAAAGTTGCGATGCCTAAGGCAAATGAATTCTACTCAGGTCTCTGCCTATGAGTTCACTCGCAGAGGAAGAACTGATACTGTGGCTGCTGTAGATAACAAGACTGACCTCAGGCTAAAGGCGGATAGCACTGTGGAGCACAACGACTTTACTGTTATGTTTGTTCCTCCAGTAAATAAAAAAAAAAAAACATGTCCGTCTTTTGATGCTCAGATGCACCAAAGTTATGGTCATAATGGAACTGGATTGGTATTCTGCATCAGTTTACAGCAAAGGGAAACTCAGACTGAACAAAGATACTGTGTCCTTACCAGAAAAATAACAGCACTGGCCGTTTGATAAAATGTAAAATAACCCCGCTCCAACTTCGTTGAACCGCGATCCTGTGCTATCAGGCACTGAACTTAAATGGCCAATCCAACGTGTGTAAGCATCAGAGTACTGCAGTTTATCGCATAATCATTGATCAACAGCAGGAGTTTTACCGTCCGATAAGCCTGAAAACCAATGGATACTCAGCCAGAGACACTTACATCAAAGAAGTGACCATTTGTGGTGAATGGTTACAGAGTCAGATCAGGCAGAAATGGTTGTGCTGTTTGAGGGAGCTCTCAGTGATGTGGATTGTGCTGAGACAGCTAAACCCCCTACATGACATGAATTTTAGTTTTTCCACATGAAACACCATCTGAGGAGGAGGCTGGTCATCAGAGCAACAGTGAGGAAATGTCAGGTTATAGTGTCCACGACATATATCTGGATGAATATAACTACGAGCTACACAGCTGTGAATTGAGCCAAATCAGTGTAAAGCATATTGTAAACAACTAGAGTTAATCAGCCAGTACAAGCACAACAGTGCAGCGCCTCAACTTACACTGTGCTTCATTTACTGATTGACTTCACACCATCACAGCCCCTTGTGTTTTCCTGCATTGCTATTTTGGCCTATGCAACAGAAGTGTAAGTAGCTGTAAGAGGCTGTTATACTGTCACAGAAGCTTGTGCAGAGGGAGTGAGATCTGGGAGCACTGCAAGATCACTTCAACGATGTCAGGTAGGTCAGGTTTACACCAAACTTGGTGGAGTCATGGAACATGGGCCAGGGAAGAACCCATTACATTTTGGTACAGATCCAGTTAAAAGGGGCAGATCCAGGAATTTGGTATTTCTTTCTTTCTTTAACATTGTGAGAACAGGTACTCAGAACTGCTACATGATTCTTCAGTATCAACAATATCTGATAAAATTTACTTAACAGCCTTAAATTATAGCGAAAGATATTAAATATGGATGTGTCCATCCATTTTTGTAAGGCTGGTCATTTCTGGACGGGCCACCATTACACTGTATTGATTTTATACTGGTTTTGCAGAGCATTATAGTGGTTTTGGCTCCCAAGCAATAATTATGCCCTGCTGGAATGTACTGTTTAAGGATTATGTCTTTCCCTTTTGGAAATTAAACACTTAAACCCCAGAAACTTTTTTTTCCCCCCACACTATCTATTTGACCAATGCATCAATTTACTGCATTGACTTCCACTTGCAGGTTACTGAGCAGGCTGATGGCTTGCTGAGCTGCTTCAAGCTGTTTTGATGAAAGCATCGAGCTCATTACCTGGATGACAAGTGCCAAAGGAGCTTAGCATTCACACGTGGACACACGCATGAAAAGTTACACAAGCACACACACATGCGCACACACACATACACAGTCGCACAAACATGCAGAGCTCCTTCCTCTGCTCCTCAGCTTCAGTGTTGCCGAAGCAAGCAATCAGCTAAGCCAGACACGGACAGCTCTGGTCTGCCTCATCATGCTCTCTGCAGCCAGGTAGACATGTGCATGTTTATGGCACATATATCATTATTTGTGGATTACTGCAAAACACCATTAAATATTCACTGGGCTGCTGCCAGTCATAAAAAAAAAATCCTGTGAAATCCTCTTACTGTTCTGCCATACATAACTCATAAATCAAATAGGCAATTAAGCACTTTACACAAACACTATAATTAATTTTCTGCTTCCTAATCAACATTTAATTCCTGGTTTCTTGCAGAGAAGCTCTGACAGTATAACCTAGGGTTCAAATTTCCTACGTGTAATTCTTTTGGAAAGCAGTCCTGGTCTTCGCAGCAGGGTACGGCTGACCACTGACTCCTCCTGCCCGGGCTCAGGGATAAACTGAGAGCTGAGAATCAGCACTGGGATTTGAGGTTTTGTAAGGAGAGGCATCTTCCCGGATCCTCTCTGACTTCCTGATCCAAAAGACCGGCCAAATCACTTTATCATTCTCCTCCCCGGGGGACATATCAAACATCATCCACAACTCTGACTTGTAGATGAACCACACCAGCTCATGTGAGCAACATAAAGAGAATGTCAAGGTTTTCAGTGTAAAAGGATTCCTCACTAATATTATTAAATATGACTTATTTTTCTCAGCGGCAGCAGTATGGAAGATTTAACGTACCTAAATACAATACACATTGTTGGATGTATTTTAGTTGTATGTATGCATCTACTTACACTAACATACAGGAAACTGTTGTGAAATATGAAAAGGCTGACATTAGCTCCTGTCAGCCATGATTCCTGTAAGTGGACAGTTGATTGTGTGCATGTTTGTGTGGCATGGACAATGTGTGTCCATCTCTTAAAAAGAAAAAGCTCCTTTCCTCCTCCTCATGAAAACTATGAGCATTAAATAGGTTTGTAAAATCAGGTAGGTAAAAAGCTACTGCAGGAAGAGGTACACATCTTTCATGTTATAAACACAATTACAATCTGTATTGTATTTCACTTTGATTTATTTTAATCCATAGATTAACTTAACTTAGAAAACTTAAGTGTAGCTGCTTCAGACACGTGTGAATTTGTGTATGTTTTACTGCTTTAAAGCATCTTAACACATTTTGTGCAAAATGCTCTTCTTCCTTGCATGTTTGTGCTGCTCCTACAGAAGAAACTGTTTTATATTTAGATTTATAGGTATGTGTGAACATTATTCCACTCTAAACTTGCAGACTGGGCTAAAATAGACCCCTCCAGACCCCCAGCTCTTAGACAGGCGTGTTATAGGAGGAAAGTGTAACAGAGCATTGAAACTAAGCAACTCAGTAAAAAAAAAAAAAAAAAAAGGAAGAACCTGGAGTAAATACTCTGCTGCTCACAGACAGGAGGAAGTGGTACGATGAGCTGAGACTGTTTCTCAAACTCCACACGAAAAACAGACAAACTGTGGACAGAAGAGGAGATTTTGCTGCGGAGGCATCCAGGATTAAATTCATTATTAGAGGAACGTATCGTTTCCCCCGATCAAAACCTCCAACTACAGTGACTATGGGAAAGATCCTACATGTCCTCCTCCTTCTGTCAAGCTGCAAATCTGGCTTTGCCTTAGGAGGATACACGCAGTGGTACAGCCTGATGTTGGGTCCTTTGAAGCAAGCAATCAAGACAAAAATGAATTTTTAACTGATAGGACAGAGCCTCCGGCATCGAATTCACATTCAATATGAAGGCAAGTGAGTAGGACGAAATGTATTAGTGATTAGGAACAAGCGGTTGGCTAAGATGAGCTTGAGATTGGGGAATGTGAGCCAATAGCAAGTCTCACCAGAGACATTGAGCCCAGCTGAAGACTTGACTTGTTATTTGGTTTCAACATCCAGCAATCTGTTTAGCTTGAAGCGCTGACTGTTCTGTGTAAAGATGCAGTAGATGATGCATATTAAATGAGAAAGATTAAATCTACTGAGCGAACAGCTAAGGGTGAATAATCGCGCTGGAGACCCAGGGTTCTGCACTAGTTTTACTCTGAAGGTTTAAGAGTTTGGGTCAGGCTTATGGCAAGGAACAAAGGAAGCTTCCGCAGGTAGACAGAGGTCCAAGACAAAAGCTCCCAAGTAGGAAGTACTGAAGTGAGAGCGGGAGTGGTCAGAGTTTTTCCTCAGCTCTAGGTCAAACACAGTCACAAAAGTTTTTGCTGATACACTTTAAACAAGTCATCTGAGGACATCAGAGGCAGTTGTTGAATCCAGCACAGATACAGATAATAGACACCGACCATGAACCGGTTCACGTCCTGCTGGGGATCTTTGTCTCAGGACACTTCCCCAACTCTTTCCCTTCATCTCTTGTCATCTCGCTAATGTCAGCTATAAATCAAAGGGATAAATGCTCCCCCCCCCCCCAAAAAAAAGGTTTAGGGCTACCTTCCAGTTTCCCTGATCTCTGTCCTCAGTTCCTCAGGAAATAACGTTTGGATCTTGATGTAAAAAAAAAAATCAGACATATTTATGGCGCTGAGATTTATGGGTTTGTTTGTTATTTGGTGCAGATCCTGATAATAATCCAGATCAGGTGGAAGAAAATGCTGAATCTGCATTATACACAGAGGTACTGGATACTTACTAGGTTTTATGGCAAATAAATCATTGATGTTATCAGGATACTTCCTTTTTTCCTTCTGTAAGAGCTACTACACAGACGAGTAGGGTTATTTGGCCTTGGGCGGAGGTATGTGCTCTACTGAGTACCATTCTAGTTCATTATGTTTTTCAGCATCTCTGTATGTGTAGATGCTGTGCTGGTTCTGGCGCAGTGTTGTGAAGAAGCAGCAGATTCTACCTCTTCAAATCCCTTCCATCCACTTTCCCCAGCCACTATCTCACTAATCTTCTTTTCTTCTCTTGGGTTTTCTTCCTCACTCCACTCTCGCTCTCTCAAAAAAAAAAAACACCTCCTCTTTTTCTCGCTCACACATCAAACCCAATCCAGCTTCTAAAAGCCCCAACAGCTACTGTCTGTATCACAAAGCTGGCAACCAGCTCCCCATATCTGCCCGTCCTGTTAGAGTGTGTGTGTGTACCACCCACACTTCTTCTGACGCATCTCCTGTTCCCAAAATGTTTCAGCTTCTTTAACACAGTCTCTGGAGAATTTTTTCATTTTTCATTTAACTGAAAATTTTTGGCACTAAAATGAGCTTTCACACAGGGGTCTTTCTTCTCACCAGGCCATTTCTTTATTTCCTTTTGCGAAGAACTGCTCAGATATCAACAACCTGTGAAATAGCAATTTTGCTCTTCATTGACTTTTAATTATATTTCAGCTCCTAAGCAGCAAACAATCTGTTCATACCTGCCTGAGGAAATTAGCATAGGGCACTTGACTTTGAATATGTGAGCGTGAGAGAGAGAGAGAGAGAGAGGGAGGAAGAAGCAGAGAGAGGCCTGGTGAAGCTTGTTAGAGGAACCTCTCAAAGGGATGTAACAATATTTGTCCATTAAAAAAATTTGATGTGAGAGAGCCATGAAAGAGGAGTGGTTCCTCACAGATGCAGTCATTTACAGTCCACGTGCGCTCTCTGAAACCTGATAAAGAAACAGAGAGGCAATAATATACAAACACACTGTGAGCAACACAGTCAACAAGTCATCACATCGGAGTCCACTGCCGAGCTGCAGGCTGAAGCAACCAGGGGACAACTGATGATGATGATGGTGATGATGTGTGGCTCTTCAACCAATCAGCTGAAACTATCGGCTGAATTTATTTTGTTCGTCTAACGTTAAGAGCTGACAATTACCGTGATTTCATTCGACATTTCAACATCAGCTTCTCTCGACAAGCGGAAAGACAGTAACATTACAAGTAAGAAGAGTTTGATTTGAAAGATCACAAGAATAAACTCAAGAGTTTCACCCAGTGTTTGATGTGACCGAATGTCACATCAAACCTTCCCTCTGGGGAATTCAATCACAGAGCTGACGTTTGGATGCTGGGGTGGAGGTGGGGCTTATGAAGCGCTATAACAGCAGCAGCAGCAGCAGTAGTAGCAGTAGTTTTTAGTATTGTGGCATCAAGCATGGCAGACTCTGCCTGAACTAGTTTGCAGGTTTTTTCTCAGTAACATTCAGAACATTATGAATAAAGCAACCATGGCCCATTCACAACAACTGATAAGAATGTTGCCATACATTCACAGTAATCATAACAAAGGTAGATGCTGATGTGCCATCAAATACAATGTCATTATAGAATTACAATGGCCTGTAATTATAAGAATCACATGCCATACACCCAAGTTGGACAATTCAGCACACCATGATTACTGTCCAGTGGAAACGTTCCTACGTAGCGAGGTAGAAAGAGAGCGTGTTGAAGTAGTGGACTTTCACTTCCTGTCACAGACCTGCACCTGGTGTTTGTCTTTATATTAAGGGACAGCACATTTTTCCCTAATCTTAAGCAAGAAATTGGAAAAACTGAGAATTTAATCTGCATCACACATAAAAGATGCTGAACATAACCTAGGGTTTTACTGACCAACGTTGACAGTCTAATGATGAAAAAGGTGAATAAAGATCAACTTCTTTCTATCTATGTGCTGACATTAACGATTAAAGTCAATTTTCAGTTGAAGGTACTGAATGAACATGCAATAAGGAGCAGCTCCTGCTGGAGAACATTTTTCACGTTCAGTGTTTACATAAGTCTGACAGCGTTCCTTTCATCCAGCCACTAACAGAGCCGCTGTACTTCATGTACACACCATCCAGACAATGCTCCCTCAGAGCCGCACTAAGACTCAGGGCTTCATAGACACACAAGGCTTCTGCAGACAGAAGAAATAAGTGTCAGACAGCTGTCAGACAATATGTGAGAGTAAAACGGAAACTGTGGGAAGCTGCTTCAGACAAGGTCCAGCCTTTACGGCTACAATGCTGTTTATAGGCTCAAAAACATACGTAATGTTGTCTATAGAAGATGAACTGACACAGAACTGGAGGTGATGAGGTTACTGTGTGAGTGGATAGGGAAGCACAGTGAATGCGTGGACCTATTTCTGACTTTACTACTTTATTTAACTACGTTTCTATACAACTTTAACTTGAGTCAAATATTCTAGAAGCCCATTCTTTTTACGTGAACGTGAACATTTTTACGTGAACTGTTATTTTTAAAAGAACCAGCAGTGAGAATGTGAGCACCTCACACCCACACTTCAGACCCAGTGTTTTCCACAGTGATTCAGGTGTAACATGGAAAAGTGTAACATGTGAACTGATTATGCAACTTTGTTCTCTCAGGTTTTTTCAGTCTACATACCAAGAAATTAAAGTGATGGCACATCATAGCTGTCCTCAAAGTCATTATTCTCTTCTGATTGTTTTTTTCTATGAAGCAATAAAAACTTTAAAAATTTTATTCTTTTTCTTTGTGAACTGGATTTCTGTGTAAACTGTACTCAGTGAGTACTTTAACCTTGTGTATCCCACTGACCAGTCATTACAAACTCCTGCTGAGCAGCCAAACACTGCTGAAACCCACAGAATTTATTTCAAATTCTAGTGCAGATCCTAAAACTCAAAGACACAGCACCTAATGTGTCCTTCTGGATATTGTGGAATGATGCATAAGACATGTAGAATATTTTGATGTGATGGAACGGTGCTGCCATGGAAACATGGGTCTGAATATTTAAATCAGGATAAATATCATTTCAATTAAATTTACATTTGTTACCAGCTGATACAAAATAAAATGCCTTCTAAACTCTAAAGCCTCCGAAGGGAAAATAAAAGCAGGGAAATAAAACTTTAAGTTAGTATTAATTACGATTCTGATGTGTGATGACAATGATAGAAGTGCATGTGTTGAGTGAATGAATGAATTAAAGTTCCGTATAGCTACAGTTGTGATGGCTGCTATGGTGATGATGGAGGTCTATTCATGGATATCTGTGCATGACAGCTACAGTGTGGTTCTTGACTTGGTCTTGACCTGGATCTGGACTAGTTCCTGATTTGGTAGTGAAGATGTTCAGACCTGGTCTGGTTTCTGACTCAGATATCAGTGGTCTTGAGCAGAGCTTTGCTGAAAACAGGTGAGTATGGTGTTAGTGATGGAGGGAAGCAACACAGACATTTGTGTGGATAAAAAAAGTTTTGTTATTGTATTAAATATATTTATGTGTGTGTGTGAGCGTGTCTAATATTTCTTATTTTTTCTGATGTGCTACCAACATTAGAAGTTGTGTGATATGAGTATGCATGAGTTGATTGTAGTGTGCTGCTGGTGTGCGATTATTCTTGTCGTCAGGGTGAACTCTCCAACCTCAGTCCATCACCTCTGCCCGACAACTGTTTCACTTATCTATGGATTATTTGGTATACTGCTCAGATCCTTCAGTTAAAAAAAAATAAATCAGAGAGAAAAGACACTAACACTCTTCTGGGCAGCTGAGGCATCAGACAGAAGGTGCCAACTGTTTTTGTTATTTGACTTTAATAATCAGAAATCCTGTGAAATGATGTCAGTAAACTGCACGGAGTGAGTCATGTTGCTGTTCAAGCTGTGATGCTTCAGAGCAGAGGATAGCAAAGAGATGAGACAGGCAAAAGTCCTGAGGTGGGTGGATGTGAATGTATGACTGAATTAGAGGGGGTGTTCTGATAAGAAGCTTTTAAATTTTACATTAAAATCCTCTCAGCTGGACAGAATGTATACCACACATAAACACTGACTCAGACAAACACAGATGCTTGCGAGCACTAACAAGTCCCAACAGTTTGAGAGGCCCTATAGGCCACCCACTCACCAGCCGTCATCAGTCAGAACCAAACATTTACTCAGAGTCCTGTTTCTCTGAGCGCCGCTCCCGGTACGAGGGGCTCGGCCAGTCAAATCCCTGGCCGCTAATTTGTTCCACAATAATTCTCAAGGCCAGGGAGGAAACGTAAACTGTATTTGTGAGAAATAGGAGGCTTTCGCTGTAAATCACTCGTCTGTGTGCGACACAGAAGCAGCTCTCAAGTTGCCTCGGGGTGATCGTGAGTTCTAGCCTCACTCGCAGCAACTGGTGCATGGCTGTTTTTTTTTTTTTTTTTTTTTTTTTATTAAAGCACAGTCATAAATCAGCCTGTCCATTATCATTTGAAAAAAAAAAAAGTCTACAGGGACGCTGGATGTTTTATCATAGTTTTTGGCAAAGAAAGAATAGTGGTCTGCATTTTTCTCCAGTTGACAGCAGAGGCAGAAGTTTATCGTGTTATCTTATTGTATCATCTGTGTCATCAGTTACTCTGTCCTCTTACCTCTCTTTGTTCTGTTGACCACAAGCAGATGGTCTCTGAGGCCCCTGTAAAATACAGGATTTAGATTCAAATCCCTAATATGTTTTTTTCTTTTTTTCCCTCCTCCGTGACAGAGAAATTTATAGCTTTAATAAAACATTCTTCTAATGAGGCTATGAAGGAGTAACTCCAACAAAAAAAAACAAAAAAAAACTGCACTGCAGGCCACTGGAGCATTACTGTGAAATCTAATGCTGCTTTAATCATACGGCCTTTGACTGGACTTAAAGATGAATCTATTTGTGATAAACTCCCACTTAACTGGTTTAAACATTTTGTTGCGCAAATCTATAAAAGTCTGAGGTCATGTCCACACAGGCAGATTTACAGAAGCAAACTGGATTTATCAGAGCGGATAAATTCCACAGTTCTATTTAGATGCTGAACAGGCTCCCTCACTACCAGAGTTTTTACATTAGTTCCTAAGAGCTTGTTATCCCCAGTGAAACACCTCGAGCTAGAGGCAGAAAATAATTCTACAAAGACTCCAAAATTATATGTTTCAGGACACATTTGTTTGCAGTGTATGGTTTCACAATACATCCTGCATTCACAATGCATCCATGGGTTCACCACATTGACTGCAATGGGCTTTGACTACAGGCCAGAAGTGATCACGCAGGCTACAGGACACACACGGTGTGAAAGGAAAAGCATTTTTCTACAATAAATGACACCAAACATCAACCACACCAAACTACAATGTTAGAAAATCATAACATAAGAAACGTAAAACTAACCTGACCAGATAAAAACAGCCTGACACCTGAAACCACACAGAGACTCCCAAAGAGGAACATGAGCATGTGAGCAGTGAGAGCGACCATCTCATTAGACATGAGCAGAGACAGACTTAGATTATTAATGACCAAACCAGAGTTTCACTGCATATTAGTGACACTGTGAACATACAATAATTAGGCTCCAAATCAGTTTCTTATCACAAAAAACCCTAAAACACTGACATGTTAATGTTAGCAGCTAGCCTGCCAGCTACCACAGTTCACTGACTAAGAGAAGGTGTATAAATGAGATGGGGAATGTAAGAAATGTAACCTGCTGTGAAGGAGATCTCCCCTTTTTTCATCCGTATAATTATCAGAATTGTACAAGCTACACACCCTCCTGTATGTGTTTAGCAAATACAGTTTGTGCATCTGTGCACTTTTCTTAATCACATCATGCAGCGTGACTGAATTGGCTGGATGGCTTGTGGACGTGACGTGACTTATTAGATTTACATCTCACCAGGACACTGAGACCCAACTGGCAGTGACACTGAATACCTCTGTATCTCTGAATAGTCAGGGACCTTTGTGAGAACCCATAGAACATCTGTATGTCTGCCTAAACAGTCCACTTCCAATTTTCTGCTACAGCTGTTGGTACAAACAAGGCAATTTTAAATAAAATTGGCTAAATTACTATTGATTATTACAGTCAGAGCTGCACTCACGGTCATAGTCTCTTCCCCAGTTACCTTACAGGCAATACTCTTCCAACTGCTGAGTACACTGCATGGTATTAGAGCCCATTTCCCTTCTCTGTCAGCAGTCTGAGCCAGTGAGAGAGCAGGGCGGTCAAAACAAAAGGAGAAGACCTTTGCACAGTTTCACAACAATCAGTCCATTGTTCCTGTCCCCAATTTAATCAGGAACCACCCGCTCCAGTCCAGCTTTATTTGTTTCAGCTACTCAGGACGTCTCTCAGTCTGTCTTCCCCCACGAACAGGTATAGGCAGATCTTGTGTGCAGCCCATAATACAACCTCAACTCAACTCATTGTTTTTTAGTGCAGTGCAGTACACGCTGTATGTTTTCCCCTTATTAGCACTGCTGTTAGTTTGTACCATCTCGAATGATGCTTGAACGCGGCAAAACACTGGAAATGTGCAGAGCGTCTGCTGTCCGAAACTATTAAGATTGTGCCAGAAACACAGTGTCCACCAAGGACAACACGAAGTGCAAAACAAAAGAACTGGAGCGCTTGTCTGTTTTTGATTTGAATAAATTCCCAGTGAGTCTCATTCATCCTTTTCAAAACCCAATTTCTGTCTGTCGTGTTTGGCCTTTACACCTTCCTCTTCAGTGAATGATTGGAGTCATGACCGTGCAAGCAATGAGAATAAATTGCACTCTTGATAGGGGAACTGAACTTGGCTTAGCCATAACTCTTTTTTTTCCTCTCTCCTTTAGAAATTGCTTTATGTTTTGATGACAACTTCTCAGACAACTGCAGATTGGCAATAATAACATGCATTTTGAAATATGAGGCGTTTCAACAAGGACTAAACCCATCTTCAAGCGTACATTTCTGATCTGACTTCAAGAGTATGCTATTGTATCAAAGTTAAATATGAGAGTGTATTAAATGATTTGTGATAATGTGAATGTCAGCATGTAAAAGTGATCATCTCCAAAGCATTTCTTTATCTGGATTAATGTTCAAGTGATCCAGTTTGTGAAGGTTGACTGATGTAGCTTTGGTGTCAGCTGTCTCACTTATGCTCAGTATCAATGGTTTATTAATGTATCATCGTTTTGGCTACCAGCTGACAAGTAACCTCCCATCTGATGAAGACCATGGAGACTCTCATCCACCTTTGCTCCGTGGTGAGCAGAGTGGTGGACCCGCTGCAGTCTACCTATAGGCCGAATATCAGGGTGGATGATGCTTTCATCTACCTGCTGCGTCGGGCACTGACTCACCTTGAGACCGCAGGGAGCGCTGTGAGGGTCATGTTTTTTTATTTCTCTAGTGCTTTCAACACCATCCAGCCGGCGCTGCTGTGAGGGAAGCTGGAGGGGGCAGGGGTGGATGGACATTTGGCCACATGGACCATTGACGACCTCACTAACGGGCCACAGTACATGAGGCTGCATAACTGTGTGTCTGAGGTAGTAGCCTGCAGCACTGGGGCCCCTCAGGGAACAGCACTCTCGCCATTCCTCTTCACCCTCTATACGTCAGACTTCACTTGCAACACCAGCAGCTGTCATCTCCAGAAGTTCTCCAATGATTCCATCATTGTTGGCTGTGTGTCTGAGGGGAATGAGCTGGAGTACAGGTTGGTCATCATGGACTTTGTTGACTGGTGTCAGCACAACCACCTGTGCTTAAACACCAGTAAGATGAAGGAGATAGTGATCGACTTCCAAAGAAAGACACTACCCCACACAACGGGTGAACATCCAGGGTGCGGACACTGAGTTGGTGGACAGCTTCAAGTACCTGGGTGTTCACCTCAGCAATAAACTGGACTGGACGCACAACACTGATGCCCTGTACAAGAAGGGCCAAAGTCGCCTCCAACTTCTGAGGAGACTGATGTCCTTTGGAGTGTGCAGGCCTCTTCTAAAGACATCTTATGACTCTGTGGTAGCCTCCGCTGTACATTATGCCGTGGTCTGCTGGGGAGCGGGCAGCACAGCCCGGGACAGGAAGAGACTGAACAAGCTGGTCAGGAGAGCCAGCTCTGTCCTGGGCACTGTGGAGAAGGTGGGTGAGAGAAGGACAACACCTCTCACCTCCCTGCACCAGACTGTGGAGGCACTGAACAGCTCCTTCAGCGGCAGACTTAGGCATCCACAGTCTAGGAAGGAGTGCTACTGTAGGTCCTTCATTCCCTCTGCTGTCAGACTGTACAACTCAACTGTTTAGTTGTACTTTTCATCTGTGCAATATTTTTTCTCTTTAACACAGTATCCTACTCACTCCTCCTCCACATTTTTTGTGCTTGAATTGCACGCACACTTCTTGATTTTCTGTTTTTCTTGTGAGCTGCCTAACAAGTAAATTTCCACCGCTGTGGGATCAATAAAATCTTATCTTATTCATGGTCTTTGTGAAAGTCACATGACCATTTGACTTTTCATCTGGGGCCACGATGGTTAAAGCCTCACCGGACCATTAGCGTAGCTGTAGACTCTTTCTTAACCTTTCTGAGAGATTTGTTTTGTTGCTATTTTTCACCTTTAGTGGACAGACAGGAGATGTGGGGAAAGAGAGGGTATGACATGCAACAAAGGCTTCATTGAATGATGGATCCGTGCAAAATGCAGCTTCTGATGCAAAGGTGAGGTCGTTTTTGCAGTCGCATCACAACTCAAAGCAACCATGTCTGCCACATAGAGGTTGGGAATGGGAACGTGTGACCACTAAACCAGAATAAAGACGATAAAGGAACATTGTGAGTCCATCTGAGGCGACTGTGACACAGCAACCTCTCTGGTCTTCAGCTGTAGTTTGTTTGTGCTGTGGCTCCTCCACCATGACAAATGGCTGGGATGAGGAGGCTCCATTGCTCCACAAAGCCGCTGCTGGTAACACTACAGCCATCCAAATCTATTAGCCAAACAGGCCTGTCAGCTTCCAGTCCTGCTGTGTGTTTATTCATCTCAGCCCTCCTAACCTCACCCAAACTGGAGACTATATGCCCTAAAAACAAAACAAAAGAAGGGGAATCAAAGCACACTTATTCTGTGTTTGTCTTCACTGTGCTTGAACCCACTCCAGCAAATGAGTGGATATTAAAATGACTGCTTTCAAGTGCAGAATTATTATTTTTGCATTAAATTTCTGCATATATGGAACACTTTAATATAGATGAAAGTGAATTTCATCATGTTAAAAATAGTCCTCTCCCTCCTCAGACTGAGGAACTTATTAAGCCTTCTGCTGTTTTCTGTAAAACCGTATGGAGCTGTCAGACATTTTTTAAGAGCACCAGTGACACACACACACACACACACACACACACACACACACACACACACACACACACACACACACACACACACACACACACACACACACACAGTCTATGCAAAGCAAGAGAGAGAAAGTCCTGCAGGGGGGCCCTGACATTCATTGTATTTGGGGTGAGTCTTTCTGATGAGTACCAACTATAGAATAAACATCAAAAGACTGCAGACAGAGAGGGAAAGGGCGGGAGAGGGTAAAGGAGAGATGCAGGGGGAAAAAGAAGAGAACAGAGGAGCAGGATAAAATGTGAGAGGAGGGAAGAGGGAGAAGTGAGTGATGGAGAGAGTGGTGGAGATCCCTGGGGAGGGACAACAATAGTATGAATGCAGGAAATGAGTCCCAGGGCCTGCTGGGCTAATGATGAGGAAGCTGAGGGACCCTGCATAGTCCTGTTCTCTCTGATGAAGCTCAAAATAGACACACACACACACACGCATCTGTTACTCTACTTGTGAGGACCCTTGTGGACTAATCTAAACTCTAACCGTTTACAAGCCAAACGAAACTGGTTCTGAAACTAGTCTGCTCCACTTTCTGCATTGAATAGTTTTCTACTGCCATTTATACTCCTCATATATATGTTTGATAAAGTATTTTAAACATGGATCTGAACTGATGATAACAATAAAATATTATTCATATTTGAATTCCACCTATTCCATATTTCCTTTCCATATTTGAAAGGAAGTAAGTGGGAAAAATACAAGTGAGGAAGGCACTGCCCATACTGCACGACAAAGCTAATGACAAAAATCCCTCAGCACATTTTCCTGCACTTCTGAGAAGGTCTGTGACTGTAATCCAATTAGCCATTAGCAAATATCACCATATTCTGAGGTTTCTTAGCTGACAAAAACACAATATATAATATCAAAAGTTTCATTTCACCTGTCTGTCAAAACACAGATTAAACAAATGAGATACAGCATTTTAATTAGAGAGCTTTAGAGGTGCTGGTAGGCATTTTTATGTTTAGAGCCAGGGCTTCGTGGATTCCCTCTGTTTTCAGTCCATATGCTAAACGAGGCTAACCACATCCTGACTCCAGCTCAGTTCTGTTCCTAATGCACAGAAAAGAGATTGATGCTGATCTCCTCATTTTGCTCTCAGAATGAAAGCAAATCAGTAAATCATTCTTCCCATCACATATAAAAAATCTTCCTCTTTTATAGCAGTGAGCACAGCTCAAAAGCAATTACAGACCCACCAGGTTGGTAAACACGAGGATGACCTAACCCAGCTCATCCTATTTCTCTGCTAACACCCAGGCTCTAACTTTAAACCAGCACCTCACAGAGGGAAGCAAGGTCTTATAAAACGTCCTTAGGCTGGAGGATATTCCTCATCTGTCTATTTTAGGGAGGACATGATTCTCATAAAAGTGTAGAAAAGCACACATGCACACAGAAACTCGTCCCTGTAGGTTTCTGCAGGTGTGCTGGCCTCTGCAGAGAAATACAACAAGACAGCTGTCATCAACATTTCGCCTGTCCCTGGGGTCGGTCAGTCAGATTCTGATTTACTCTGGAGTAGGAAGGAAGGAAGTTCAACTCCATGTACGCTTGTCCTCATCACCCTCCCATCCACTTACCCAAACAGCCCCAATTAGAAGTGAAATCTCCCAGGACCCCCCATCGGCCAGTCCAACCTACCACCTATCAAGGGCCAGCACAGGTCAGTAGGCACTGTGATTGCAGAACTGGAATGGAAAGCATGCACATTCATATTCAGAACAAAGCCTCAGACACTGCAGCACTATGTGTCTTTTGTCCACAGAACTGATGTCTCTACAGTTGGTTTGGAAATGAAAACTAGATGTCCAAGGTTAGGAAACTATTGTCTTATCACTGCTGACTGTTAACAGGTATCTGTCTCCAAGAAATACTGTTTCTATAGAACTACATTGTTTTCTCAATTACAATGTGCTGACATATGGAATCGCTGCCTGAATTATTTTCAGAGGCAACTGTTTCTGAGTGAGGTGCTATGTTTATGTAACTCTCTCTGATGTACAGATGTACAAAGGGCTGGACTTTGACATCTTGAATCCCATCTGTGGATAAGTCCAGGCAGCAAAAGCACTTTGGTCAGGGTTTGGGAAAGAAGGTGATGTTAAAAACACGCTGTCTCCAGTGCCTAAAGCATGTTTAAGTAAGTTTAATAGTCATTATGAATGGATGAGAAATTTTAGCAAACACATTATCAGTGAGCATTTACTGACACATTCAAAATCAACTTGCCAGACAAATTAAGTAGCCACATTTTTGCTCATGATGTTATTACCAAACATAATTGGGTCAGCAGTGTGTTTTATTTGCTGTTCCACATCAGTTGTATATAAATGTAAATTCTGAGTGGCAGTGTTGTAGTAAAAGATGAGGCAAACTGTGTTTTTCAGTCACAAAGCCAGAGACCAGTCCTGCATCTTTGGCTCCGTTGTAGTTGTACAGCTATTGATTGGTGAATTGACTATTGGAGAGTGCATTTCTTTGTGTTCATTGACCAACTTACTAAGCACTAAAGGACTCTAACTAACTGTCAGGTACATAAAGGAAGTGGGTGTATAAACCTGGCAGCTTGTTTACAACCTGTCTGATTGTTTGTCTGTTTGTGTTTATTGATCTGTTTGACATCTTTTTGACTGGACTGAAAACACGAATGTCTGTCGCTGACTGACTGTCTAATTGACTGACGGCTCTTTCAAACTGAATTGCTGCAAACACTTTCTATTTCGTTGAATTACATATCACATTGAATTCAGCTGAATTAAATGAAATGTATATGTGAGCACAGAGAGGAGCACTGAAACACTGACACTAGGCTGAATGCGAATATGACATGATGATGTCATCAATATGCTAATTAGTGTATTATATCACTTAGCAACATTTCAAGACTTTATGAGATTTAGCTTCTTTCCATTGAAAGAAGTTGTTTACAGTGATTCCACAACAGTTTTTCAACTACGTCCTCAGTTTCACACATTGACCACACACGGTCCAGCCATGTATTAGGTATTAGTCTTTTTAGCAATATCACTGTGTCCCCTGAGCTCAGCATTAAATAATTCCACCACAAATCACTGACATTATTATCAATAATATCAGCCAAAAGTACAAAATGAACCCAGCTGGAATTACCAAATCTAAATTACCACGGGGGGGGGCTTTGCATCTGTTTTGAAATCAATGCTGCATCCTTTACATATATTTATTACAAAGATTCATTATCAGTATGTGCAGGGAGAAAATGAATATACTTCCTCTGACTGGCACCTAGAGCACTCACTTTCTCAGACATGCTGCAGATTCAGTGCTGATGGAGGCCAGCAGTAATTTTTGCTTCAGGTCTTCCAAACATCTTATTCCAAACCATAATTCAAAACAACACAAAGAAAATTTCCTCCTCTTTTACAAAGGATAGTTTTTGCTGTTGCTGATGTCAGCCTGCCTCGTTGTGTAATTTGTGTAAATGTGGTGTAAATGTAGGCTGCTATTTGTGATTCTGTTGACGTCTTTTATACACCGAATGTGCAGAGAGGGAGTGAGTGTTGCTGTTGCTCGAGCTCTCTGCCATATTTGGCTACTTTTACAGTTCAGAAACAAATAATTATTAATGGCTGAGGGTGTTCCTGCACTGGCACTGGCTGCGGTCCAGTCAGCTACAACCTTCAAAGGGACACAGTCCAGTCCAACACACCCTAACACCCACTGCTAAAGCCTCTCCCTTCTCTTAGGCTCAATGCTTCAACCAAACCACCTGACGTGTAGAAACAAATCAAAAATCAAAGCTCTGGGGAATGAGCTGATTAGGTCATAATATAATTGTCTTTATGTCATCCGCACTGATTGAGCAAATAATGAGGTGAGTCCAACTGGTCAGAAATCTGCCAGGAAACAACCCCTGGCATTCAATGCACATAGAGAATGGAGGTGGCAGCCTCCACCAAAACTGACTCACCACCAGAATATTCCAGCTATTAGCTATTAAGGGATCCGAAGGCGGAGGAAAGGAGTGTGTGCTGTGTGCACGTGTGTGTATGTGTGTGTGAGGAGTTTGGGTTCAGAGATGAAGGCCACTGTTTGGTTACTAACAGTGATCAGGCACATGCCGGGGCCATCATCAGCAGAGGCAACAAGCCAGGGAGAGTGAGCAGAGCAGAAAAAAGGAGCATGAAGATGAAGAATGCAGTCGGTTCAAATAGGCCGGGTGAGACTAACAGGAGCAGAATTTACATAGCACTCATCAGGGCAATGTGTTGTGTAATGGATGTCCAACCTCAGTCTGACGCATTATCCTGGCATGACCATCAACTACTGAGCAGCACTGACCAGATTAGATAATAGGACACATGTGCAGCCATGTTAACTTGAACCGACTTGAAGCAGTAGCCATTGTGCATGGATATCTGCGTCTGAATGCATGCATGGCTGTAGACAGAAACACACAACCAGTGGGAAAAATACATTGCCTGTGCAGTGCATTAGCATGAAGCTATTGGTATGGAATATAAACAGCTACTTCCCATGAATCACTTCACTTGCACAAACTGCTGAGATGCCTCCCCTCGATCAGACTCGTTTGTTTTTACAAACACAGTAATTATATTTGCCTCTATTAAAAAAAATCCTAAATCCAGGCTAATCGAAGAGCTCCACAAAGCAAAGGCATCCTGATTGGAGAATGACACTGACTTTCATGTGTTGCTGAGCAAAACTCGTCAGTCAGTGCATTGCAATTTTCATATTACAGCTCCACGGTGGGTACTGGATGTCTGTGTTATCACTCACCACTTAATAATAAAAAGCAGAATAAGACGGAGAAAACATTCACTCTCCACCATAACAGCACAGAAGTCCAGACAAAGAAGAGGCAGTTTAGTTACATGTTGCAGTCTGTCACTGTGCACATTAGCAAGTCAGTGACTGTTTTCCAGGCCTGCTCTCCGCATGAAGCTAAATCAAACCACCTAGAATACAGAGTATTAATCTCGTCTGTGTCACTGGTTAAGTCAGGTGGTACCACTTTCCCAGCCCAGTATCCTTAAAAACTGTAGTTCAGGGATGGTGGGATGATTCCACTCCTCAATTTTACATCTAATTCCAGTGTCCAGTGCTGTTGTAGGAAGTATGTTGACCTTCAAATCTCGCTCAACAAGACAGTGAACACGTTTCCCAACAGGTCAAACACAGGTTCCTGTTGGGATATTGACTGTTCTACCTGAAGACAGTCTAATTTGCAACCAGCAGAACACAAACTGTTATAACTGTTAGCACCTAAGGTATTCTGTTTTGCTTATTACAGTTTTATAGATCAGTATAATTTGATCGAATGTTTCATTTAGTCTGTAAGTTGGCTGAAGCTTGATGTAATATTGGTATTTGAGATAAAACTGTGCCATGAAGAAAAGTCAGAGAGAAAGGTTTAGTCTGAATATTTCCTGATTTTTTATTTATCTAGTTAGCTTATTTTATTTTAAGCTTTTTAAGGATTAATAGTGGGTTTGCATTTGATTATCTAATTTCATTTGTTAAACTAAAAAAATCATTCTGCAAACAAATCTTTCTTCATTCTGTGGTACTTTCTTTATTTTTCTGAGGCAGTTCAATTCAGAAAACTTCACAAAATTACTTAAATTCGACCAAATTTTAAATAAACTTAATGTAAAGTAGATGTAAAGAAAACTTAAGAGTAACAGTAATATTTATCTTTCAGTGAGCTTTAGCAAACCTCGCTGGTCTGAAGAATATTCAGGCCTTTAACGTATGTGTTAACCTCTGCTGCTTCCAGACATATGCCCATAATGGAACATCCAATGAGACACTGCAACCATGGCTAAGACTCACCAGACCACACCGACACAGCAGCCACAGCTCCACAGAGCACTTCAGAGAGCAGGTAGGGACCCAGGTTACAGAGTGGAGGACAGCAGCAGCATAAGAATCAGGTCAGAAGGTTGCCAGTGATTCGACAGACCAGCAGAGAAAACTTGGAGGTGGGAGGTAAAGGAAAAAGGCTCTGAGCAGCGACTGTTAAGGTACTACTGAGAAATATATGAAACTCCTGATTGTTACAGTGGAAATGTTCCACTCACACAGCAGTGGACTTTGGTTGTACTGAGTCAATCCTATAGACCAAAAGACGGATACATGAGAAAGTGCATTAAAGCACAGCAAGGTGGTGATTAGAAATAGAAACAGCAGTGTTCTGATCTATAGGTTAAAGAGAGTGAAAAGAACAAAACAAGAAAGAAATTCACCTGTGTGTAGAACAGAAAATGAAAATAAAATCACTGTTAACATCAGTGAGAGTAGAGTTAGAGAATGATTTACATGAGTTCCTGCTCAAAACCAAATTCAGAGCAGATACTACAACACACTAGTACACACTGGTACTGACCAGGCTTATGGAGTATTTTGGAGTATCAGAAACATCATAATCCAGTTCCAGAAACCTGAAAAAGTCCTTAGTCCAGTTTTGAGAAGCATTTTCCAAAAGAATTGGTGCATATGAGCAGGTTTTTAAAATGCGGGTAAACCTGCTAAAAAAAAAAGACAGTTGTCCCCCTTCCCATTGCCAGTAGATGAGTTTGCCTCTTTGTTTTGTTTTTTTGTTTTTTTTCCTGGTGTGTTCAACACCGCTGGAACTCACTGGAGAACAGGGTAAGTAAACAGGAGAGGCAGGATAGTGGCCAGTGACTGACCTTCTTGCCAGTGTTGCATGTGAAGAGCAAAATCTAAACAATCAAAACAAACTGGGTTTTTAACACAGCATCCAGCACTTCAAAGCACGGCATTGCTCCTGGCTGTCATGTTTCCATCACCGCTGATAAATATCAGAGTCATTTGACCTGGTAATGAATGCAGATTGTGACCTTTCCCACTGAAGCAAAAGCCAGATGTGACATGTAAACAACTTACCCAGGTCTCTGATCCCTGTCTTCCATGTGAACAGGTGTAGAGACAATTACTGATTGCAGAACTGCTTCATTGACAGGGCTGTGAAGCCCCCTGTGGCAAATCAGTGTGCTGTGGTCATTCAGATGTCCTTTCCCACTTATATGTTTTACATTAAGAAGCAGAATATCATACAGTACAAAGCAGCCTAAGCTTTCCAGCACATTATCTGTATGTAGACACCTTCACACATCTGACAGAGGGTTAGTTCCACAGCTCTCACTCAGCTGTGTCTCGTCACAACTCTACAATCTCACATTTTAGGAGAGGGATTGTGAGAAGGCCTGAAAACATCCAGAGTGGGTTGTTAATCAGCATGAGCCAGTTTTGCTAAATGAATCACTCAGAAATGAGCACTATGAGATCTGCTATGAACAGACTTCTTTGCACTACTTAGGGGAATTTAAATGGAAAGACTCAAACTCTGATGAAATATTAAACTGATGATAAACATAATTATGTTACATATCCAGAGCTGCCATGTGTGCTACGCCTGCTGTTTCTCAGATCCTAAGATGCCGGTGTCATATTTTCATGAAATTAGAGTCTGCGTCAGTATGATCAAGCTAAGACGGTGCTTTCATCTGTTGGGGTGGAGCTCTGCTGCTCTTGCTGTGTCTGTCCATTTATGTGCTTGTATTTACATGTGTAGCACCACACAGACATACCTATCTGGTAGACAGCTGAAATGAGGAAGTGCACTGAGACCAAGGTAGATCATCCCATAATCACACTGGGGATAGTGGTACAGAACAGTAGTGGTAGGAAGACGTGAAAAAAAAAAATCCTTTGTGTCTGAACATGCTTTAACACATATACTGATGCTCTCATATTCTTTTACTGCTGATCAGATGCAGATGCCAAACCTGGAGGATAAACTGAGTGGAGTCCAGACAGACATGAAGCAAAGTGGGTTCATCTTCCACTGCTGAGGTAACAGTCAGGACAGAAATAACCAATCTGCTCAGTGTGGAAGACAAAGACAAACCTGCTCAGTCACAGCCTTGGATACTGGGAGAATCATGCATACATGATTAACTGGGTACTAGCGTACCATGTAAACCCCATATCCACAATATGATAAAACACCAGGGTCAGAATCAAAGCACTAGCACGAGCGTTTGTGTTGTACTCAGTGAAAAACACATCTTTAACTCTTGCTAGCGAAGTCACAGCATAACACAAGTGAGGACAAATCTATTTAAGCAATACCCCACTTTAGTCTGTATTTTCAGTCCCATCATCAGTTAGCTTGCCGAGGCCAAGACACACTGTAATGGAACACCGTGGTGTGGTGGTAATGAGGTTACTGCGGTTACTGCAGTGCAGCCCAGGTACATGGTCTCTAAGCAGCAGCATTGAATATAATAGAGCCCGTCAGACAGCTCATGGAAATGTAAGTACACAGATGAGTGGAATTTTGAAAATGGTACCATGAATGAACAACTCTTAATTTCAATACCATCATTTCTAGATGTTAAACTACTGAGTAAATACCATAATTTACAAACAAACACAGAACAAACAAATGATCTCAGTGAATCCAAAGTTAATCCCTGCTGATGGAAATACTGTGTTCCAGTTGAACTCTGGCAGATTCCACGGCCTCCTGAGAGCTGCACTTCTTTTTTAGCCATTGTTGGCTAATATGGATCTTACAGTCAGGACTAATTAAATTGTACAAGAGAAAATAGACGGGAGGAAGCGAGGGAAAGAGGAAAAAAATGGGAAAAGAGAAGGGTAAAAATAACTGCACACAAAAATAGCCTCACTTCTTATTATTGCGGAGCATAGCGCTGTGAGATGAGGGTGGCAGAGAGTTGGACAGCAAAACTGAGGAGGCCACGAAGACACAGAGAAAAACTGACAAGTGGGAAAGGGTAAAAGAAAGTAAGACATTTGGTGACACTAATGTAGCGGTTTAAAACCTAAACCTATTTTTTAAAAGTAAAAAATGTAAAGTGAAGGATATGTAAAGCAGACAAATCTCAGTAAATGTCATGTTTAATTTAAATGGGGATTACATTTTCTTCTGTGGGGTCAGAAAATTCAGCAGAACCTGGTTTTATGAAGCTGTTTCAAGTCATGATACCTTGTGGTAAAGACGAAGTTTGGGGTTGAGTCCAGGACCTACAAGTTCTAGGCAGCACATGTATTCTTCATGTACACAGACAGACACGTGGTTAGGCTTACGGAATGGTCGCGCTCACGGTTTGGTTTAGGCACAAAAACTACTTGTTGAGGCCAAGGGTAGGTTTAGGGAAAGATCGTGGTTTGGGTTAAAATAAGTACTTCATTTAAAAGACCTTGGTTGCCATGGTTACAATAATAAACATGCATTTTAAGTTGCAGAACGATCATGGTCAAGAGAAACAAAGATGACTATTGGTTTCAAACTGATGATTTTAACCCAACCTTTACCCAGTGGTTTTAGTTGCTTGCAAGGAACCTATTCTGTTATTTAGGTAGGAGGATTTTACTGTGTTCCAAATAACTATGGTAAGGCATGTGTGCTGTGTGTGAGCAGCTATAAGCTGTCAGCTGTAAGTTGTGGAGCTGTGGCCTCTGGGCCATGCAGAGCTGTGGAGGAGGTCTAACCCTGACAAAAGGATTTAGGAGGGTCAAGTGGAAGGCAGTTAATTGGTCCGGTCTGTGTACAAGTGTGATTCCTTTTCTTTTTTTTTCTCTTTTACATTCTACAGTTAAAAAAATTTGGACTTTTTTTTTTCAAATTCTCATTGATGGCCATGTAGAGAAGGCTTTGAAACTGAAAAAAAAGGGGGGGGTGGCTGTACCACTAAGCAAGATTAGTGGATTATCCAGCTCTCTTTGGGCTTTACTCAAGTTTTCCAGTATCATAAAGCTGGCTCTCTTTTAACTTTGGTGCATCACCATGGCAACTTATGCTGCACAGGTTAACTTAAGAGGATCGCATCAAAACCTGTCAACAACCCGACTGCTGGCCAATGAGATCACTGGAAAAATGTTGTCATTATTTGTACAGGATCCTTATAGGGACAAAAGAGTTTACAATAAAGTGACAAATAATAAAGAGCAGTAGGTTTTCCATGTGTCCACTCCAGGTTTACAACAGAGCAGCTTTTTGAGTTCACCACAATAAATAACTACAAAGGTTCTTATTATTCTAACAGGATTCTTGACAATGTAGATGGTTTTACTGCACCTCTGCATCACATGTGATAATGGGGAATAAAAACTAAACCTTCTCTTGTTTCTTATAAGAAAAAAAAATCCACACATCTAAATATTTCCCATGATTACAAATGCAATATTTCAGTCAGTTTGCTCATCATCAGACAAAAAATACAAACTGAAGACTTCCCTTACTTTACTATGTGGAAATTACTTCTCATCTATTTTGTTTTCTCTCTTTCTTTCTAATTATTAGATTAAAAAAAATATCTATTTATGTATTTACTTATCAGTATGTTTTCATCAGAGTGTTAGTTCAGTTCTCTGTGAGACCATACAGACCATCCTAAGAACATAAGTACTAAAAGCATCCTCTAGTACTGTATGTTCTTTCATCAAACTTACTATTATCAGACACAGCAAGCAAGCAGTGACCAGCCTCAGTGTGAGTGATGTTGTGGTTATTTTAAGAGAGCGCGACTGCTGGAAAAAATGTATGGAGTTAGTAAAAAAAAATGTAGGTCTTACTTTGCATTAGCTCAGGTCTTTCTGGCAGATGAAGAGCATTTAGCATGTATTTAAAATGTAATTACTATAACTCCCATGGGGAAAAGGGAACTGCCATGAGGACGTTCACAGAAGGAAATTAAAATCAGTTTTTCCCCTAGGTACATCATGTATTTGTCAGAGTAATTGCACTCCCCTAGCAAAGATATGAATTAATTAGAGCAATTTGAAGGAAATTCATGTTTTGGCCATCTGGGAACAGTTGGGAACGGTACTCCCGACCACATCTTTCACCCTCACGCAGCCACTGAAAGATACTTTACAGTACAGTCTATATTTAGTGAGTTTTCCATTAAACGCTGCATAATGATTCGTCTTAAATGGAACCTGATACCTCCGTGCATCACTGCTGCACTGAATGTGTCAGCGCCAAAGGGCTCCTTCTGAGAAACTCACATTAAGGAAAATAAACATTTGGGTGAATTAGAAATAGAGTGCACAGAGAGACGGAACAGCTCCTGTGTAATTATGTGCTGTTAGGAGGCTGTGTTAAGGTTGATGTAAGCCACTGTAATTTGGGATTATGTAAAGTCAGACGCTACCACTCGTCATCGTGATCTGAAATCACACCATCCTACATTATTGGGAACAGGTTGACTTAAGCTCAGCTAGGTAGGCAAGTGCCTGAGGGCCCTCCAGATATAGAAATTGCACATACATGTCATACATGTTAACAACAGTCACAGTTTCATTAGGTGGTGTCTGGAATTAAAGGCCCCCCCCCCCCCCCCCCCCCCGATCACTCAATTTGCCACAGACTTTGAGTCTACTAGTACAGTGTACATGAAAAAGTGACCAACAAACTGAAAGACACTTAAACAATTCAAAGCATTAGAATGTGTGGATGTGTTCTGAGTTTAGCAGCCGTGAGTATTTTGAGAAAGTCCGGCAGAATTAAAAGCATTAAAACCTCTGGGCAGGACTTACTGCTCCCTGAGCACCACTGTATATTGCATTTGTTTCTAAATAGGTGCCAACATTTTATCGTCACCATATGAACCACAGTGCAAGCAGACAACAAATAAACTGTCTTAACAGATGGGGGGGGGGGACTCTGCTGGCTGAGCCAACAACACTATTGCTAAAACACTCAATGGGTCGTTGTGTCACAGTGCCGGTCGCTAAGCGAGGTTCTGCTGTCCTCACAGCGTCCAGAGGTAAACACAACAGCGTGTTACCATGGTTTCTGGAAAAGGTAGCGGAGTGGCCAGATCAGATGGATGTGTTACAGGGAAAGTAATGGAGAGATGGAAACTGATCCAGGTGGAGCTCCCAGGTGTAAAGACTACTGTAGGCCAGTTCTGTGTCACTAATGAAGGGTCCTGGATCAGTTCCATGCTCCTGGTCTGCTTCACAAATCTGTTTCCTCAAATGACCTTAAACCACATTTCACATTTGTATTTAGAGCAAAAACTATTACATACGAACTTCTGATTTTATTTTCTTTCTTTTTTTTTTGGCTTCAGAACAGTTGTAACATTGTTTTGTATTATTATTTATTAGGTGAACAAAGTAAATGGTTAACAACATTTTATCTACATAAAAGATATTGATGGTGTGGACAAAATATTAGGAATAACTCCATTATTTAAACTGATTATTTTAAGCAGTATCTTATGAAACCAAGAACTGTTTGGCCTCAATTCCAATCATCGTGTCTGGAGGAAACCAGGCACCAGCATCACCTGCCCATCACCATCCTACAGGCAGCATCACGCTGAAGGGGTGTTTTTCAGCATCAGGGACAAAGAGACTGGTAAGGGTTGAGGAAACAGAGCAAAGTACAGAGATATCCTCAAGGAGACCCTGGTCCAGAGTTCTCAGGACCTCAGACTGGACTGAAGGTTCACCTTCCAACGGGACAATGACACTAAGCACACAGCCAAGACAAAACGTAGGAGTGGCTTAGAGACAACTCTGTGAATATCCCTGAGTGGCCCAGCCAGAGCCCTGACTTTAACCCAGTTGAACATCTCTGCAGAGACCTGGTCTCCATCCAGCCTGACAAAGCTTGACAGGAATCCACATGAGCAAAGCCTGTTGCATCATAACCAAGAGGACTCAGTGCCAAAGTTGCTCCAACTAAGAGGAAAGTGTCTAAAAATCAATGACAGTGTGATAGTTCAGTTTTTCCTTCTTAATAAATTTGAAAAAAAAAAGTGGGCTCTCAAGTGTAGACTGATGAATTTAACCAATTTTATAATAAGGCTGCAACATACCAACACATGAACAAAGTAAAGGGGTCTGAGTACTTTCTGAATGCAGTGTAATGTAACACTAAGCTCAAGTACTCCAGTAGTTTCTCACAGAGCTGAGGGCCTGAGTGATCTGAACACAGTCTGCTGATTGTTCCAACATGTATCTGATCAGGCTTTACTGATTCCCTGTGAATCCTTCTGTGTAGTTAAAACCAAGCTCATGGGATTAGATCTGCCTTTGTGAGGCTTCACAGACGTGTGTCATCCGTTCAGGAAAACATGTAACACCCACGTTTTAATTCTTAACTTTAGATTTTATTTCAACTAAGCTGAGCTCCTACTGTTTCTGAAACAAACCAGTGTGGACCACATTTTGCTCCAGCCTCTGTGTCTGAGTGTGTGTGTGTGTGGTGTGTGATTCACAGTGACAACACATCACACTTTCACATGACAAAGTGCCTGATGCAGCTGTAAAATGACAGCTAAATCCAGCTTATGCAATCTCCGGGCACTTCCAGCAGCCATTACGCTGTAACCCAGAGAACAGACAGTCCTGCAGGTTGTCAGGGGACACGTCTCCAGGGAAGACAGACAGGCTTTCCTCACTGCATGTTGCAGAATAAATCAAAAACAGAGTCAACTGTGTCTGCTTTCTCCTCCTGCTGCTTCCAAAAAAAAAAAATCTCCTCATCCATCTCCATCACACAGTGTCACAGCACCCACTGGGTGACTCTAAACTCACCTCCCCTGCTGGACCGATAAAAGTCAGAGACAAACACACGGGGAGACCGTCTTTCTCCTAGTGTCTGTGTGTTTGTGAGCTGCATTTTATTTTATGTGTGTTGTGTGTGTGTTATGTATATTGTTTATGTGGAAGTGTTAAGTGCTGATTAAAGTGTTCCTGTGCATGTATGTTATTCTGCACAGAAGTGTGTCTACTTGTGTGTGAGCATCTAAGCAGGTTTGTATATGTGTGTGTTTGTTCATTAGGCGTCACTCATGAAGCCCCTATACAGAAAACACCCACATCCTAATCTTCTGCACCAACATGGCATTAAGGAAATATTAAAGAAATACACAACCCTGTCTCCTACAGATTATATTTCTATACAACTCATGTGGAACAGCAAATGCGTGTAATGTGAAAGACTTCACTCATATTGATGAATGTACAGATAATCACATCTGTTACAGTGAGCTAATCTGAGCTTTTTAGTTGATAAGGTCCTTGTGTTAACAAGGCTGTTTGTACTATTTATTATTAGTTTATATTATAAGCACTTCTAAGAAACTTGTTAACAGTTCACAGGCTGCTTCACAACATTAATAAAAGCCTTATGCATTTCTTATAACTGTTATGCTTTGTTATGCATTCTAACCAGAGTAGCATCTGAAGGCGTTCTCAGTTAGTCAGATTCATATCCAGGCAATGAACTTCTCTCTTTCAATCTTTCCTCCATGCTGAAGACAAGCTGACATGTTCAAAACAGTGTTTGCATATGTATTATAATATATCAACACATGTATTAGAAACATATCGATAGAAATGTTTGAACATTGTTTAAGTGTTTTTAAAAACTTTTTCAAATAAAAGCCTACCTCAGTTTTTTATGTTACAGTTGCACTGTTTTTATTAATGTGATTAGTGACGTTTCATATCATCTTTTCAAAATGTCTTTTAAAATATACAATTTACCTCGACATGGAAAGATACTGTAATTGTACTAATAATTGTACTACTTTATGTTGTACAATTATGTATGTTGAAGTGATGAAAGTAAAATAAGTAAAACAATATTTCAAACAGCTGTCTTAAAGTTTTTGTGCTTCACCGCTGAAATGTTTATTATTATTTATAGGCATGTTTTTTGGTAATTGATAACTGATAATAAGTGTATAATAAAGGATTCATTAACCTTAACAAGGCACTGTTCTCACTTTAGATCCAATAGCTGCAAAAAGAATAATTAACTGCTAATAAATGCATAATGAATTATGCATATCTCGAAAACACCCTTAATCAGTCAGTAAAAAAGCAAAAAAGCTCAGTAATTGTTTAATAACATAATAAAGTTTATTAGACTCAGTAAATGTGTTTGTAATGCTGTTTTAAACAAATAAATTGAGATGAATAGAGACACTCATAAGGATTTTATCAGTATTAAGCAGTTTATTAACTGTCAACGAGTTTCTTATAAGGCTTATAAATATCTTATAATCTAGTAATAAACATGTTTATGATGCTATTGTTGGCACCTGTAAAGGTCTTATTACATATTAACTGACAAAGACCTGAATAATAAAGCATTAGAAACCTGCTGGACTCTGCCTGCCCAGCACCAAACAACAGTCAGACATAGTCAGTAAAACAGTTAATGCAGCTTTACATAACTCACCACCTACATACTGTTCACACACACACACACACCTGTAGGTGTGTACAGCCCAAATTCACATAGTCCTCCTACTCTCAGCTTTCAACAGCAAAAGACGTGACATAAAAACTGAAGCATGAAACTCAACACACTGTGCACATTATTTAAGACCAAAAGCTGACAATAATTTCTTCATTTAAAGTTAAAATATAAAACTTTTGTATAATAAATGGCGGGTTAAATTATACAAATGTTGCACATCATTAGAAAGAGCCAGATTTTTTTTCTTTGTTGTTTTTTTTTTTTTTTGTTATCTATTTTTTGCTACAAAAACAAACAAAAAAACACAATAAACAACTGTGAATTCCAGGATGTTATTTCAAAAAAAATAAAATCGAAAAATAAGAATCCCCACACTTGAACATAGAGTGCGTGTGTGTGAGTGTGTGTATTGTGGAGTGTCTCTGAACAGAGAGTGTTGGAGGAGTGTATTAAAAGCAGCCAGAGGCACCCCAGAGTGTTCCTGAATGACCAGAGGGGAAGCAGCTGTGGCCCCTGGCTCTTTCATCTAAAAGTATCCAGCAAATGAAGTTATTTCACACACACACACACACACACACACACACACACACACACACACACACACACACACACACACACACACACACACACACACTACTTAGAGTGACATTTAGCTATGGTAAGGGTTATTCTTATCCTCATGGACTGGGGTTGGATGACCTCTCCACAAACAGTCTGCAGTCTCTGCTCTGCCTGCATATAGATTCAATGCATGTATCTGTGTGTGTATGAGAGAGAGCGAGTGAGTGAGGGGGGGATCGGGGGGTGTTTGTGGTGTTGTGTTGGTGCCGTGGTGGTTATTTGGATAAAAGGTCAAGTGGGGATTCAACAGGGGACTCGATTAGTCCTCAATCGTCCACGAGACACTGGAAAAAAAAAACAAAAAAAAAAACAAAGTGACCAAGTGAGAGGGATGCTTCCAACATTAAGAAAGTGACAGAGTGTGAGTCTTTGTGTAGAGGACACATGACACTAGGAAAACAAAGAAGACACCAGCTTAGAACACATTTCTCTGCACTGCCAAAAGAATCCAAACCAACTCAAAAGAGACAAAAAAAAAAAAAAAACCCAGAAGAGCAGTGCATAAGTTTGTTGCTGAGACTACAATACTTTGGCAAAGTTTGCCGCAGTGCAGCTTAAAATTCAACTGAAGTTGTCCTAGATTGTAAATATGTATGCGATTCCAGCATAATGTTATTCATATCACTGATTTCTAGGCCAACCACAAAGTTGGGGCAATTAGGTGGCAGGAGGAGAGGACAAACATCATTAAAATGATCCGCCGAGCATCAGCAAGTGTCCTAAAAGAAAGACGGGAAGAAATCTCCCGGTGTGAGCCGTCTCTGACCTGCATTCTGCATTCAGGACAAACCATTTCAGTCGCTGTACCATTTTCCTAATAACTCAGGCTTCACAAGAGAAGCGATGGGGGCCCCACATTATTGGAGTGTGTGTTATTATTCTCTGCTTTAAATATTTTGTTTGAGTTGACACGCTTCGCTCCGAGGAAGAGCGCGCTGATGGCATTCACTCAGAGAATGATGCAGCGTTGAACTCAGAACTTCGCTCTGCTAATAAAACACTGATGGATGAGTTCACTCTCAGTCCTTCTAGAAAAAAAAATCAAATGGAATAATAACTACGTGTACTTGTACTGTCCAGACTCTTTATTTACTGTGTAACTTCTGTGTAACTGCAGCCACTGTGGCAATAAGTGACAATCAAGGGATGATAATCAACAACACGTCAGCAAACTGCCTCAGCTCTGTCAGTTAGAGAGAAAAACTCCTGAGATTCAATTTGTGCGTTTTATTGATCATGAATTCAACTTTTCTGTTAGTGAGAGAAACAATGTCTTTTCCTCCTCTCTCAGAGGCTCCACAGTCAGTAGTGTGTCTGTTTAGTGAATGTCACACTTCTACCACTTAATACTTGAGTGGATGAAATCTTCCCTGTGCTCCCCAGTAATTGAACTCATCTTTCTGGATGGCATTGTAACCATGGAGAAAAATCACAGGTTATGGTCAGTAATAGACGTCAACATTCAGCTGGACAGAGACAAAAGTGAAAGTTGAAAGCTTCCCCCGGGGGATAAACCAGCGGCTAACTGCAGGTGTAATTATTGTTCTTGGGTGGGGGGGGGGGGGGGGGGGGGGGGTGAAAAATGACCACACACCTGCTCCTGACAGGATTAAAATCACTGAGCCGTGGCGGTAATGTTAAGATCTGTTTTATCATTGTCATCAGTGGCTGTTGCATGTCAATCCCTCATTTCTCCACGGAAATCAACACAGTTTAATCTTACGATATGAAACAAATGAAGGCAGTGAAATGTAAATATTCATTCAGGGGCAGTAATAGTCCTGGTTTTGTTGCTGCTCGCTTGGTTTCACTCAGTGAGTGGATGTCTTCGTGCCCAGGCCTGCTCTGCCCTGCTAAAATCTTATTTACTGCTTTAATAAATCCGATTCAGTGGACAGCAGACTCTCAGGAGAAAATGGAATACAGCCACATGAGCAATTCAGCAGAACCGCTTTGGCAGATTGGGGCGGAGACGGGGAGGGGGGGGGGGGGGGGGGGTTAGATGTAAAAGACAAACTACAGACCTTGGAATTCTGACTTCAGCCACATACAGGCAAAAATCAAAAGAACACTGGCCTCTTTTCCTTTTCTTGCTTTCTTTATTTTCAGTTTTTTTTTTTTTTTTTTCTGTGACTTGTTGAATGAGGCAGTTCGGACAGAGATCTGGGGACAGGGTGTCATGTTCAGACAAAGCAGGTGTACTATGAGCTCTGTGGAACACAAAAGGCCCAAGTGGCTTTTCCCAGGAGGGGGTAACGCTGCGTAAAATCTATGCACGGCTCCTTTTTGTTACAAACACCGTACTAATCCATTTATCCCCCTCTCCTCCTGCCCCGAGTAATAAAACTTACTGACTGATTAAGGGTGTGTGTGACTTTCTGTATGTGTGTGTGTGTGTGTGTGTGTGAAGCATCAAATTGCATCGCAACTTGCCTCTCAACAGCCAGGTTTCCTCGGGGAGCAGAGGGGGTTACCGTGGTTACGATAGAGGTGCCCTCGTCCAGGCCCAGATAGAAAGAGATGGGGTGGGGGGGGTGGCATTTTGCATTCATTGGCCTGTTTAATTCGATTTGGGGAAAAATGGCTGGGAGGCCAACAGACTGGTGCCCTGACCCTGGGTCAAGAGGGAATGGAGGCGAGAAAAGAAGGAGAAAAGAGGAGAAGTGACACAGAGGAGGGTTTAAACCTGACACATGACGCTGGTGTTGCTTGGACTCACAGAGTCCAATTAATCATATACACATATGCTGAGTTCTCATATCCATGGAGAAAGAGAGCAAACTCTCATTCAGCATTTTTCTCCATCACTCTTTCTGAAAGAATGAAGTCTGTTCCTGGGGTTTATTTCCCAGATTCTTAGACAAAGTAGCATCTTTTGCAGCACTTGCTCACAAAAACTCAAATATTTCTTTTTTTTTTTTTTTTTTTTTTGGTTTAATTTTCAACCTCAAAAACAAGAACTAGGACTAACCATGACTACTCGACTGCTGCTCTGTGGCATGTGACCTGCAGTGGTCTGGGGCTTATGGGAAATGCTGTTTGTTAAAGGCAGCTAAAAACAGAAACACTGAATAAACAGATCCCTATGCGGACACACAGCGTGCTGACAAGGAAGGTTACGTTTCCAGGTTACGGCTGGATTTTTAGTGATGTGTAGTGCAAACATGGATGTGATTTATCTTCAGCTCTCTACAACAATCATGTGTTTTACACAAAAATCTATTTCAGTCCACGGCCCTTTTCAGAAACTGAACTGTTAGATTAGTTCAACATGAGAACTGCTCTGTCCAAAATGCTAAAACACCTACCAGGCTTCCTGATTTGTTTTCTGTGCAGCGTCTGCAGCTGTGGTGCCCGTTGCCAGATTACAGACCCAGCAGCTCCCCAGTCGCAGCATTTGGTTGTTGTTTGCAATGAAATAGTTCCATCCTCTAATTAATGATCTTTACAGGTGTTAGCCTGTGTATTTTTGAACTTTAACTTCTTTCAGCTAGGCTAACCACAGCCTGTCACCATGTCTATAGGTAACACACACACACACACACACACAGCACAGACTGAGGCCACTCTCTGAAATAAGTAAACTATAAGCTGTTTCTTTACGATGATCATTAACCTTTTTATTCTTTATTGTTTATTATTTAAGACACATCTCTGTTTCCATGCTGGAGCAAGCTACGTCAAACTCAGTGGTTTGGTAATGGGACACTTTTTTCTAAAAAAAAAAAAAAAAAAATGAACAGATCATTAAATTCAGCAACAGGTTTTAACACCTTTTTCCCTTAGAATGTGAGAAAAATAAATAAATAAAAATTTGTGTTAATGCCTTGTTGCCTTTTTGCCTTAATGTTTGTTTTATTTCCTCGGTCCTGAAATGCTGGTAAAATACAGTATTTATGAGGGAATTACACTGAGTGCCTTATTGCCTGTCCTTGTTTTATGTCTTTATTTGTACAGTTGCTATGAATGAATTTTACTTACTTACTGCCTGAAATCATTATCACCTTTCCACTGGTGTGAGGGAATTTCACTAATTATCTTATTGTCAGTAATCCATATTTCCTTATTTCTTTCTATATATTAAAATTTGTGTGAAATGGCATGTGGGGATTTGACATTAATTGTCTTATTTCCCCTGAGACTTGTGGCCTCGTTTCTAGATAATGACTCTTTCTAGTAGAAGACAGACACTCGGAAACAAATGCAGGTGCAAATTTGAAGTAAATGGCGGTCACTGGAGTAAATAATTCATGCGTTCTTTAAACTACTGTCCTGTGGATTCTTTAAACAAGCAGACTTTGATTTAAAACAGGAGGAATGATCTCACCACTCTGGCAAAACTGTTGAGAGAATTTTCACAGAAGTGCCATAAAAAGACAAGAAAAGAGACAAAATATCTGTTTGAGATGGACATTTTTTTGTTTGTTTTTTTTTTTTCATGATTTAAACAGGGAGAGGCGTTTCAGTGTGCTGTATTTCTGCTCATGTCAGATTTCTTTGTTGGGTTCCCTGGCAGGCAATTTATGCCCCTTTTGTCCCTGGAATGAAGCAGTGAAGCAGACATAACTGGATCTATGCAATATGTCACAAGTTTTAAAAACAGCCCTATTTTTATGGAACTGGGCAGAGCCATAAAGTTTCACAAGAAGCCGTCTATTCTCTTTTTGGCAAACGTCAAACCCCTGACAGAGACACTTGTGTGTCTGCACTTGTATTTTGATAAGAATAGATCCAGTAAATTCCTTGAGGAGCAATAACTTCACACAAAAGCACCAAACACACACATACACACACAAACACACATACACTCAGGCTTGCTGTGTGCATTTGTTCGTGTGGAGAAAGGTAAAGGTAAGACAGCCAGAAGGCCTCCAGACCGAGCAGGGCCTTTTTTTTCTTCTTTGCTGCTTTGCTGTTGAGATTGTTTAACCTCATCAACCCACACACACACACACACACACACACACACACACACACACACACACACACACACACACACACACACACACACGTACACTACACTCCTCCACAGAAAGGAAAAAAATCTCTGAAACCGAGGTGAAGTCAGGTCAGGAAGTTTGCGAGCAGATTAGTCAGCTTTGGATGGCTCACAGCTCTGGATCAAACACACTCTCTTTAATTGCTGAATTGTCAAATTAAAAGGTGCAAAGTCAATATAACATATGTCTGAGAGATACAATATAAAATAACGTGGTTTAATGTAAAGTTTAGCAGAGAGTTAGACACTTTAAACCTGTAAGACCACGACTGAGGCACAACAGAGAACTAGGAAACATTTATGAGAATGAATAATTATACACGAAATACAGCTGTCTACATGTTTTACAATGTAAACTGAATGATCTGTTTATTTATGCTGTCAAATAATAAATAATAATAATAATATGTCTCTGAGATTGTGGGTGTTACTGTACTTGACTGTGCTCTTGCTCCAGACTGCGACTGACTGCCTAGTCCAACATCCAATATCAGGCTGATTTAAATGTCCTACATATATGATCCCAAAATCTCACTAACACTAATAGAGCAAAAGCGTCCTGCCTGCTGCTGCTGTCCATAGCAATGGTCTGCAGGATGGTTTAATGAGTCACTTCACTTTATCTGGAGCTTATAGGTCCAGCATGATTCAATCCATTAAAAAAAAAGGTGCCATCGTGATTTGGTTTGATAACTTAACTGGTATATGTGGATGTAGAGTCATCTGTATCCAACCCATCCAATATATCCCACTGATGGTCCATCAGTGAAACCCACACAGACAGCGGAGGACAGCCAACTCCCACAAAGCAAGCACCAACACTTAACCCCTCAGCTGTGGACAACACATCTGATACATTTGAAGCTTTTTATTTCTAACAAAGTCAAACAGATGACTGAAAAATGAATATCACTGCGTTAAACACTTCAACTCACTGCAGCAGCCCACACTGAGGTAACGTTAAAAAAAATCCTTTATGAAAACGAAACACGTGTGATGCAGACTCGTGCTCCACACAGGATTTATTAAGCATCTCAGACACACTCCCACAGTTAGTTACTCGCAGCTTGTTGATGCGCTGCTTCAAATCATTATTTTATAATCCTGACGTCAACAGACAAATCCTCTTCCCTTTCCTTCCTTCCTGTATATCTATTATCCTACAGCACTGTATATCACAAATGGCAAAGTCATTTATTCTCTCAGTCTATGTTTCGGTTGGTTCGGTGTAAGGAATGGAAAAAAAAAATACTTGATACTCCATAACAAAAACTGTATGTGTTCTGAAAATGTTTCCTGACTACCAAAATGACTGGTGACGGTCTATCTGAGGTGTGTGCATTAAAGTGAGAATGTTTTTTTCTTTCGAGAAAGAGAAAGAAAAAAAATAATGAAGAAAAAAAGTGGAGAGAGGAAAGTGTAAATATGTTATTTCCTGTAATTGTATGTGTTTCAGCCACAGCCCTCTTTTTTATTCACTGATTCACACTGTGAAAAGCTGGTTAATGTTTGAATCTGAACAATGTGGACACAGATCTGAATCCATCTGTCACCATCTGAAGCAGCAGGTACGGGAAATGTTTCTACGTCTCATTAGTGTTAATTGCATAGCACTGAATTGAAAAAAGAATCTCCAGGCTTCCTTGTGAGACTTTTATTTTGAATCGTGGATGTTGTAAACTAGTGTTTATCCATTTTGAATGTCAGCTGGATCAGTGGAAATCAGACAGGCTGACAGTGGCCAGTGAGGTTTAAACAACCGCACAGTCCACTAAATGATGTGTTTTCCACTTTTTAGTGTTGTGCAAATGTCTAGTGGACTCGAATTATCCCACAATGCAATGCATGGTGCACTAGTTTGTGTTTTGTGAATAAACTAGATTTAGACAAGCGTTGGATGTAAGTAAGTGTTTCATTTTTGCTGCCATCTGACACAAAGTTCACACTGAAAATTCTAAACATCTTCATTTTTGATGGGAACCCTTTTTTCAGCTCGTGCTGAGTCTGAAAAGCGAACTGAATGGTTGTGACATTCATTTCCTGGAAATCTGTTTAAACACTTTAAACAAAGGGGCGGCTAAATAACAGAAACACCTTCTGTATGATGCAGTACAGCTCGACATCAACACAAACTACGACCTCCAAAACGATCGGAAAGTCAGGCTGTATTAGACCGAATTAGCTTCAGTCGGGTGTAGCTAATAAAGTGCGGGGTGTGTGTTGTTTAGGAGCACTTACTGAAACGTCTGTTGTTTTTCTTGACAGTCTCTGAAAAGCACTAGACTTCACGTCCGATTTGAGAGTTTTCAGATCTCTCCTTCTTGACCTGTTTTAGGATGTTAATGCCTCAATTGAGCTAAAGAGAAGAATAATCTTGTCTATATAATAATATTTGTAGTATATATGTAGTTTTTTGTTGCTGTATTATTGTAGGAAGTGTGACTGTGAGTGCTTTAACTGATGCGCGTGCACTGATCTCTCAGATTATGTGGTTTACAGTGTTTCCCACCGCTCCTCCTTCTGGCCACAGCCTCCATCACCTTCAAGCACTTAGGCCCCCGCTACAACATCCAGTCATCCAGTCACCCGCTAGCTTAATGCTACAATAACACTCTGTGTGATTAATGGGCACAGAGAAACAATGTGACATAATGTACACTCATTTCTATAAATAGTATGGTGCCTTCATATGCAGGACCTCGCAGCTGACTGGGAAAACATCAATAATTAAGGCCCCTTCAACGTATCATGTCCAACGTGAAATGTAAGGTAATGTGCAGCAAGTTTACGTGTGTGTGTGTGTGTGTGTGTGTGTTCCATAACTGGCAGGTAAAGCAGCAGCTCTGGGTGATGCCGCGATTTTCTTTCAGCAGCTTTATAAGCCAATGCAGGCTCGATTCCAAGACAACCACAGGGGGAAAGTGTTAAAACCAGATGTCACAGCTGATCACTCCGCTGCATGTCAGGCCACGAGGCAACTTTTAACGTCTGCTTTTTGTCAGGGAAGTGTGTGTGTGTGTGCGCGTCGGTGTGTAGTGATTAAACAATGGACCTAGACACATAAATACAAGCTAGAATTTGGAAACTGTCAGTTCACATTTGATCATATGATAGGAACACACGGGGTTTTGATCTAAGCTTTAAAAAGCACAAACTCTGTGTAAGTGTGTTCAAGCTAAACGTCCACAGCAAGCTCTTAAACCACTCCTGAGGAATAATCTACTTTCCCTCCATTTATCACTTTAGCATTTTTCCAAACTTCCACTTTGCCAGTAAATGATGAGAAATACTACTTCTGCTTTAGTTTGGATCCATACAGAGGCAACTGTAGCTACTTCATCTATGCAGTGTTTGTAACGTGGTGAACATACAGATCAACAGAGTAGCATAAAGCATGAAACAGAGCTTCTATGAACATTATAACAGCAGCTCATCACTGTGAGACTGTGTCGCCATCAGAATCCATTGGATGTCCTGTGAATCCCAGCTGACCGCAGCTGCCAAACCCTGTCTACCTACATACTGTACAAATGCATTTGCAAGGAAAAAAATAATTCTCAGCATATAGGGTAAAAATGTTCATAAGAAATGTAGCTGCAAAATATTTCATTTGTGTTTCTGCAGTTTCCACCACGGGCAACCAAAACATATTTGGCAAAACCATGTAGTAGCATATAAACAGGCGTAGTATTCTTTGAAAGGCAAAGCTAAAGAGGCAAGGTCAAATGTATTTGTAGCAGAGATGATATGTGAGGCAGAGCCAGGTAAAATATAATGTAATATGAATATTAGAAGGCAGCAGAATATGCCAGAGCCTTCAGCTGCTTTTAAAGTTGAGACACACCTTAGATCCTCTGCTAATTTGTTCCACAGGTGCAGTGAATAGTAACTGAATGAAGCCTCTCCAACCTTTGTTCCCACCCGTGGTGCAGCAAGCAAATGTTTTGCAGAGGATCAAAGAGGTCTGGATGTTTCATAGTGTACAGACAGTAATACTTTGGATTTGGAGCTAAGACATGCAGAGACTTATATACAAGCAGTAAGATTTTGTATTCTGCTCTGTGAAAAAACTAGAAGCCAGTGCACAGTCTGGAGAACCAGTGAGATGTGTTTGATTCTCTTTGACGTTTTCAGGATCCTGGCAGCAGCACTCTTAACAAGCTGCTTTTTTTATTTTAGAGATAGAAAGATTTTAAGGTTGATGTCAGTGTCATTTTACCAGTCACTACCACTTTCTAACCCTGATAACTTCCCATAAAAAGAGCTGTCACTCATCCTGCACCTACATCCTGCATATGCCACATTTTAAAATTCTTTTCTATAAGAGAATTTTGTGATATGGAATCTGATTCCAATACGTTTCTCAGGAATAACGTTCTTGTAAATCAATATCTTTCTTCTTATCAACATTAGTCCATCTCTCAGTACCTTTCAAACTTCCCTGTTGTTGCTGTGCCACTTAACTGTGCACAAATATTCGGTTTCATTTTTTGAGTCTGTTATTTCCTAAAACAGCTGGTCACTGTAGTTTTTAACTAATGTTACATAACCAGGAGGAAATAGTGCATTTGTTTCATTATATTCTGATTCCACAGTCACATGAAAACCAGCCCGGCCTGAATCTGAAGAGATCAATATGCAGATTTGCTTCCTACTCTGCTTTCAGTTTTATGTTGCCTCATCATTGCAACCAGAAGCCATTAAGAGCAAAGCAATAGAAAATGAAATGTTGAAATTAAAGTAGTCTATAATAAATGTGATAATTAGCTGCATGATAAAAGCATCGTAAGGAAAAGTGCAATAATGTGCTATTTAAAGTGATGGATTATTCATCGAGGTAGCGCTTAGCTTCTGAGCTGCTTCAGTAGATTGCTGAATAGAAGAGAAGCCTTTGACTTCCAGGACACAGACACGAGGAGAGACTGGCAGTGGGTCAGACTGCATGATGGGAAAATGAAAATAAAAACACCAATTTATCAACCCCAGTTTCACACACCCTCAGTTAAATGTGGACCTACAGGCACCATCTCTTACAGAGATGCTCAGCCATGAAATTCATCTTTGTTGGGGGGGATTCTGATGGTACAGCTCAAGATGATGTGAATGGAATGGGTCATTTTTACAAATATTTAACCAAAGCAAAGTTCACTGGGATTCATCATCTGGAAACCATGAATGTCTGGCAAACCTGGTTGCAATCGGAGTTATATGGACTGACATATTATTTAGTATTAGTAAATCATGAAATCGTCAGAGTGAAGGGGATTCATCCTCTGGGGAGCCAAAATATCTGCCACAAATTTCATGGTGATCCATCCAGCACCACACATCTTTAACCTCTGATAAAACACCAGCAGCTGCAGGTACTAGTCGTATTTTACGATATCAAACCTCTGCCCATTGATAAAACATGTTTCTAATACTCAGAATTAACAACTAATACATATAGTTTTTATATTCATTATAACAGAACTATGAAAAAAAAAACCATAGCATCTGATTAACAACTTAGGATACTGTTAGTCTTGATGAACAGATGAAAAAACACTTAGAGTAAAATCGATTTGAAGCAAAATCTCCAAAAGTTCACAAACAGCATTCACTACATTAATCTATCCACCATCCATCTATAATTATATACCATAGAATAACTGTCCGACAGAACCTGCCACTGTCTGCACAGATGTCAGAGCACCCGCATATTACTGATACACAAAGGAAGATGTTTGCCAGCTCCCGGTGGGAACTGTTGGCTTTCTCTCTGTAATATTCTAAGGTCTTGACCTCACTCTGTAAAGTGTCTTGTTAAATGCATGTTATGATTTGCTGCTATATAAATACAAATGAACTGAACTGAATTAGAATATGAATCAGAAAAGATTTTAAATAGTGTGTATTTTCTTTTCATGTTACTACTGCCTTTTAAAGTGCACATCATATCATCATCATCTCCTTCATCATGTCATGATAATAACCTTAATACTGACCAACCAACAGTCAGTCACTGCTTACAGCTTCACTGCTAGTGTGACTGTACATTTGGACATATTTGAACTTTCTGGGATGTAAAATGTTTAAAAGTCTTTAATCACTTAGTCAAAGTTACAGTGAAAGGTCTGCTGCCACAACATATTCAAAGCTTTGTTTGTGTGTTTGCTGCTGCATGTGACCGATTAAAAATAACTAATAATAACTAATAAAATAACGACTAAAAATATACTGTCTGTTCAGTCATTTCTGCAGCTGCTCATCTCCAACATAATCATCAAATCAAAAATGAATTACGGTGGGCCCAAACCCACATTTGCATTGTCCATGGTGTTCCTAAATGAGACATAATATTTGTGTAAAAAAAATTGTTACTTTACGTATTTGTAAATGTATTGCTTAAGCACAATGTGAATCTATCAACCAGCTGCAGCAGCATGCCCCACAGACTGACAGAGGCCTCCTGTGCACTGGCAGGCCTCTCAGTCCACACACTGCCCACTCTGTCAGTACTGTGCTCCTCCTGTGAGACTCACATACGAGGAAATGACACACATGCAGGGCTAATGTGAGCACACACTTCTTCACATGTCACATGACTCATGTCAACCATTGGAGCAACTCTCTTTTAGGATTAGGAAAAAGGTACACAGAGCTTCCTCTTGAACACTATCAGAGTTGTTATGTGTGCAGATTATGATGCTGCAGAGGAATCAAACATCTGAAATGACAAGTGAGGAAGGATGGCTATCAGTACTGGGATGGAAACAGCAGCACACATGAGCTGGGGAAGTATTTTCCACTGCACATCTGTGTTTGGGAGTGCACAGTGCAGACGCTGACATTCAGTCATATCGTGGCTATGCAGCTTTTCCCCATTGTTTGCTCTTTGAAGAAGTGCAGCCATGAATGTTGCATGAGGGATACAGAGCATGGCGGGCAGCTGAGGAACAGTATGAAGCTGCTGATGCTTGGAAACAGTGAGCGCTGAAATTTAGCCAAACACAAGCCACCACAAAGTTAACGAGATGGAGAAATGTGTTCGGCATCAGCCAAGCTGCTAACTCCTTTATCTGGGAGGGACGAGGATAGAGACAGTGACAGAGAGGTGGGGAGAGATCATTCCAGCATCCAGGCTGCTGCTGTAACACCACATCTAAAATGCTGCACATCACAGAAGATTGTGCCACCGCTTTTGAAAGACTCCTATATGTTCTCCTATCTGTTATCAGCATTCAAATTAAGTTGCACTGAGCTGTCAAAGAACGTTACCCACAATCTCAGAAACATATATTTAAAGGAGCAGTTCAGTATCTTGGGGAATACTGATGCTGAAATCATCGCCATCAACTGCAACACAGCTTTCAGGTCTGGTGATACAACAGCTGTACAACACAGTCAAACACAACATACAACAAACATATCAACAGTGCTGGGGTTGATCTCAAATGGAGACCAAGCAGGAAGGAAATAGCTGCTCACAAAACAACCTGACACTCAACACGAAGAAAACTCATACTGGACCTCAGAAGACACCATGAGGACCTCTCTCCTCTGGACATTCATGGAGACAAAATGCTATGACAAAAGTTATCCAGTTTGAAATATCTGTGAACCTACAGCACAGAGAACCTCATAGACAACACCACCACTGAACTGCTAAAGAAGGTACAACACAACTATTTGATTTTTTATTTTTTTTTTTTATAGTGGTATACGACAAAGCACAGAGGAAATCCCTTACACCTCTGCTGCAGCTTCAGAGCAGACTCCCATCCATCTGTGCACAGCAGCATCTCTGATGACTCAACCACCTACTCCAAGAGGTGGGGGGGGGGTCACACCTGTACGCAGAGGCCACAAAGGACCCCCATCCTGCAACTGTATGTGCAGAGAGGGATGATCTGAGCATTGTCACGGTCACTGCATCAGGACAGCTTCGGATCAGAGCACAGACTGATAGAGTAGGAGGCATATATAAAACAGCGGATCTACAGTATAGTACCCTATGGTACTAACTATGGTGGTACTGCATACTGTTTCATCACTTTGTCAACGTTACAGCTACAAACAGATTATACAGAAGGACCTCGCCTGTTAGAGAGCGGAGCAACTTGTGACCCACCTGGTCTCTATGGAGGAACCCACTGCCCAGCTATGTGGGGTCACTGTGGTCGCTCCTACCAATCACAATCCAGTGTGTGTGTGTGTAACGTGGCAGTCTGCCTTACCCTGGACAGAAACCGCTGTGCAGCATTGCACCACTGAAAAAACCAGAGCACTCTACAAGATAGAAATGTAAATACTTCTGCCTGTGTGTGCAATAGAGACCTCATTTTAGTTGGTTCTTTCCTGAGGCCCTCGGCTACATGGGTGAAGACTCCAAACACTTGTACATATATTTTTTTTTTTTTGTGATGAAAAATTAATAAAATGTCTTGAATTCTATTACCATTTTAGATCTTCTTTTGGCTTTAAGTCGTATTGTGTTTTATAATATAATTTGGCATCATAGCAACATTCAAACAGCTCAGGTTGAGCTGAAACAAAAGAAAATCTTATCAGGTCCTTGCTTGTATCATACCGTAACAAATACATCCATTTCTTTAAACAGACAGAGATTTAAGGCACACTGAAAAAAGCGGCCAAAACCCGAAAGTGTTAATTACAAATTATGAAGACAAACCAAAACAGATCATGGATTCAAAAGATTCACGTTTGACAGCAGATCAGAGGCTGGATTCAACTCCTTATAACTACCCATCAGACCTCATCCCTAGGTGTGAAACCTGCTAAGCACATTCATGATCCCAAACAAATTCACTCTTTAGGTAATAATGATCCCCTGAGTTTTCCTCTGGTGCGAACCACAGGACAGTTTAAAATCAACAACTGCTCATTTTCTCAGAATATTACATTTTATATTGTGTTGGTTGTGTTTTCCAATACTGGAGTGTAATGAACGTTGCAGTCTCTAGAGGCCGCTGGCAATATCTGAAACTTTTATTCGTGTTTCCAAAAAAAAAAAAAAAAAACTATGGACCCAAGATATTGGTCTGAGTCTCTCCCACACTGAATGTCTGTGACTGTGATGTCAGAGCACAGTTACTTTGAAGACAATGCCATTACAGCTGAGGGAGGATGAGAAAACTGGGGAAGGTTTGCACTGATGATCAATAACCCTGATGCTAATATGAGAATGAGCAGCATTAATCAAACAGTCAGAGTGTGGAGCAGAGAGCGAGCTGAGGCCTAATGAGATACAATCTGACAGAGTGGTAAAAGGCCAGTTTTTAATGGGCACTTCGGTGAATGTCACCTGCCGTCGATGCGGGTGTCGTAGAGACGTCCTCCCCCCCGGCAGATGTCATATTAGATCGGACAGTTTGGTGAGAATACACGCCACCGCTCACTCTGCTCATGGCCAGTTGCTATGACAGCACAAGAAAATTCTCCAGCACTTCCCCTGAGTCCTGAAAGTGTACACCTCTGGTGTGTTTGTGTGTGTGTGTTTGTTTTACTATATTCAGGGGGTCCAAAAACTGTGGTGCGACAGATGTGTGAGGAACAAAATGCTGGACCACAAGTTTAAATAGCTCTTTGAGGGTTAAGACTTGGTTTTAGGTTTAGGTTGGAATTATGTTTAGGTTAAGGGTTATGGGCTAGGGATTCCGTTAGTTCCATGACAGGGCCCCGCGAATATAGAAAAACACAGATGTGTGTGTGTGTGTGTGTGTGTGTGTGTGTGTCTATGCATGCAAGTGAATACTTAGAATTATTTATTTGAACAGTACTTAACTTACCCTGATGGAAAACCTTTTAAGAATCTGTCAGTGTAGCACAAGAGTGGATAAAAAAAATGTTAGGTTACACACACACACACACACACACACACACACACACACACACACACATCCTTGCTTTAAAATCATGTTGTTAGCTGTGATTTAGCCCTTTGACTTTACTATGCCTCTTTGTCTCTTACTATACTTCATCCTTATCTAAAATCCTTTTCTACTATACTTCATCCTTCCTTATCTAAACCGAACCTCAGCAACAGTCTGGACGAATTTATTTTTGGCTGAGAAATCCGTATCTTAGAGGCAACTCACTGAGTAAGACTTGTGTACTTAAATGGTCAAAATGGTCAATTGAGAGACTGAATTTCAGTAATGTAATTTAACTGGTAAAATATCTGTGTCGGTGGACACTAAAACGTGCCAAACAGGCAGCAGGCATCAGGAGAGCCTGGTCATCTTACTATACAGAAATACAAATACACAGTAGTTTAAACCAGCTCAGAGCTGACATTGTTTCCCCATCGCTGACCTGTTTTTAGGTCATTTACTATCAGAACAACTGGACCCATGAAAAAAAGAGTCAGCAAGACCTCCTCTCCTCTATAATGCAGGATGAACACTGAGTGCGCAGAGGTTTCTATGGCCCTGTTCAGTAGCAGAAAAGAGAAGAGTTGGATGTCACACTTGATGCATGAGGCAGTCTAACGGCAGGCCCACTGCAGGATTCTTCTGATAGTTCAGCACTGGATTCCACCCACTGACAGCACCAGGGCAACACCAGATGAGTGTATTGTACATGAAGAGGCTGTAAAAGCCTATTTTGCTTCATTGAGTGTATTTAGTCCACAATATGTGTGTGTCCATTCTTTCATTGACAGTATTAAAGAGTGACAGGGGGACTGTCAGATACTTCTGTGCCTCAGGTCTGTTTTCCTGTGTTTTACATCCATAAGCACAGTGACTGTGTGTAGGGATCTGAGCACTTTCAAAACTCGGGTGATCTACAACTTAATACTGTTCCTCAACACATCTTGTATATGGTACACTGGAGCTGCTGCTGCTGCTCTGCTAACATGCCACTCACATTATGTCGCCTGTGCAGACGTGGTGTAAGGATTAAAATTAGTGAGACTTGCTTTAGCATCTTTAATGTTTTCTGTGCTATCAACAAGTTGTACCAAAACTTGTAGGACAAACTACTGTTCCACAGATGAGCCAGCTTATCTAACATGATGGGTCCTCCTAAATGCTGAACATTGAATAGGGACAGACAGCTGTTAGATGCTGTCTCCACAAATACTTCCAAAAACAGCTTGATCCTCTTGATCCTCTCTGAAAAACTGAAATAAATGTACAATAGCTGTAGTGTCATCATGATAGAGAGTTTCATCTGTCGAACGGCACGGCCAACCATTTCTCTAGAGTTTCTGTCCACACAGAGATCCCCGAGGATATTAAAACATACATCACACAGACGGATACATGCACACAGCTGTCCAGAGCTCACAGGAATGCACAGAGCACGCACAAAAATAAATACAAACATGCATATGCACAGTACAACCAGTCCAGAATCCAACAGATTGGCTCGATCAGATCTCAAATATATGCAGCAATATATTTTTATCATCATAAATCAATATGCCAACCAAGGGACAACCTTTGTAAGCAACTCACTGCAAGTTGGCAAAACTCTCTCACACACACACACACACACACACACACACACACACACACACACACACACACACACACACACACACACACACACACACACACACACACACACAGATTCACACCACAGACCACAGTGTGGCTGCAGTGTATTTCATCTCAAGCATGTGTCACCTCAAAAATAAGCAATGGAGCTAAGAGCCATTAGGCCACAACCACAGTTTCCCTTTTAACTGCCATTAGACAGCCAGTTCAGCACATCCACTCAATAGCCTGTCTGTCTCTGTGCAGTGGTCGACATGCCAAGCAACCTCCCACCACCCTGTCCTGTTATATATCATAAGCAGTTATTGAATCATTAAGGCTCCTTGTCTATGCCACTGATATGTCGGTATATTTTTTTTTATTTGGCCTAGTCTCTGTGGCTTTAACAGTACGTTGGACTTATTTGGTCAAAGTGTCAGTCCAGGTGAGTTACAGAGACTCAGTCTACTTCAAAATGTTTCACCTTCAGCAAGAAAGTCAGTGAGCTTCAAGCAGGAATGTGTCCAGGTGCCTGTAAATTTTCAGCCTTCCCTCATATTTACAGCAGAAGTGCCCACTGGGTGTTTGTGACCAGTAACGCTGACAAATGACATTGGCACAAAGAGTGTAATAAACCTCGGTTCCCCACAGAGGACAGAGATGCTGCTGTCGAGAGTCAGGTCAATTATTCAAAAGAAGCAGGAAGTAGAAAACTCTTCACAATTGGGATAAAGCTCAATTATGAGATTCAAGCTAAATGAACGAACAGTCAAAGAGGTGCAAGGGCTTTAGAACAAAAAAACACCCAAGGGTTTTATTCATAATTAAAGAAGTACAAGCTACTGTTGACTGCAGTTGTCAGCACAGACACCACAGAAATAAATCCTTGGTTGTTCAATACACCAGAGCAATTCAACTTGTAAGTGGTGACAGGCCCAGGCTCTGTTACACCTGTGGTATTCAATGGTTTAGTCCATTATTTCTATTAGTAACAATAACATTGTACTCAGTGAGTTAATTGCTGAGATTTGCAAACATGGTGACATCACTACAATGAAGTCAGCAGACAGTCAGACAAGTTGTACTGAAAAGATCAGTTGGCTCATCTACTTCCTGTATGGTTTGACAGCTCGTGTTTCTTGTCCTGTCCAGCAGCAGCAGCGTCAGTGTGTTCACACAGCTCAGCAGGTGCTTTGTGAGTACGATTGTATTTTAACTGATAAAAACTACAGATGCCTCTAATGGAATTATCTAATAAACCAATATTTTTAATATTAACAACGAATCAAATGACTTGATACAGTTCAGTAAAGTTAGCTTTTTATTCAGTCTGACTCCAGTTTTGAATCCACTTATCAAATCCAACTCCTTTCAAATCCCTTCTCTAATCCTTCTGAGCAGTTTGTTTGATGGGAAATGAAGACGTCTCTTAGCTTTAAAAATGTGGACAGTTTTTCTATCACTCAGTGTGATCCCTAAACCACAGAGACTCTGCTGTGCTGTGCTGTGCTGTGCTGTGCTGTGCTGTGCTGTGCTGTGCTGTGCTGTGCTGTGCTGTGCTGTGCTGTGCTGAAAGGGAGCAGGACTTGGACCACATGTTTTATCACTGCTCTGTGACATCCATTAACTCTGTCCTGACACATTTTCCTTATGCTTTGTTTGCTCTTCACTGCAGGGCTGTGCTACAGTTGCATAAACAACACAGCAGAAAAAAAATATTCATCCTTTTTTTTCAGTCAGCATATCAATATTAGCAAATATCAGCTAAATAAATAACAGGTCACAGGATCTGACAGGTCAAAGGTCAGTGTAACACCGGCCGTAGGCTACATCTTACTGTAACATGACGGACTGTAGATAAATATTTGTTCCCGTCCTTTGTTTTATTCCATTGCACAGTTGTTTCCTTATCACTCATTTAGAGAAACCCACAGAAAATTACCACCAACTCTGCAACTCCTCACAGCTTTTTAGGCTCTTTTAGCTTTTTTTTTTCCTCTCATCAACCTCATTCCAGCAGCTGTTTTCAGTGAAAAAGCTCTGATAAATCCAACTGTTCACTACCTGCCCAGCGGCAGACAGCAGACAGACATGTTTCAGGACTTTCTGGTGAACGTAGTGGATCATTTAGCAGATGAAGAGTCAGATAATGTTCACAATTTTGTGCGTTGGTTGGGACCCAAAGCTAAAGAGAAGAGGGATTACAGGACTTAAGCTAACTCCTAATGGATGTGAACGTTGTGTTCACAGATTTTTCTGCTGCCCCCAAGTGGGCAACAACAAAAAAACAAATAATGCTATCTCAGCTACAGGAAAATGCATGACAAAGAACAGTACTGACTCTTTCTCTTTACCACATCCACAATAATTATTTTGACAATGGAATGACAATGACTGTTTCAGAAATTCAGCTTATACAGGTGAAACTAATGTAGAACGAGAGCTCAGAACAATAGTGTAGTTCAGCCTCTGCTCTCTGCTCTGTGAAGACTTTGATGGTTGAGTTACAGTCCAACAAAATACAGCCCACACCCCTGCCCTGCTTCACTTCCCTCTCTGGGGTTTCACATGAGCCGCCATCGATCTTCAGCATCACTCTCATCCATCTTCTCAAATCACCTTTTTAAATCCGTTTCTCATAGACAGGATAGAAGTGAACGCCTCCCTTGAAATGCAGCTGAGCCAGCGGCATGCATAGCTGCAGATTTATGTCTGTCTGAGGCAGCAGGCCTGTATTGTAGCAAGGCCTCAGGGAAATGACAGAATTATTAGTTACTGAGTGTCTCACCCTCCCCAGTGTAGGTAAAGCATTATGACTGGACTCTATTCCCATAACAGAGTTTTTTTTTTTTTTTTCATTCCCATGTATCCCTACTAATGTATCAGGGCGGTGCGATAAAACATGAGTTAAGGTACTTTTGCTCTTAGTCTAACACTTTTTGTCTCCACTCTTCTAGACTGGAGACAGTGTTTAAAGAGCCAAAGCCAGAAAAGAATGGTGCAGAGAATATAAAACATGCAAAGGCAGGAGAATACAGAAAGCAGCCTTGGATAAGTCAGAAGCAGACAGAGAAAGAGACAGAAATACGGCCTCAGCTGAAGCAGTTGCTGCTAGCTGTCCTGTTATCATGTGTCCTACCTGCGTCATGTCCTCTATTTGTGGCTCAGACTTGTGTCAGACAATGGGCAAGAACTGGCGTCAGAGCTGTGAAAGCCTGACATCTCAACGTTTTCAAGCATTTCAGCACAGCTGCTCACACACCATGTCTTGATGATGCATTTAATGTACCCTGGGTCCAATCGTTCCTAAAGAAATGATAACTGTGAGCCCAGAGAAACGCAGGCGAGTCAGCTCTGAGTCAGCCCCCCCTCTCCTCCACCGTGACAGCAGACACACACAATGTTATCTGACTTGCTTTCATGTACTAACTGGCTGTGATTTTTTTAATATGAATTACTATCTGGGGGCTGCTCTACATTCACACTGTAGTCGGAAGGTGTGTGTGAACAACCCCCCTGTCGACACACAAATACGCACACATTGTGGGGAAGCAATCTTTGCTCTGCAAGCTTCTTGGTTTATTCTGAATGAGCCTCTGATTGCATCTATGTTGCTGTCTGGACATAAAAAAATGAGGTCTCTCTCTCTGCTTTGATATTGCCTTTCTTAACATTACATCATTTTTAGGGGTTAATGTAGAATGTGGCAGACACCAATTATGTTGTGTTAATCAGAGATGAATTAAAAAAAAAAACACACACACACACAACAACTGTGCTGTTTTGTCCTATTGTAATATGGTGTTTTAAGATATTTAGACCTGATCACCGACCTTTGCATTCACGCATAGTGTTTGCCTATTTGCTAACTAGGCTAACATTGCTAGAGGGCCTGAGGCAAAAAGGACCCACAATTGATCGATTACACATATTGATTAAAGAATATACCCTGAGCATAATATGCATGTGGACATACACACCTTCTTTACAAAACAGGGCCTCGAGATGAGCCTTTATAGGTGCATGCTTCAGGGCTGGATATTACTAAACAAATGTGCACTGCCAGACAGTGTCTGTCTTAACCACATATTCCTCACACGGCTCCTATACTCAAAAAAAAAAAAAAAAACACAAAATATATTAATATATTCCTCATTTTCTCTGCATATAAATATATAATAACAGCACTGGTGTGGAATAGAGGCAGCCTCTCGCTCACAGCACCAAACAGATATTTTGAAACTGGGGCTTCAAGGGTAAGATCACACCTCCACCTGCTGCCACTGTGTGTGTGTGTGTGCATTTGTGTGTGTGTGTGTTTACTAAGGTGAGGAGAAAAATTGTCTAACGTTTGTGTCGACTAAAAACGTTTTTTTTTCATATGGGTGCTCTCGCAGCTTAGTGACGTGAAGGATCTTCTGTGGCCTCTCCTCAGCTCCAACTGTCAGAAATGACAGAATCTCTAACACTGTAAACAAACAGGGGCTGTGAGTCATCTACAGCGTTCATGGAGCAATTAAAACCAAAACTTCTTGCTTTACCTGTCAACATATTTAAAAATATAGTATAATGTACATTTCCACAGCTCTAATTCAGTTAGACCAATGACCGTATATAAAGATGGACGACATGTCTCAACCTCCTTGCACTGTACAAAAATGAAAAATATCCCAGGTATGTGCGCTGCCATCTTTTGCTGGTGATTTCATTTAGAGTCTGGACTTGGGGGGGGGGTGGGGCTGCAGTATCGAGGTCCCACACAGTCTCCTGTATGTGCCTGTATCCCTGTTAGCTAGGTCCTTACACTGACAGAGACCTGGATCATCTGGGTCATCATGAAGCGACTGAAGAGGACTGTTAAATGTTTCAAAAGAGAGTCCATCTCCACTGGAAAGAAAGGCAGTAAAAGTCAGTCATTTATAGAACGAAGTTCACTCCTCTCTGAATGTAAAAGCCTTACAGAAAGGAGTGCTTCACGTACGGGGTTCTATTCTTATACTGCTCAAACATTTCCACACAGAAACATAATGTCGTCCTCAACCTTTGTGCAGCCGCAGCCTCAGTGCAAAGCTCCAGCACACAGCAGTACAACAACAACAACCCTGAGCAGCGCAGACAGCCAGAGGACTCCAGACATCTCACCCGAGTACAGTCTCTCCAAACAAGGTTTCTGCGTTTCGTTAGGGATCATTTGTATGATATTTGTCAGCGGCAAGGCTTTCAAAACATAATGTACTCTCAACTTCTTAAGCTGATTTATGTGGATGTGAGTCCAAAGCCGTGCAGAGAGATCTCCTTATTAGCCGCACTCCAAATGCCAGATGGATGACTTTACTGCACTGTGCTGCTTTATCGAATCAAAAAGAAGAAAAAAAAATTGCCATATTACAGAAGTTCTAAGGAACACAATGGGTGCGATGAATATGTGTATACATGTGTGTGGCTGTGACTAAACCCCGTACACAACATGCTACAGCTCCTGTGGAAACACGGTGTAAGTGGAGGAGGAGGAGGAGGGGATTTTAACAGTGCCAAAGGAAAGAACTGTCTGACTGTCGTCAGACTAGTGCGGACTAGATAGACCGATGCGTATGAACTGATGAAGCCCCTTGGATAAGAGGCGAAACGTCTTCCCAGACAAACATATGTCCAGTTGCCTTCGATTCAATTTTCAAAGAGAGAACTATGACCTGGATGAATGAGAACATTCACAGACAAAGGAAAGAAGTAGATATTCTTTGTATCTTAAGTTAGGTATGTCAACTGAGTGAATCAATCACCAGAACACTGCAGACACTGTTAGGACTGTGATACACTGAAATTAAACTTCCTGTATTCCTAGCTGGGGACACCTGGATGCCCCATGGGATCTATTACCTAGCTGATCTGCTAGCTGGCACTCTACGTCTTCTCACATCTTCCTCATGAAGCTGAAGGACAGACAGTGAAACTAGAGTGTGCATTATTAGCCATTTTTCTGGGAAAAAACACAGGAAACAGTGCTGCTGACACACAAGTCTACCCACAATTCTCTGGCGAGGAGCAACAACTGGAGCATCAGTTAGCACATTCAGCTCATATGGCCTGCTGTGGTGAATGAGATGTAGATCAGAAAGCCTTCACTATATAAGTGGAGGGGATAAATAGCAAAGAACAACACTGGGCTTTTTGTGAAGCAGCCATTTCTTTAGTTATGATTGTATTCTAGAAATCATTTTTGGGCATCTGTGAGGCAATACCGAATTTGGCTACTGTGCCAAAATCACCTCACAGCCCCATGCTGTTCCTTTCGGTTGGGAGGGGGGGGGGGGGGGGTGCTCTGTATCAACCTGGGGACAGCAAACACACCCTGAGCAGCTGCTCTGTCAGAAGAAGAGCAACACGTGCATCCACTTACAGCACAGCCTGTTTAAATAAGGAGGATTAAAGACCTCAGCCAACAATGTTGTCAGACATGCTAATAGTAAAGAATGTTGACTTCCACACTGTGTGATAGAGATGAATGAAATTTTAGATTAAATTAATTAATTCGAATTTCCATTGTCATGTTACTTCATGCATTAAATTGTTCACCAGCCCAGTTTGTTTTGTACCCAGTTCTGCTGAATATTGAACACTGAACAAAACATGCTTTTTCTTTTTCACTTGGAATAATGTATGGTGACACATCAGTCAAATGTACAAGTTTAACCTGTAATAGTCTTTGACATGAGCCGCACTTCACAGAAGTTGCTCTCTATCAAGACTAATTAGCCTAATGGACAGTCAATCAAAGGTCAAATATGAAGCTCGGGTAACATCAGGGTTCCCTATTTAAAAAAAAACAGCATCTGCACCAAGAAATAAAAATAATAAACAACATAGGAGCAGTTAACAGCAGTTGGTGACATTTCAGTTCAAAATATTAGCATCAGCTTTTGCAAAGCTATACTGGTGAAGCAACAGCAAAGAGCGTGTGTGTGTGTGTGTGTGTGACTGACCTGGTCGTCGTATCTGTAGGTGAGAAACTGATCCTCTGTGGCATCCTCCATGAAGCTGCCCTGAGGTGAGAGGGCGAACTCGGGCAGGAACACGGCACTCTGGGGCTGACTGTCTGCACACTGACAACACACACACACACACACAATTCAGTGAAATGCATGAGAACAATATTGGAGTCAGATCATGGTCATGTACCAAATCTGTCTCTCTCTCACACACACACACACACACAAAGGCACAGAAGTTGAACAACTGGACTCTCTGGTGCTGTATAAGTTTGGTCTCATTCACTCCCAGGTTTCTATCGTGAGCTAAAACCTGGACCTCGCTGGTGTTTTCTGAGCAAAAACTGTCAAATCATCTTCCCACACAGGCGGGAAACCCTCCCCACACCCCCCTCCTCCTCAGCTCACACGAGAGAAAAGCCACGCTCCGATATGATCATGCTGATTCTTCATAAATTCTGTTCCACTTCAATGTTTTCTATTAATTTCACTGTGATTTGTACAAAACAGAGTGTGTGCATCTCACACTGGAATTTTTGGATGATCAGCATATTCCAAAGGCAGAGAGGGAAGACTGGTTATCAGGCTAACAGGGACTGAGGCTGTACTGCATGCTGAGACTGGGCTGGAATATCTGGCATTTAGAGGACTCCTCAGAGAGAGAAAGACAGAAAGAGACTTTGTGAATGTGTGTGTCCTGGCCACTTGAATTGTGTGTGTGTGTGTGTGTGTGTGTGTATGTGTGTGTGTGCGAGTGTGAGATGATCCACCATTAAGATTAGTGGTGTCTCCTGCAGGCTTTTAGAGCCACTTAGAGGCAGACACAGCAGAAGTGCCACTGGTATGTGTTTCCCTGGGGAGCGTCTGAGGACTGGCACACTTTCATCTCTAACCTCTTGACTCTCTCTCTCTTCAGTTCTCTCTCTCTGTCAAATTCTGATTTGCTTCACTGTCATGACCACAGCTACTGGCATCTTTGCCAAATCAGGTTGTACAAGGTTTAAAATGTAAGTGAAATGATTCAGAATGGAAGAAATAAGACAGAAAATAGTTTTCACATCACTATATACACCATGTAACACTATGACACTACAAAAAATATACATCTGTTTCTCAGCCTGGAGGGTGTGAACCTGTAAAGGTCAGTGCAGGTGGTGTTTGAGAGTAGCAATGCAACAAGTAACAGCATTGCTACCTGAACTAGTGTTCATTCTCATAAAGTTTAGAAGCTGTTTTAAAGCTGTTAGAAAATAGCTGCCTAATTAGACATCCAGAAGACACAGAGCAACATCCACATAAATTTAGCGTTTGTGTTCACATGATGAACATAAGTCCATCATTCACTCTCTTTTAGCTCTGTTTTAGTCTCTACCAAAATAACTGGCTCTTTAGCTGCTACAGGCTCCAGCTAGTAGCTGACTGTGTCTTGAGTTTTCATTTGGACAAATACTGTACGGTGGGTTTATCATAGATTTTTTAACAGAGCTTTTGCTGCTGAGATCGATCTGAAAGAGTAAAACTAAAACCAAAACAGTGAGCTTAAGAACACTGGAAAACTTCATGGAGCTGAGGGGAAGTTTTCATTGTCATGTGATCCACAGTTTATATAAAAATATTGATCTACAGCCGCTTTAAGTTAAACAAAACAAAACAAAAAAAAACCTGGATGGGAGCTGATCTGGAGTCAGTCTGTGTTACTCTGTACTCCATTCTGTCATCCTCCTGCTGCAAGCTCGGGCCAACCAATCAGACCATGATACTGACATTTAAGTCATGTAGCTGGCTGGGCAGAGAGAGAGAGAACATGCAGACAGGGCGAAAGAAGTGAAGAAGACTGAGGCTTCACCCACACGTCAGCAGCAGCCTCAGGACTTAGCCACAGTTCTCTCAAAAGCATTTTGAAACAGGAAACGAACAGCAGCCCCCTGAGTCGAAATCATACTACCCCAGAGCCTGGTTGTTAGAGAATGGAAATCAGCTGTTGTGACCTGATTAACCTTTTACCTCTGGCATACATCCAAACTCATAATGACTCACACCTTAGCACTCAGACCTAACCTAAACAGAGCCCAGGCCACACAACCCCACCCCACATACTGCTGAGCTCACAGCCATGAGCTTAAAGTCAGGCTCCCACTGTGCATATGTCTGAACAGGACTCAATCAAATACACATCCCACCATTTTCTCTCTTTTTTTCTTCTTTCATTGTCTGAGACAAAAGCATGTGCAAACACTTCATGTCCACAAATTCCATGACTTTGTGTACATGCACTGAGCGCACTCAGTGAGAGAGATACTTCAGACTACACATGCACAAGGACACCAGACTCACTCTGAGTTCGCCCCTTCTCTCCAAATCTTTGGAAAGTTGACCACAGGAGGAGATGGGTTGGAAGAGGTTGGAGTGCATGTATTTTTCAGCATGTTTCATCCATGTTTTGCAGTATTTTCTGTTTGTAATTCAGGACACGTTGTGTGTTTTTTGTTTTTGTGTGTCCTTGTGTGGCATGTGTCCTTGTGGGTCCCAGACATGCTAGCCAACTCACATTCACTGGGTGAACACATTCCCACTATGAAAGGTTAACACAGACTGTACATAAATATTATATATGCAGTCAATGAACATTACTCACAGTTCACCATGCTGGCACTGCTGCGGTGCTACTGCTCAGCACCAATGTCTTGAGCAGCTCAACACATGTGTGTGTGTGTGTGTGTGTGTGTGTGTGTGTGTGTGTTTTTATAAATGGTCGAAGTTACTATTGATGCAAACCAATTATTTCCTGCTTCTGTTACAGTTCAAAGATTTCTGGGCCCAAATGCAGACACATAGCAACTCTGTAAAAAACTTACAGTCAAGCAGGAGGACAAGATGGCAGAACAGAATCCAGGTACTAGGGAAACATAAACTCTTCCATGAACAAAACGAAAAAGGCAAATCCACAGAAACAAGAGGGAAAGAACTCAGACCAGCTGATCAGGAGCGAAGAGAACACAGAGACTGAGATACACGAGAAGCAGAGGGAACAGGTGAAACACATCAGGGCGGGGCAGACCATCACAAAGGCGGGAAAAAACAAGGACAGCAACTAGCACCATCACTGACACACATGGTACTTTCAAAATAAAACAGGAAATAGTAAACAGAGTCTGGCAAAACAAAGAACCTAAACATAGGAGTCCAGAAAAGCATTTATTTTCTGACTACTGAACATTCACTGTTAAGTGTGCCCACACAAACAACACAACATCTCCGGGGAGCCGGAGTACCCAGGAGAAAACCGGAGAACATGCAAACTTTTCACAGAAAAGTCAGGACTCATCCTGACAGCAGCTTTATTCTGACACATCTGACTGGATAAGCAGCAGCTTATCTGTCTGATGGGCAGAGAAGTACACAGTGTCATCGTTTACCATTAAATCCTGAATGATGCTGTTGCCATTACCAGATAATTGACCGTTGGGGGGGGGGGGGGGTCTCAGGTTTTTTGTATGTGTGTGTATAATTTTGTTTTTCCCATTAATTAGATGTCAGGCTCATTCCCTTGCTCTACTTCTGAATAGTTTCTTGTTTATCTATAAGCAATTAAGAAACTCATTATCTAATGGATCCTGTTAATCTGATGAATTGCAGACCCTTGCTGTGACAGCCTCTTTCAGCCTTACATTCATCAGGTGGACACAAACAGCACTCCTAGTGAACTATAATGTTAAACCTTCTGCTAAACATTTTGTCTTCTCAGCTTAAATTGTGATGATATGTCCACACCTTTTTACAGAATGTTTCAGCCCAAAAAGTTTTTGCAGGTTCAAATATTAAAATATAGTAAATGATCACAGAATCCCAGCAGTTTATCATTCTGTCTACATGCTACCATGACCCAAAAAATACTTCTGAATAGCTCAAAACACACAGGATGCTCCTTACACAGTCTTGTGAGAGTATGTCTGGACACGTCTGTTAACTACAGTTACAGTTTCTCTCCAGTTCCAGTGACTCGTTGAAATGAAATTTCATGGCAATCCATCCACATTCCTCTCAGGAACATGAAGGTGATAACTCTCCCCTGACCTTTAATCTACTGTCATTATCAGTTCGCAAATTTCATGTGTCCAATGCTTTAGTTTATAATCCAGTGCCTGCAAAACTGAAAGATGTTCCCATTCGCCTCAACTGTACTGCTATACAGCAAATGTTGGCATGCTAAAATGCTAAAATTACACAGTCAACATCATTGTATTTATGTATTTAGCCACCTGTGCAGGTGCTCTGCTAACAGCTGTAACTTCCTTCATGCTAGCAGACTCTCGACTAACATGCAGCTGCTCAACAACAAACTAAAGAAACAAATGTTTTACACTTTGAATAGAGGCTGTAAATTGGAAAGTTCTTCTTTCTGCTTCCTCTCCACCAGCATTTATTCACCGTATCTCAGGGTTCCCCCACCTATCAAATCCCCCTTTAACCCTCACCTGTAAGTACAGTGGAACTGCCATTTACTCTTAGGTCAACCATAAACCGAGCATGAGAGGAGATTCTTTTTGACTGGAGTCATTTGTATAAGAAATATGAGTTTACTATGCAAGTGACAGTGCTCAGGCTGTTTGTTACCTTTTGACACTCTCTTTAGTGCAGCAGACAGAGAATAACACATCTCTGACCTCCAACAGCTTATTTCAACAGCTGATGACTCACCCATTGTGAGAGAGAATCTGGGCTGTTAGTCTAACAGCTGTTTTTTCTGATACACGGCTCTAATCAAGGCCAGTATGAGCAGCATGAGTGTGTTGACATTGAAAATACAAAGTCATGTCTGAAAGGGACACGATTTGTTATCCTAGAAGAGGACAATGTCCATACTAGGCCACACAAACACACACACACATGCACAGACAGACAGAAAGTCGGGTTGTCCTGCTGTGAAGTTACTGAGTCGTAGCCGTGCAGCATGGCGTAGAGCAGTTCTCCTAATTGAGTTTACACACCAGTGGAAGGACAGCGTCAGGACAGCCTTCACCCTGCCAGCACCCTGCAGCGGTCGGTTCACGCTGGATCACTGGCTTACTTCAGAGGAGCCAATACTAGGATAATAATACCAGGAGGGCGACCCTGCCCCCCCCCGTCCCAGGGGACAACATACTGTACCGGAGGAGGCAGCTGTTACATGGTGTAGGACGGATTATGTGTTCGGGCCAGTGGTGAGACTCCTGTTCAGCAGGTCAGAAATCAAAGCTTGAGTTTGTTCACTTCATGAAGGATGGGAGATATAATTAGTTCAGCCTCAGCGACTGAGCACAAATACTTAAGCAGAGGTTCTGAAATATTTTCAAGGTCAGGTTCAATAATTATGTATCAGACCAGTGAAAAGAGGGCTGATGATGATTCCGTCCATCCTTCCTGGAAACCTCCTTGCAGATCTTTGGTCATTTAAAATATAGCCTTGTGAAAGACACACAGGAAGGCTCATTAGCTGACTGATTTTAAATCTGGGTTATTTCAGGTCCATTTAAAGTCTAAACAGAGCTCACTTTCCCCTCCTCATCCTGTGCTGGTTCTCTGTCCTGTTTGAATACTGTGTAACACTAACCCCTATCAAATGAGAGAATCGATGGACTGATATCCCACCCTGATAATCAGAGTAAATTAAGAGTGATGTCTCTGTACGACCAGTTAGAAATTAGACAGCCTAGCCCTTCTCCCGTGCTCCACGTCAGTACACGTGTGATTCATCACACGGTTTCGATTTGCCTCCTCCTCCTACGTCAGGTGAGGCCTGGGTTATGTTTGTTGCTGTGTATCTGGGTATCTCTCTGCTGCTTCGGTTCAACTGCTCTTTTTAAATATTGTGCATTATGTGATTCCCCCATCACGTAAACAATACACACCTTGTCTCTTCAGGAACCTGACGAACGGTTTCTCACCTGTAAACGGACTGGATGGATATTCTCTTCTTTCCATCAGGACATCAAAGAGTCACACAAATTCATTTGTCCTTTATCTAATCCAGCGTACCAGGCTGACTACTGTAAGACAATCTTTTCTTATTATAGAGACTGAAATAGTGGGATGAAAGGCTTTGATCTCATCCTGTCTAAATATACAAGCTCTATTTTGAACCCCCAGTCCACCACTGGAGAATACAGGCCCACTTCTTTTTCTGCAGTCTTTTTTGTAATGACTTCATGGGCTATGTTTTTTTTTTTTTTCAACCACCTACTATGTCAGTGTGTGATTTGATAAGGCAGATATACAAAAACTCTACACTGATACAGCATTGAATGGTAAGTCCATACAATGCAGACTGGGTTTTTTAGTTACACAGACAAGAATGATAAGCTGTTCTCACACACAATCCTACAGCTGAATGTTGTTTTCAGTGGACAGCAGGACCACATTTGTTTGGGCTAAGCAACATTTTAGTGGAAAAAAGTGAGCAACATGGCGATCATACAGAAAACTCTCACAATGACAACAGCTTAAAAACTGTGTCTATGAAGGAAATAATGAGAGGAAACACAAAACAGCTGCTGGTTGTACATCAGTGTCCCACAAAGTAAAGTAATAAATAAATAAAAATATCCAGAACAGCTGCTCTCAAACATTTTGGATTGAGACTGACAACATGCTAGAAGACCTCAAAATCCTCGCCAGTTTTGAAAATGTCATGCGTTTACCAGGTTAGGTTGTCTCTCAGTCACAGTGATGCTCACATTATGCCACCCAAGGCTGTGGTATGATCCAAGCAAAGTGCTCTGTATAAAACGCTGCTCAAACACGTCTGAAGACGTTCTTATAGCTGTTCAGAATGGACACACTCCAGGACAGGGACCAAGGCCTACTGTCCCTGAGAGGAAATGGTAAATGGACCGCATTTATATGGCGCTTTTCTAGTCTGACACATTCACACTCACATTCGTACAGTGCCTTAACTAACACAAACACATTCACACAGCCAGGGGCACATCGGGGGCAGTATCTTGCACAAGGACACTTTGACATGCGGACCAGAGAAGCCAGGGATCAAACCTCCGACATTCAGATTAGTGGATGACCCGCTCTACCAATCCTGAGCCACCACAGGAAAGAGACAATAATCATTCAAATGAGGTGCTGCACTCATTTGTACATGTGAAAAGTGAAAAAAGAAAGAAAAAAAGACAAAACCCAGACCAAGTGCTGCATGTAGGTGTACTCATCAGAATGTCTCTTTTTAGTTAATGCTACAAAAAATGATAAGATGCCCCTCTCTGTTCTGATGAGGGAAAGGTATGAGGGGGGAGGGGTTTTCAGACTCTGATGATCCATCTAGACAATTCATCGCGCCCTTTGTTTGCACCACACACCGTAAAAGTCTTCCAAACTGAACGAGAACATCCATCAGTGGGATAGATTAAAAACACCCTTTATTAGTGTCTTATCCTTACTGGCAGCACTTTCCAAAACAATTATAAAACACCAGTGCTAAAATGATTGATATGTCAGTTTCCTGATATACCACTTATAAGACTGGTTCAGTTCCAGTACAAAATCTATTTGGGTAAATCAAGGTAGCATGAGACCGGAAAGCAGAGCACACCTCTGCTTCCACATCTCCCTCCCCCTTCCTCCCCCTCCTTCTCTCCACTCCACCCTGCCCTCCACTTACATCCTTGTTGCGTTCGTTGTCTCAGCTAATGCAGGAATTGGGAGATAACTAGCCTATGAGTCAGCCACAGCGACGTCTTCAGCAGACAATAGAGGCTCGAACCAGAAGCATGTTCACGTATTGATTGACAGCAGCGAGCTCCCACCCCTGACTCTGGCCGTCTCTGATTGGTTAGAGAAAAATGTATAATGGGAATATCTCCGTGCTGCTGCCAGGCTGTTCAATGAGTCTGAGTCACAGGAGCCTTTGACAGCATCTCTCCACATTAAGACATGTTTTAGAGGATATTTCATTTAAAAGCCATCAAAAAGATACACACTGAAGCTTTAGGGTTAGAGAAGGATCATGGTCTGGGTTCAAAACTGTTTAAGGTTACACCAAGAGCTACTTGGATAGGGCTGAGGATGTGTCACAGTCATGGAAACTGAAGTTGACAGTTGGAGGAAACAGGAAACAAACAGCAGTCTATCTTGTTATCTATGTTAAAGTGGCACAGACCTCCATGTGTCGTTCAGAGGCTCGGTAACAACATCACACCTCTCTCTGTTTGTGACAGACAGCAGTCATTTCTCTAAACACAAACTTGTGTTGAAAGACTACAACACAGTTTGTGTTTAGTTGTATTAGTTTAATTACTATTCAAGTAGCTGATGCATTTGTTCTACTGGACAGGCTCCACACAGCAAACCAAATGCAGCACATCTAATTATCATGTTGACACAATGTCTTGTAGGACATTGCAAAACCCTATGAGGAAACCTTTCAAGCAGGGTGTCCAGACTAGTTATTGTGGTCTTTTGGGACGTCTGAATATGATTTTGAATACAGGTTAGAAGCACGTAACTTAATTCTTCATATAACAGATGTTTCTAGTAGATAAAATGTGTGTGTGGCTCTAAAATATTTGTCAGTATGTGTTTGAAAGGCTGCCACTGAAAGATGTGTGTAAGTGCTTTTGTTTCAGTGTTTCATTGTGTCTCTACCATTCTCCTGCTCGCCTCTTCAGATAATTAAGAGATACTTGAAGATATGAGAGCCCCGGAGAGCACCATAAATGGAACACAGGGGAGAGCCGGCGCTGGAGAGATGCAGGATTAATCGAGGCCAAGTTGGCCCTCACTCCCTCATTGTGATCCTACTTTGAGCTATAACCAAACCTTTCGGAACATCTTATCAGACTGACACTGCAGGTCACAGGGGAGCGCAGCGATTTCACTGAATACAGAGCAGCGTAATGCAGCTTTACACTCCTGGAGGAACAGCAGTCACAGCAATGAGAAGAATGGACGCAGCGGCGTGTTCAGTGGCTCTGAAGCCACTGAGTTGCCAGTGAGGGATTGTGTAGTCTCTCACTGTTCTCCATTAGCATTTCACAGTCAACACGTGCTCTTCTCAGTGATGCATGTGAGGGCAAATTATATAACAAAGCCCCTACAAAAGTCAAAAGTATGTTGTGCATGTGTGTGATTTTTGTAAAAAGATGAAATGTAACTTTAATTCATTTTTTCTGCAGTGATCCCTGCATCAGTTTTGTCCAGGGAGTTAGAATTTCTGGTTCTGACAATGCAGAGTTGAAAAGAGCTCAGAATATCACTTTAATACTTATATTTACACATGACCAACTAAAGGGCAAAGTTGGGAACTGGTGCCTAGGCACAGCATGTGCATATGTTCCACCTTGTCATGGGTCTTCCAGACCTTAGGCGATGTCTGCAAAGCTTTCTTTCAGGCCACCAAGTTCCAACAAACAGAGGCTCAGAGCAGCATCTATGTGACCTGAGAGGCAAAACCCGGGGCACAAAAGTCCAACAAAAACTCAGTGTTGCTCACAAAGCTATTAATGTTGCTGAAAGGGCACAGTGCAGGGGCAGAGTGGGAATAAACATCGGTCTGGGCCCACTGAAACCCTGTCTGGAGACACACCATCAGATTTTACAAGAATCATGGGGTAAACAGAGGTTAAATGATGATGTGATGAAGATTTGTGGAAGAAGACATGAAATACAAACACCTGCACATGAACTATATCTATAACTTTGTAATGTTATAGTCTAATTTTTATTTACTCAATTCAATTACAGAGTCTATGATAATTTCCTCATTGTAGTTTGTGAAGTTTGTGAAGAAAACTGAGTGACTGAGTCTCTATAACCAGAGATTAGTTCAGAGAGTGAGAGATTAGAAATAAGACTGGACACTGCAGCAGTAAATACAGCACCAGGCTTATTTACATTTTAGTGTCCTTTTCTTCCTTCGCTGGATGTTTCTGCATTAAAATCCTGTAGATCTGAGACACACTGTGAGGGCTTTCTGATGAAACCAGAGCAGAAAACCAAGCTACAGCATAATTCTGCGCAATAAACTTCCTGTGTTCCCCTGCTGACCACTTGAGCTGTAAAACCTGACCGGTGTTTGTACTGGACTCACTGGGAGCTGTGGTCCCCTCTGCTCCTCTGCTCCTCCTGTCTGTAGTTTGCACAGTTACAGCTGTTAGATCAACAACTGCCTGAAGCCTTTTTTCAGGACTTCTTTTCTATTTTCAAACAGACCTTTATTTTAACTTTGTCATTCATGCAAAGCGAGCCAGCAACAGTCCACTGCTGCCTTAGTGTTTAAACCATGATAAAAACCCCAACACATTAACAGTAAGTGTGTGGGCGTTGCCTTGGGACCAAACAGAATTCATTTATCTGGGGAAGGAGACAGACGTGAGGGAGATGACGTGAGAGACTCTAGCGATTTATGTGTGTATGCAGATCTCTGTCTTTGTATCACCTGTTTGTTGGTTTTTGTAATTCCCATTTATGGATTCCATTAGTCAGACCTTGTTGCAGACTATTACATGTGCTTTTTTCTTTGGAAATAAAGTTTTTTTTTTTGTTTGTTTTAGAGAATAAGAAAATAAAGAAACATATTGTGATTTAATAGAGAAATAGCTGATGGAAATAAGCAGATATAATATCTCTATTTTAGTTTGCCCAGCCAATTAAATACCTCAAGAATCAAAATGCTTCATCACATTGACATTGAAATCATATAAAATGAAATATTGCCATCAGTCAGTCCTTGCTCATTGATTTGTAACATTGCCCATAATGGTCTAACACAGGGATAGTTACCAATGTCTTATTATTAAAAATTCTTCAGTTTTGTTGTTTCAGGAAATGTGTGTGAGAAACCCTGTATAAATGAAACAAGTGTGTAATCCACTTTCAGGAGTCGAGGGGACAGATCTTATAAATCAAGTCTATTTCAGTGAGCTCAGAGTAACACACTCATCAAGACAGACCATTTCCTCTTTCCATTACTCAAAGGACGCTCTTCCAGTCGCCATCACAGCGCTGATGGATGGATGTTATGAGAGGCTCTCCCCCTGACAGCATGCTATCATGAGATGAGCGGCCCCCACGAGGAGCAGGATTAATGGTGTGTCACCCATCACAGGTAGTTATGGAGAGGTGTGAGGAGGTTAGGCCTTTATATGAGGGAGGGCTGGGGAGCTTTTACTGCTCCTCGCAGACAACAAACACAGATCAGGGTGAATAGTGAGGGGTCAGCAGCAGAGTGGAGGATGAAGTTAAATTAAAAAAAATAGCAGGATGGAAGAAAAGAGAGAGTGGCTAGGGATAAACCGAAAAAATGAGAGGATGAGGAAGAGGAGAGATTGCCAGCTGATTGGCAGAGCCCCAGAGCAGAGGAGAAACAGAGCTGAGAGCCTCGGAGTGAATGGTCACACTGTCCGTGTGTATGAATGAGCTTTTCAGCCTCCTCTCTATCTGCACATCCGCACGCGCACACACACACACACACGCACACACACACACACACATAACGCATGTATGCAGTAACTGTGAGGGGTGAAGAGGTGACTGGTGACGGCCTGGCTCACTGCAGTTTGTGTGGTGTGTGGAGACACACAGTGATCTTTTCACTCCTCACCTTTAGCTGAAATACCAGAGCTGACACTCAACCTGAGCTGGAGGTGGAAGCATGCATGCGTACGTGTACTGCATGTGTGTGAGCGAGAGATAAACAGGTCACACTGAGACGGGAGTCCTCCCTCTCCAAAAGAAACAAAGTTGCGGGGCTGGAGAGGAACCGACTGGATCTATGAGAAAATGGAAAACCTCAGAAACTGAGGGGAACTTCAGCAATGAGCAAGAAACTGTGACAGCAAAAAGCCAAAAGATTTACAGTAAATGAAACAAATAATGCAAGAGGATGAGTTATTCATTGGTCACAGGCCATTTAAATATCAAATAGACCTTTAATATTTATAAACTCGTCCCATCACACACAATTCAGTTTGATGTTTATTATAATTTGGTGTAGTTTATTATAGTTTTTTTTAAAAAAGTTTACAACTTTATACAATGACATCAACTTTATTATACCAGGGGTGATTGATAGGTTTGTGGCCTGAAGCAGAAGCAGATGAGTTATGCACCTCTCGTTAATGCACATCAGCCTCTGTGCAGTCATCTGCTACCTCGGCCTCAAAGGCTCATCACGTACAAAGATTCCTGGCCCGATTTGGCCCCTCAGGCTGCTTCCTCTTCCTCAAGATGAAGAAGACGCTCAGTGGTCGCCATTTTGACAGTGATGATGATGTCATCGCTGCTGTGGACTACTTCCTGGAGGTCCAAGATACGGACTTCTACAAAGAAGGGATCCATATGCTCCATGCTCCACTGGGTAACTAAGTGTGTTAATGTAAAGGAGGACTAAGCTGAAAAAAATAAACTACAGTTGATTCCTGAGGCCACAAACTTATCAGTCACCACTTGTAAATGCAAATGTGTGTGTGGGGAGTTCAAGTTTGTCATTTACAAAAACTGGGCCATTTATGTTTATTATTTTTGGAGGATTTTTTGGACTTTGGGCCGGCTTGAGATCGGGGGGTCGTCGGTTCAATCCCTCGACCAAGCACAATGGATATGGATGGTGATGATGGAGACCCCCCCTCAACCTCAGCTGTGGTGCACCAATCCACCGCAGTTCCCCGGGCACCTTAGCAGGCAGCCCTCTAACCCCAGCATCTCTAGTGCATGTGCATGCTTTGTGTGTGTGTATGTTTCATTCACTTGGTGTGGGTAAAATGCAGAGAACAATTTCCCCGTTGAGGGACAATAAAGGAATAAACTAAACTAACTCAACTAAACTAAACTTTAAGTCTTAAATAGTGACAGCTTTGAATATGGTTAGGACACATTACCACACGATACCTGCTTCGATTCTGGCCACTGAGCCTTCTGTCTTCACTCTCTCTGTCAGTAAAGCAAACAATGTCTTACCAAAAAAAGTATCTGATACGTGACTAATCCAAGTACTTCACAGTGACACAAAAATCATATACAGCCACACAGCAGTCTCACTGAGCTTCAGCACTGGCCACAACAGTCTAATACAAGCAGAGACATTCAAGGCAGAATGGCAAAGATCAGACAGTTCACGAATTTGTAGTGACTCATGCTTTGTATTATCACACTGTCCACTTACAGTATTAGCCATATGAACTTTGAAAGACCATAAAAAAGACATGGAATTTGAAATTCTGCCCCAAATTACCAAAAAAAACGGATGAATCAAAATTTCGATATCTCTGTCTGGAAGATGCACATAGAGACATGTCACCACATAAGTGAGCAAAAATTTGAAAACATGCACAGATAGATATCATACAGTCATGTCGGAAAGTAAGTATGAGAATCAGAGATCCAGTAGGAAGGAAGCAAGAAATCTCATCACAGTGTCCCTGGCCGAGGTCTCTCCCTCTTCCCCCCCTCTTAAACACTGTTTTGCTGCTCTCCAGGGGCCTCCCATTCTTACTTAAACACATTTATGTGTCCCATTGATTGAAACCTTTATCTGTAACAGCGCAATTACAAGCAGCTGCTTACTAGTTGCTCCTTTAGGAGGTATAAATCCAAGGCACTGGAGCACAGAGCAGTCAGGAGACATTACAGGTTAGCACGTTAATGGCAAAGGTAAAGAACAAAAACGAAACATAATAAAACCACACATGAACCAGGTCTTGCTGCCGGCCAGGAAGGAAGGGGGGTGAGGTGGGGGGGGGGGGGGGGGGGGGGGGGGGGGTTGGGGGTGAGCAGGGCTCAAATAATAATAAACCCCAGAACTCCAATTCACCAGAAAGACGTGAAAAGATAACCACATTCCAGCTGTAATGAATCCACTGTTGAATAATAAACATGGACCAAGCTGTGAATAAAAGATGACAATGCTGATAAGAGCGGCAGGCTGGGCCCACTCAGCAGGCCACATGGTCAAAATTACATTATTCCAGATGGATATCTTAATCGCTCCTCGCCTGGGTTTGGGTTTCCTTTGAACAGAGCTGCCTCTGACAGTGTGGACGACCATAAGCTGGGATGATTGACACTGAAAGCCTGCTCCTGGCTTCGGCACTACTGCCAGTGAGGATCTAATGGACTCATATTTGTCAGAGTTCACTGAAAAATCAACCAAAGCTCAGGTCTTGGCATCTTCCACTGTTTCTTTTTTTTTTTTTTTTTTACACAAGAGAGGAGTGAACGATCCCCAACAACAATACAGAAAAATACATTCTGGGCTCATGAGACTCACTCAGAGTTGTTTAAGGGGCCCCGCTCATGCAGTGCTGTGAACCCGTCCCCTGATGTACACCCATGATAAGAGCCATCTCAACAGGCTGGGATCACAGACAGTTTTGTTCTCATTAGCCTTTGCTAACCTGGGATTCTTGGCACAGCAACAGCTGCAGAGGATTTTCTTAACATAAACCTGGGTGTACTCTACACTTCAGAAATAACTCTGACTTGACTTGTTAGGCTCCGTTCAACAGAGAGTCCTCATTCTTTTTCTGCCTGTCTGTTTTGGAAGGGTGAATTTAATTTCTTTTTTCCCTCACTGCGTCCTCACAGTGGGCTGTGAAGCGGAGTAGACGGCAAAAGGTTATCGTGGATTTGTGACAAGAAATGATAACATTGACTTTAACAGCAGATAGTGTTAGAAGTTCAATTCATTTAACTTTCATCGCTCCATTGTTAAATTAAAGAATAATTTTGTTTATTACAACTTGGGTCTTTATTTTAAAAATTGAAAAGTTATTTAAAGGCCATCATTTCCATCAGCTATGACACCATTCTACACAAAGTCACTGCCGAGATTTGGGAACACCCCAACAGTTCTACAAGTCTGATAAGGCAGCAATCTGTTGTATCCACAAAGATCCACACTTAATTTTGGTGACACCTTCAGCGATGACGAGGCCTTGGATTGGTGGGGTTGCACTGCCTCTGGTACAAGGAATCTGGACCAGCACACTGAAATAATAAACACTCACTGTAGAGAGCGAGTGGGGAGCTACTATGTGTGCAGGCTTTACAAAGTCACCACTGTTGCCATTATGTGATTAAGTTCTTTAGCAACAAGTGGTCTAAGATATTTCAGATTAAAAATGTAACAACAATATATCAGCTGATATTTATTTATTTTATTTATTTTTGACGAAGATCCCACAAAAACCTTTCTTTGATTTTCTTGACTGCAATTTCTTGTTACTTACAGGCCAACCACCAAGTTCTCCACCCACAGCAACCATACAGGCTTTGTCAGTTTGTCATTACCCTCTGACACAACCGATCGAAGTGTCCTCTGATACAGCGCCCCTATGGCAGCAGGCACGCTGGACCTTCGTCCTCATGGTCACAATAATCAACACGTGGTTAAAGTTGTGAGACGTCCTAGTTTGGTTAGGTTTAGGAACAAAAAATACATGGGTCTAGGGAAAGACCATGGTTTGGATTAAAAAAATATATAAATATTGTTGGCCCATCCATACACCCCAACCTCCTCCTAACATACCACATCACTTGACTTTTTCTTGGGCTGGCTGCTTGCTAAACAACAATGTCTCGTATTCTGATTCTAAACTTGTTAAATATGGAATGGGTAAAGATGAGCGTGTCACATTGTTGGTTTCCACAAAAATTAATCATACTGGCAACTTCACTGATTACATTTCCCAAGTAACTTGTCCAAAACTGTTACAGAGATGTAAAGAACATATAAACACGTAACTCAATCTTAAAAGAGTGTATCACCAGATACAGCTTCTTTCTTGGTCTGGTGGTATGCTCTCTCTCTCTCTCTGGGTCTTTCTCTCTGTGCCCCTTTTCCTTCTACTCTCCAGCTGCTCTCTGCAGTTCCTCCGCCTCTGTCATCATTTCTACACACAATGGCAATAGCAAACAGCATTCCTCAAAGTCATACCTCATAGCTCATTGGCATCACAGACAATGCTGTTTTCAGAGGAGGGTGAAAAGAAAAGCTTGGTGATTTCGTCCGGTTGTTGTTGTGAGTACGGAGGAAGAGGAAGCTGGTGCTGGTGAGGGAATCAGGGTGGGGACCCTGGGTGGGAGGGGAGGACATGGGGGAAGCTGGCCAGCAGCGTGGCTCAGACAAGAAAAAGGCGAAAAGGCAGAGCCGGTGCTGTGGATGGGTTATGTTTGAACAGCTGTCCCTGCAGCAAGGATGAAGGTTGACAGGAAGAGGCTGGCACCAGGAGGGCCAAGCCGACAGGAAACAGACAAATAGGCAGAGAGTGCAGCTCTCACTTTGTCCTTTTCTTTTACTCTCCACTACCACTCATTCCTCTGCTCCTCTCCTCTTCTGTGCGACGGTGCTTTGTCCTCGTCTGATGCATTTCCCCACCGTTTTATTTTTAGTTACAAAACAAAGTGTTGTAAAATATCAGTGAGAAAAAAGACGGGGGCATGTTAGGTCAAATCCAAGAAAAGAAGAGGAGAGAGTGAAAGGGAGAATCAGCCGAGGTCAATGAAAACCAAGCTCTAAATCTTGCAGCACGTCTAGAAAAACACCCAGACAATAAAAGGCAATCAGGCGTGATTCTGATCCCACATCTGCCTGTGATAATCCACGCAGCTAGCCAAGCATGTATGCTAACCCTCCACCGCCACCACCACCACCACCACCGCCTCCATCTCATTTACATCCAAGTTTTCTCACAAGAAGTTTTCTCACTGTTCACCAAAGAGGTATAGGATGATACATCTACAGATTCATATAGATACCTGTCCACTACTGACACTGCTCACAGTATCTTATCAAATACACCATTCTCTGTCCTTGCAGTAGAGCTCTTATAAATTCTTTATACTGAATCATGAACATAAAACCTCTCTCCCATACACCCACCAAACACACCGCACCGGGTTTCAAAAATAGCTGTGCCACTCAGCTATTTTCAACAGCATTTTCATTTAGCTTTAATTTGGTGTGTATCGTGCTGATTGAAACCAAAGTATGCCCACAGGACCAACTTGGCATCTCGTTTTTACCAGCTGCTTCATCTTCACATGCCCATAGCTGCATTTCTACAACATCTGAGTGGCTTTGTCTAACTGAGTTCTACAAGACACACGGTTGATTTCACTGCTTAAAACAGCCAGGTGGAACAATGCAGACTTGACTTATTAAATGACCTTACTTTTCGATGATTTGCTTCCACGATTTGGTTTGGTCTGGGGTGGGTTCACATTGACATATAAAGCAGAGATGTAAACATAAAGTCGTACTGACGGACAGGTGATTCACTGGGCGGTTTTGGTGATGTCATCTTGCATCATCCGAGGCACATGGACCCACACAAGTAAACCTAAGTCTGGTGACTGACAGCTTATCGTGCTTTTATCTTATGTTATCTGGAGTCACCAAAAGCTTCCAAAGAAAGAACTGTGAGCATTATTAGCAAAGTCTGCTGAAAAACAGCAGCTTGTACTGTGAAATTACAGGAAGATAAGATTACTGTACAGCTGCTACATTTCACTCACTTTTTAATGAGGAACTGCTAAAACACACAAAAACGCAAACACACTCCACACTCGTACTGTCACATTTCCCTGGTTTCCAAATGATCTTGATCATTACGAATACAGATCACTTGATTCTTTGACAGTCAACATGATCAAATGGTTTGGTTTTAGCATTCATGCTAGATCCATATTATCGGCTATGACAGAATCCTGTGGTTGGTCATTTAAAAAAAAAAAAAAAAAAAAACGCACGAGTAAGAGTACAGCTTTCACATGAGCCAACAAAGTGAACTAAATGGGCAAATTCACAAGTTTATTTAACACCTTAGGTGTGACAGACCACCTAGAGACTGTGATTAGCCATAGGTTTGCATTACTTTCCATAAACTGAAAAACTCAGTTGCAGCCTCTTTAACACTAAATATGCCCCATCATATTAAATAACTTGAACCTTGCCTCCCTGCAAGAACAGTTGCAGTTACAGCTTGGGGTAGATGGTATGAATGTCATTGAAAGTAGGCCGGTATGAATTTGCCCCATGGTATAGATGGCACCATGCTGGCCGGTAGTGCCCCTCACAAAATGGCAATGATGTAACTACACCAGTGGGAGGCACCAATGTGCTAAACCGTGCCTAATCTGCCAGAAAGAAGAGGAAGAAAATCCATTATATGGACAAGGTTCAGGTTTAGAAAGTTAAATTGCAGAGAAAACAATAATGCATCAATGCAAATTATGTCAAACAACAGTAGTTGTAATGGGAGGAGGTAATAAACGGTAATGACATGTTTGTGGGTGGGGCCAAACTGGCTGCACAAAGTGACAGTTTGCATAACAGGTGTCAAAATACAACATAGGAATATGGATCAACTGGAGGCCTACTCCTGAGCAATGAGGGAATGAAGTCTGGGCTTTCTGAATCCATGGCCTCCTGCTGTTAGTCATAACGTCATAAGGCCAGTGATAATATGTGGTCCCAAGGCTTAGCTAAGTTTGTGCTCAGTCATAGCATTAAGTAAATGTTATATCACTGTTGTAATATTACTGTATGCCCCATTCATTTATGTGATATTATAACTAAACTGCCTGTAGGCAGTTTGGTTTATTTACATGCTACTTCTGCTTACACACTAATATTGCCGCTGTTGGTCAATGGTGTTCACCATCATGAACTCACCTACAGAGAATGTCAACTTTGTGGTTGCTGGTGTTACTAATTTATGGTTATTAACTTCGATTAACGATTGATTTTGCCCTGCATTTAGCTTCAGAGGGCGTCTTCAGTGACAGCATTCTATAAAAATGAAGGTCATCTTTATTTACATTCCTATTTTCACATCCAGCAGCACAGGATCTCACCTGTTTCCTTCCAGTTGTTTATGCTGTTTTTCTGCCACCACAAGAGATGCACAACTGCAGTGCTGTAATTGTGATGTCCACCTCAAATTGGTTTGTACAAGCAATCGTTTCTGTCACCTCAAACCAAAACACATTGTGGAGAAAAAGCTGGCTGGATCAAAGTAAAAACCAGTCCATGAAGTTGAAAGACCTGGCTGCAGAGCTCAGAGATAGGATTGTGTTGAGGCACAGATCTGGGGAAGGCTACACTGAAGGTTCCCAAGAGACCTCCATGATTCTTAAACAGAAGAAATCTGGAACTACCATGACTCTTCCCAGAGGCTGACCAAGCTGAGCAGTCAGGGGAGAAGGGCTTTGGTAAAGGAGGTGAACCCGCTGGTCACTGAGTACAAGAGATCCTTTGAGAAGATGTGAGAAACTTCCAGAAGGACAACAATCACTGCAGGACTCTACCAATTACTGCTTCGTGAAAGACGCTGAAAGGTGTACCAGTTTTCACTGTGATTTCCCCATTATTCTAAAAAAAAATATGTCATTTGAAAGGTGACATAACCACATAAAATATTCTACATACAGCAGCTTCAAAAAGCAAACTGAAGACAGCTTCTGCACTGTGTTCATTTCCAATGCACCTTTTAATAGAAACTAACATCTATGGACCTCATCAATCACACATTAATACTCACACACTGGAACACTGCAGCTGTGCACTCAAATACCGTCAGAGTTTACGCTGCCATGAGAACTTGCAGATTGGACTGTGTCAGTGTTTTTCTCTTTGTTCAAAGTTAAAATTAGATAAAGAAGCAGATGTACAAGAGCTCCATTGTAACAATCAATCTGACTGGGGATGTAGTGGGCGAGGGGACACATTAATTAGAGCTGACGCAGTCATCAGGCAGAGATGATCCTACATGAACAATCTCTCATTCTGTCGCCTCTATCAGTAGATGTCATTTATCATATCCAATTACATCATTTCAAGATCTAAGGATTTATTTGCTACATACTCATTTCTCTACATGTGCAGTGAAAAACAGGGGTGGCCCACCGTGCAGGATTTGTTAGCGTAAGTTAGCGTAGCTGTAATTGTAGTATCAAGACTGTATCGAGACCAACTCAAGACCAAGACCGAGGCAGGGCAAGACAGAGTCGAGACTAAGACCACACCAGTGTGAGTCCCGTGCTACATGACACACATATGATAAAATGTGGAACAGCTGTAGACATAGAAAACAAATGAAGATTCCTCTTTGTTCACCGCTTTTAATGCTGTGTGTGTGTGTGTCTGTCTGTCTGTGTGTGTCTGTGTGTTTGTATAAGTGGACCACAAGGTAAAATAATCAAAAGGCATTGCAGAGGTGAATTTTCCTTTGTTTTCTGAGCAAACACTAAGATGCTGAAAACAGCTTAACCACTGCACACTCATTTGACCAACCAAGCATCAGGTTTTCTGGGTGACTCTTTGTCTTTCCCCTATAGTTGGCTGTGCTCCATCCTTCCTGTTGTCCTGCCTTGTGCTCCAGGAACGGAGATATCTGGTCATATGAACATCAGTCATATCCACATATGGCCAAATCATTTTCTTACCATGGCATTGAAATGATGCTAACAAATACATCAGACAACGATCGGGCAGTTCAGTGATATACCCACAGCTGTGGTGTTAAAATCCCAACTCCTCCTTGTCTGATAGTGAAAACACTAATAAAAACCAAGACTATTAAGAATATTAATAACCAATTAGTGGGATAGAATTAGCCTTGTAATCCTCCTTGTATGGAGATTAATAAAGGTCCACAGTCCTAACCTCTCAGTGGGACAGATGTCATGTTGATAGAGTTCGGCAGAACTTTTTTAAAGGTTCATCTTTTAAAGATCTCCAGCCACAGTCTGGGCAGTGTATCAGGACTGGTATAAGACACTAACATGCACTGCAGCTCTGTCACTGATGCCTCAGCATCTGCCTGTGATGACATACACACAGAAGAGAAGACAAGCAGAGCAAACTTCAGGGAAGCCAGGTGAGCAGCAACAAGAGAGAGTTGGATTACACCCATCACCATGAGAGACACTCCACCAACGATGGACCTGCCAAACTCCTCTGTTTGTCCACATGGAAAACAGAGAGGACCCTAATGTTAGACAGTCCCAGTTAGACAGTGGATACAACATCCCCCACTGGAATCAGATCCTAACCCTTGGATCATACATCCAATTCTCCAAACACTAACACTGGAAAACCTGTAAACAGGATACTATGGTGAACAGTGTGCTTGGGCTCTCAGCTTGTTCAGAACATCAACACACCTTCCCCAGTGTTTCTTCTTTCACCTTCACAGAAACACCCTCACACTCTAACTGTTGGTGAGGGCCTCACAGGATCTCTGCCGGCCACATTCGACTCAAAAATTGGATGTGCAGAACTATGATGCAGTCAAAACAAAAAAAAAAAAAAAAAAATCAAACTCAGCTGCACCATCTTTTGTGAGGTAGCAGAGAGGATGGAGTAAGGTCGGAGTCCCATGTGCATGTACAGTGTGTGTGTGTGTGTGTTACTGTAATTGGAAGGCATCGTGGAAAGGCTCGGTGGAAACACTTGTCTCTCACCCTTCACTCAGATGTCTTTCCTTTCTGCTAACTTCTATCCCTCTCATTTACCTCTGAAGGGTTGGACATGTGCAGCTCATGTAAAACACAGCACACGAGGACAGAGGAGGAGCTGTGGTTTAATCTAATATATGCACAAAGAAACATTCATGGGCACACACACACACACACACAGAAACTCTGTAAAGCAGGCTTAAGTCTAGCAAGAATTCAAGCAGATGCCTGCACCTGCTTATGAAAAATGACAGAACAACATTTGTGGTCTCTGATAGCTGCTACCTGACATAAACATGTTTGTGACTCTGTCTACTCCACTGTCACTGTCATGTTTCCTGTTTGTTTGGGTGGAGGTTGAACTTGGCTTCCTCCTCTGTTTCACCATGTGCCTGTTCTTTCTTTTCAACTCTTTTTATTAAGTTTTTCTCAAAAAGATAAACAAGGGTTCAAGTTTCAACTGAAAAAGTTCCAAATGTGCGAGAGTAACTCCTCGTCCCCTCTATCTGTCTCTTCCCAGTGTCCATACTCTCCTTTGCAATCCCATGTACCCCACCCTGCTGCCCAGATAGATAGACATGACATAGGGTGAACCATCCATGTATTTAAACTTCGCACTTGTGGAAGTCACCTCAGGGTAAACAGTGTTTGAGATGATTTGACCTCACATATATGGATTTGATGAACTGCTGTGAGCAGTGAAGAGTGTTGCTGGTGAGTCAAACAGGTCAAGTGACCAAATGATGACGTCATAACACTAAAGAGTTATCAATAAAAAGGTCTTTAAAACATAAGTCTGTTCTAGACCACTTGAAGAAAACTGCATCCTGTGATGAAGGTATGAAAACATGATTAAAAGAATCAGGGCTTAATGAAAAGGTTTGAGAACCAAATTTCCTCCTGCCTTGGGCCCCCGATGTTCTTAAGAGTGGGTCACCAGCAGGTTACAGAAAGATGAGGAAGAGACTGAGGGAAGCACGGCCCCCTGCAAGGCAGGGAGGGAGACTGGCTCCCAGAAACTGACCTCCATTGCTATTGGATGCTGGGGGATTAAGGTGCCACTGCACGCAGAGAAGCCTGTTATGTATATTAATAGCCCAGTAATAAAACTGAAAAATTAGGGAGTGAATAACACCATTATTTTTGGGCCCTGGAAAGGCTCTACATAAAAGTGTAGGAAGATGTAGAGGTTAAAAAAAAAAAACGAATAATTACAAAAGATTAAAAGTCACTCCTGACGTCAAGACATCATGAAAGAACAATGCAGATTTAATTATGTATATTTCCCAAACAACTAAATGTGTGCATGAAATTATATAACCTTGTTAAAATTTTAAGGATACTATATGTAGAATTGTATATCATTATAGCATCTTCTTTTAGTGCTGTATGTCGATTCTTGGTGACATGCCGCTCGACTGGCACGTAAAAAAAAAAAATGGCACAATGCTCATTCTTACTGGCATATCCCGTTGCCACGGTGACAGTTAAACGGTGCATAACCGCTGTTTCATTAACATATACCACTTCTCTCACAAAACAAATATCGGAAACACGATGTGTTTGCTAATACATACAGGGCTAACACGGTTACTGCTCACATGTTATATGGCTGTTGGGAAGTGTCGCCCATCAGATGATGAAGTGGCATGCCGTTTTTTACATGGCACAGAGCAGTGGCATCCCACCAGTCATACACCAGAGGGTAGTGCTATCTGTCAGTGGAACATGAGTAAACATGCTGACAGCAGCGTCACACAAGTCAAAGTGTTAAGCCTCTAAAAATCAGCATATGACACCAAAACAAGAGCAGCACGCCATTAAGCACTTTACAATCTCAGCTTCACTCACACAGCACTTTGTGTGTTGTCTGCTGAACGTGAAAATGTTCATTCATGTTAATAATATTAATATTTATTTTAGTCTCAGATTTGACCTGATCATTGATTCTTTGACATGACACTTGATGTACTGTATATTTACTCTTACCCTGCTGTTGTGTGTTACAGAGAACTTTAAGGAGTTGATCGATATGGGCTTTTACAGACCAGTACTTCACAATATTCAGGGTTTTAACCCTCTAAAATGTGTAAATGTGAATATCCTGTCCGAACCTTCACACTTTAATTCCCAGATCACCAGAACAGCAAATGAAACCTGAAAGGTTTGAAGCCTCGACCCACTGAAAACACATGGAACAAATATTCCTGCTTTTCAGAAAGTAATAAAATAAAAGACACTCATGAACATATCAGTGTGTGGTTTCACTAACATTCATCTAAACAGACATGGTGCTGAGCTGATCCTGGAGAACACCAGGTCCACAGCAATCTGTTGTCAGGGATTAAGTAGCTGCTATATTTGCCAGAGAAAATCCTGTGCTCAGTATTGCTTCATATAAGGAGGTGACATTCTCCCCCGGTTCATACACATGTACAAAGTCTCCAGCAGGCTCTGCTCTCTGCCCAGCAGCCTTTCAAACCTGTGCAAACAATTTGATTTGGACAGGTCTGATCAAATTAAGCCACAGAGCTGACAGCAGCTGCAGTGAGAAGTCAGAGGCTGGGCGTACGGAGTGTGAACCCTGACAAGGTTTTCCTAATTGGGTGCACCTTCATTTTATTCACCAGATAATGTGATGATGTGCCATGACTGTGAGCCAGGTGGTAAAAGCAAACAATCTACACTCAATCTAATAAAATATAATAGACTTTCTATGCACTGAGAGAAGAGGTTCCTAATCATTTGCAGAATCAGTGTATAAACAAAAATCCCAGGCCTGGATTCATCTATCCAACTACACTTCATCCATCTATCCATCCATTCATCCATCCATCCACCCATCCATTTTCAGTACCTGGACAGAGGGAAGCGTGAGGATGATGATTACAGCCCTGCAGAGGATGAATGATTCCATCTTCATGTGGATGTTTCCCCAGGTCTGGGTCTCTCTACAACAGGCGGAGCCCCAACCTGTGTACAGGAAGTCAACACATCAAATTAAAATACTTTTACAGCAGGGCTGTGGTTGACTATGATGTTACAGTGAGACCACACTGAATTAGTTAACCATGCTGGAACCACTAGTTAACAGGGCTGGATTAAGCCACTAATGGGCCCCCAGAGTAAAACTGAGCTGTGGGCCCCTAATGACCCCCCCACGCCCATGTAAATCCCCCACTCTGTGCATTGTATACGTATTAGGTACCAGCCAATTAGCAGTAACTTGATTAAGCACAAATGTAAGTAGAACTATGAACTGAAATAATATTGAAGTCCTTAAAGAGGCTAGGAAGCTAATGTCTTAGTGCTGTCATCAGTTTTACCTGAGAGTGGGCTGGAAGAACAAGCTAATGACATAAAATCAGGCTAATAAAAGATGCTACTGAGATGCTTTATGGGAAATGTAGGATCCAGCATTTTGAAGGGTAACCCATAGCAAGGACTAAACGTGAGGCTACCTCAGCAACTTTATAAAAATCTTAATAAAATCTGAATTTTAAAGACAAGTTTAAATGCAAATGAACCCTTTAAACCCCATTAAATCTGGGTTTTAACTCAGGGCCCCTCCACAAGAAGAGGCCTGGAGATTCTGTGATACTACTAACATCACTTCATCCTCATCATTTCAGTGTAGAAGCTGCTGTAGTGGTCTAATCATACAGTGTGACCAAAACAAATACGCAATGAATTCAGTTACAACATGGTGAACCAGGAATGCTGCTGCACCCTGAGGGTTAGAGGCACATGCCCACAGTGTCTGGTTTATAATCCAGCCTTGTTAATTAATAATTTATTTTTTTCTCTCTTTTTTATTGCAAGACAAAAAAATTGTCATTATTTTCCCAATTCAATGTTCAATGTGTCCTGTAAGTCCATCACTGATAGAGAAAATACCAAATATTAGATGGTTACTGCTTATTGGGTACATGAATATTAATAACTAATAAGATATTTTCCAAACATCCATTTGGAGAATTGGGATTTTTTTTTTTTCGTAGTGAACATTTTTCATTATTATTTGACATTTTATTGATAGAATTATTAATGATTCATGAAAATGATTGATAGTTACAGGCCAACTGGTGAAGTGAAACTCGTTCTAGACTCCGATGTGAACCAGAAAGTCCTTGTGAACACTAGAGGACTCTTAGAGGGAGCTGATGTAGACTCTGACAGGGAAATTCACCTGCATCCAGAAACCCCGCACAGCGCTGCACAGCCACAGCAGGGAGATGTGTTTTCTTTTCCAAGTCTGAGAGTGTACATCATGAAGAGATCACAGCGAGTTTCTGAGCATCACGACCTGACCTGGGTGAGGGGGTGCTAATAACCGCCGCTGATGGAGCAGCAGCCGCCGGGTGACGGCGGAGCTTCAACCCTGATGTGCGGGTTTAGTTTGGGGAGAAATAAACACCTTACCTTGAGAGGGGGAGAGGTCCTGCGCTCCCTATGCGCTCATATGGAGATGTAGCATCAGGTATTCTCCCCCGCCCCCCGAAAAAAAAACACTCCGATTATCCACCGAGTCCCGATCTCCAGAGTCCACAGCCCGAGTCAAGCACAACAGCGTCCGAAAAAAGTGACAGACACAGACCGGTGGACTGCCTGAAAGACCGACGCGCCGGCACTTTGTGTCTCCGGCAAACTGTCTCCTGGCTCCGAGCAGCGCACAGTCCCGTCTGCCTGACACACAACTTGGGACCAGAGTCAAGTTAGACACAAACATACACCTTCCGGTCATCACTTTCAAAGTAAATTGCGGACGTGTTTTTTTTTTTTTTTTTTTTTTTTTTGGACAGCCTAACCTTCATGGTTGTTTCACTTAGTGTTAGTCTCTTCATTTACCCATGTTTATATATATATTTTTTAAATATACATATATTTATTTATTTTAATTATTCATCACACACAGCTTCCCTCTTCACCTCCTCACCAGTCAAAGGTATGGTAAAAGTCCAGTGTGTCCCCATATGTTTTAAGTATGGGTTTCATGGGCACAGAGTGGACGTGGGCTTGTCCTGGACTTGTTTGTGTTGGTCCTTATCATCCCAAGTCCTATGTGGCAAACCTCTGTGGGTTATATGCTGGTGCCATCAAGGTATAAAGCAGAGGTGTCCAAACTGTTCCAAAAAGGGCCGTGTGGCTGCAGGTTTTTGTTCCAACCAATCATGAGCACACGGTTTGACCAATCAGCTGTCTGAAGACTGGGATCAGCTGATTAAATGAGTCAAATCTGGTGTGCTGCTGCTTGGTTGGAAAAAAAACCTGCAGCCACACGGCCCTTTGTGGAACAGTTTGGACACCTCTGGTATAAAGCATACTTTAATTGTGTATGTGCTTAATGTTTTCCAGCTTAGCAGATATAGAGCTATTTAATATTCTAGTATAAGAGACTTGATAAAACTGAAGCTGAAACTTTTTTTTTTTTTTTTTTGGAGGTACTGTTGTGATCAGTCTTGTTCTTATTGTATACGTCTCAATTTCATTTTACTTTCTGGGTGATTTAAAAAAAAAATACTTCTTTAATTCTGAAGGCCAAATAGGCCAATTTCCGGCACCGCCCTTGTTGTCTTCATCAGCTTGACGCAGCGCTGCGTAGGCGAGCCCGATGACCAACCCCTCTGTCCCATGTGGTGTGGAGGAGCAGAAAGCATATGGACGAATAGTCATCTTCATCAGCCTAATGCTGCTGTAGGCACAGTCTGAACGAATCAGAGTCATTTTAAATGATCACAAATCACAGCGATATATCAATGCTCTGAACATCACTGTTCACAGAGTGAGGTTACACAGGCTGGATTAACCAGAGCCTTAGGTTCTCAGACCTCTCCATACCACAGAGACCTCAGGTTCAGTGTGTGGCAACTGGTTTAAGATCATTTTTATTATTATAACTTTATTTGGAATTAAGAGAGCAAAATACCAACAGGTATGATAAAGACTTTAATGTGTGCCCTATATTATCTGAGCCCACAGGTGAATCTCAGCTAATATTTCTATTAAGCTGTAGTTTAACTATGATACTGGTCACAGGATACATTCACAAGTCTTCTTTGGTTGTTGTAATGATCCTTTCCTTTCCACACTGGATGTGACAGAGTAAGAGATGGACAAAATCCAGTGTCCAGTGAAGTCAAGTTCAGAGGAGATTAAAATGAGGCTGGAACAGTCTGAGTCAGACAGATCAAGAGAGTATGTTCTACAGTGAAGAGCTTTTTAGTACAAAGTTCCCTCCTTGTGTTGAAGTCTCACATTTGCTTCAGCTGAGAACTGAGGGTTTTATCTCCCATTGCTTACACTGGACACTGCAGTGGACAGGAGGAATGCTTACAGTGACCAGTTGAATGCACATATGGACATGTAAGTGATGTGGACCCGCCATATGAGTACAATAGAATGACATACATTAATGTCATCATTTAATTCACCTTATGATTCTACTTCACTCTGAAATTTGTATTACAATATTCTCCTACATTTATTTGATGGTTTTATATCTTATAATGATTGTTACCGATGAAATTACACAACAGGTTAATCAAAAAGAAATAAAGAAATAAATACGTGTTTACAGTATACAACAGAGCTGAGTGCACCCCATGTGCAGCAGCATCACTATAAAATGTCAGATGATGAGTAGTTGTGTTGTATTTAAGTTGAAGTGTGAGTGAAGTGCAGGGTATTTGACCTCACGTGTGATTAAAAACAAACAGGTTAGAGAGACCACACTGAAAATACAGGTTTAACCTCAGTTCAACATAAACTACACCTGTGAGCACCACAGCCTCCTCACGCACAGCTGCAGCAGAGGTGAGGAGGTACAGGAAGAGCCACACCACCGATAACAGCGTGAACATGACGCCACACACGCACACAATCCTCTATTTACCAAACCTTACACTGAACCACAGACTGGGCACTGGGATCATCTATGGGAGCTGGTGTTTCAGTGACTGGTCCAGACAGAGTGAGGGACACTGTGTTGAAGCACAGTCCATCTTGTTTGGTGTGGACCAGGCCAGGACCACCACAGAGACCGCACAGTGCCGACTGTGGAACATGGAGGTGTGAGTGTGCTGATATGAGGCATCAAACATAAAGATGGACAGTTAAACACCTCAACCACTCATGACTTTAATGCATCATAATCCTAAATTATAATATATACAATGCTGACAAGCATCATTCTCCCAGCAAACTGATTCTTAGTGTGTGTTTAAATCTATATTCAAAAGACGACATCTAGCACCTTTATTATCACGAGCGCCACAGCTCATTTTAAAGTGTACATCTGGAGTTTTTGTGCCTTTTTCGTTTTGTTTTTTTTATTTATAGTTTTTTTTTTTTCTTATTTTCAACAAATTCCTTGAACAGAAACCGACACTGAATGGATCCCACTCACAAGATTTGTAGAGTATGTATCTAAAGCCAGAGCCTGATGTGTTCCTCTGTAGAACAGTTCAGTTCATGACCATGAACGCAGGCTGGAGTTTATTTAAACTCACTTTCACACACACACACACACACTGTGCTGCTGCTGAAAATAGTCCACAACAAATGCACAGTTTCCTCCTGTCTGAGTAATGTTTGCTGAAAACCACAGTGTCCTGAAAATTACTGAGCTTTTTTTTTCTTCTTCTGACCTGTTTTTAAAAATGTATTTCTCCAGTAGGAACCAAGGAGCTTGGAACTGAGAGCCAGAGACAGAGCAGGGGACGTCTCAGAGGACACTGAGAGACAGACCAACACGCTGCTGCTTCAGGTCTTTTCATGGGATTTGTGGAGAACAAGAAAACTGTAGAATAACTCCAGCCTTACACTTTAACTAAAAAGGCTCATGTGGGAGTAGTAAGATGAAGAGCTGAAACAGACGAGGGCTGAAATGAAAGTAAAAGTTGGAGCGAAGTGATCGGGTCTCTCCACGTCCCAGTCAGAGCAGTTTCACTTCCAGCTGCCTGGTTTCTGTCAGCGTCCATCACTCACCTGAGTGCAATACACACACACACACACACACTCGATCATTCCCACAGCTGAGCCACACATAGCTCTCTGCCATCGAGGGAGGGGGGATCAAAGGCTGTGTGCATGTGTGTGTGTTCACCTACACCTGCACACACACACACACAGCCTAATACACACACCACCACCCTCAGGCTTTTTATTATGAGGTGAAGAATAGAAGCTGGCAGAGAATGAAGGGACTGGTTTTGACTTTGACTAATGAGAACATCAAAAAGCTTCAGTCAGCAAATGACCTCCAGGTCCTAAACTGTGCACATACAGTGTTCTCTGTGTACACACACACACACAGCTGGATGGACGATGGTGTTGGACTCATATATGGTGGATTTGATTTGACTGCATTATAATACAATACATAGAATTTAGTCACAGAGCCAGTCAATACGCCAGTCAGTGTAACAGTAATTTAGTGGCAGCCAGTGAATATATATCAGTCTGTATGTTAATATTATGGGTGTCACATTATGGAAACTGCATCATTCTGTTCACAGTAATGTGTGTGATGGAGGTCTGGCGCCCTCTTTCATCCAAACATATACAACAACATTACAGGAGGAATGAACTCTCAGAAATCACTTATGGAAATGATTATATATATATCTAAATTATCATTATGATTTGTGTGTGTCAGATCATGTGGTCTAAGGCCTCACATCACTGAAAACATTCGGTTTCACAGACTCTTTAATCCTGCTGACCTCAGCTCATCGTGGTAACATGTAGTGTTTTGTGTGTGTGTTTAACATCCGCGTTCAGAAAGGTGTCAAACAAAAGTGTTCTTTTACACGGGGGTCTTGTGATAAGTGACATCAGCTCCCGGCTTTTGGCGAGTCATCTCCATCAGCTGATCTCCTGTAGGAATCTTCCCTTCAGTCAATCACACTTGTTTACGCTAAAAAAACAACGGAAGTTGTGCGATTTTGCTTTCAAAGTAAAGTCGTGAGAACTTCCCATTCAGGGGAAAAAAAGCTTGTGGTGTTATTTCATTTAATTTATACAAATTCAGTGGTTCACACCTGAGACAACACACATCACGAAAAGTGTCATGAGCCAAGATTCAGAGCTCACCTCTGTCATATTATTTACTTTGTATACAAACCTAAACTGAACATGCTTTATTTATATACATCTTTTACTGTATTTTTCCTCTTTGACAGCATATAACAGCATTGTCTTCTATAACTTCCATTTGTATTTATAGTATCACACAATCTCTTACATGTCTAATCATTTTTAAATACGACTTTATTTTTGAACAGTTTGCATGGTGTATATTTTATATTTTCATTTCTTTGTTTTGGTGCTTTCATGAGTTTTTGTACATTTTTTTTTAAAACTCATCAGTATTTGATTTATTGTTTTGTTACTTGTGCAGATTATCTAATTATTCAGTAGTAGTTGTTTACATCTACAACCGTATCCAATGACTCATTATTCAGTGACTCATTAAACATGAACTTAACAGAGGTAAACAGCAGCCTGTTGATGATGACTGCTCAGAGATAATCCAGCATAATAGAATAAAGGCAGTCATATTTGGTTTATAGTGGTATAAACCAAATATGGTTTATACCACTATACCACCACCATTAGGTGGTGATGATCTCCCACCAGGCCTGAGCTGATCCACTGTCTCATTTACTGCTACATCACTAAAACTGTGCAGAGTCTCCTATAATGATATCATTTATGAAAACATGAAATTTGATGTGCTTTATGGACAGAGGATTTTAAAGGGTAGATTTCCTTTTCAGTACAATATTATTTTATTTCCGTAGGTTGTCTTACACACAGAAACATCCGTCAGTTTTATTTGGAAAATCCAACCCGGAAATGCACCGTTTCAGTTTGGGTCACTTGGCACGCGCTCTTCACTTGTTCTCAGTGCGTCAACTCGTCAGCTGTGATTCATTTCAGCTGTGAACGGCTCTAATGCACGAAAACGTCCACTAACAAGTTCAGAGGAGCAGACCCTGGTCTCCCATGTGCAGCGAGGATCGATGGACTGGACCAGTCTGACTTTTAATCGTTTTAAATATTACTGCATCCACTGCCTGTGTTAGTTCGGGGGGGTTGTATGTTACTGCGGCCCCTAGTTTTGTTTATGTCTCTTAGAATCCGCTAAATTAGCTGGATTACCTGTGGACCCTGACAAGGAGCGTCCAGCCCACCGCCATCATGGCCTCTGCCACCTCCACCCCCGCTACCTCCAGCGGCCGCTCCAGCCGCTCCGCAGCCCGCCGCAGCGCAGCCGTCGGCCTGGCAACATCCAGCACCAGCCCGACCTGCCTGTCCCGCATCCAGGAGAAAGATGAGCTTCGACACCTCAACGACCGCCTCGCCAACTACATCCAGCGGGTCCAGGAGCTGGAGAGCGAACGGTCCTCCATGCTGATTCAGCTGGAGGAGAAGGATGAATCCAAAAGCCGGGAGATGGGCAACGTGCGGCGGCTGTACGAAGAGGAGTTGGCGGATGTCAGAAAGTCTCTGGACGTCCTGGCCGGAGAGAGGGCCCGTCTGCAGATCGACTACGGGAATCTCTGCGAGGAATACAAGAAACTTCAGACCAGGTTACGTTAGTGTTAGGACACAGCACAACCATATAGATTTAGGAGACGCTGACACACCAGACGCCACTCAAAAATGGTCTCATATAATGCAGTTGTGTTTGGAGGTAGACACACACATCTGCAGAACACAGGTGAAGCAGTTTCTAAAAAGTCAGCAGAACCGCTGTAGACTTCGGGATGCATTCAGTACACCAAGCGGCAGGTATTCAGCAATATCCCTACTTTTATAACTGGTTTACGCCCCCCTCCCCGCTCCCCCGCACCCAGTGGCGCATTTCGACATGAGAACAGAAACTTCGTTAATAAGTTCCCATTTCATCGAAGTGTTTAATAACACACCCGCCGAACTGAGCACTGACCCCTAGGACAGTAGTGAATCGTTTTGCGGTAGGTATCCCTGTTGGCAAACACGGCAGCATTCAATTAACTGTTTCCTTAAACTGGGTTTGGTTGGACATTTAAATTTGCCCACTCAGAGCAGGCGTATGGCTTTATTTATTTATTTATTTTAGCTTTCAGACGTGTAAGATAGGTTGGCAAATGTGATCTGCATTATTTCCTTTTTTCCCCATAACAAACAGATATTTATAGACAAACACTTGTAAATAATATACATTTGCAGCATTAAAGGCAGCTACATTCATCACACAGATACAAGTCTCAGTTCCTTTCAGAAACTGGACTTTAAAGAAGTCAGTTTTGTTTTGATTTCTAGGCTGAAAGATGTTCAGTCAAACTGAGAAGAGGCATGGAAATTGTGCTGTAGGTTACCATGTACAGCTCTGGGAAAAATGAAGAGACCACTGCAAAATTATTAGTTTCTCTGATGTTACTATTTATAGGTATGTGTTTGAGTAAAAAGAACATTTTTGTTTAATTCTGGTCAAGATAACCAAAAAAGATGCAGTGTTCTCAAACCTCAAATAATGCAAAGAAAACAAGTTCATATTCATTTTTAAACAACACAATTCTAATGTTTTAAGTTAGGAAGAGTTCAGAAATCAATATTTGGTGGAATAACCCCGATTTTCAATCACAGCTTTCAAACATCTTGCCATGCTCTCCACCAGTCTTTCATGTTGCTGTTGGGTGACATTATTCCACTCCTGACGCAAAAATTCAAGCAGCTCAGCTTTGTTTGATGGCTTGTGACCATCCATCTTCCTCTTGATCACATTCCAGAGGTTTCCAGTGGGGCTCAGGTTTGGAGATTGGGCTGGCCATGACAGGGTCTTGATCTGGTGGTCCTTCATCCACACCTTGATTGACCTGGCTGTGTGGCATGGAGCATTGTCCAGCTGGAAAAACCAATCCTCAGAGTTGAGGATCATTGTCAGAGCAGAAGGAAGCAAGTTTTCCTCCAAGATAACCTTGTACGTAGCTTGATTCATGCGTCCTTCGCAAAGATGAATCTGCCTGATTCCAGCCTTGCTGAAGCACCTCCAGATCATCACCGATCATCCACCAAATTTCACGGTGGGTGTGAGACACTGTGGCTTGTAGGCTTCTCCAGGTCTCCGTCTAACTTGGACTAAAATTGGACTAATCAGAGAAGATGACCTTACTGAGTTGCACTTCACCCCAGCTGCCATTTGCAATTCTTTTTGTAGGTCACTTAATGTCATCCTACGGTTGCTGGGTGACATTCGAATGAGTTGACGGTCATCCCGGTCAGTGGAGAGCCGTTTTCACCCTCTTCCAGTCTGTAGCTTTATTGTCCCCAGTGTCTGCTGCTTGACCTTGTTCTTATGAACAGCCATCTTAGAAATTTTAAGGATGGAAGCAACCTGACGCTCACTGTATCCCTCTGCCAGTAAAGCCAGAATTTTCCTCTTTTTTCTCTCTTTTCCTCAAACAAAACTTTTCTTTTCAACTCTTTTGGCATGGTCAGTAGTTATTTTTTTGATTGCTATTACTTTTGAGGTACTACCAGCACTGTTTGTGCCATCCAGCCAGCCCTATTGCAAGAGCATAGTGATGACCACCGCAGTGGTTTTTATACTTTTCCTCATTAAATAGGATTTGGTTCAGGTGATCACCTAATCAGTACCTCATTAAGTAGACTGAGGTGTGCTTGTGTTGGAATTCAACATGCACAAGAATGGAATGGCTGTCATACTTGTAGAGATACAGATTTCAGAAGAATTTGCAGTGGTCTCTTAATTTTTTCCAGATCTGTATGTAAATATGCCAGTAATAATAATTTTTCATGATGTTCTCCCTCTTCAGGAACCAGAAGAAGGAGAGTGATCTGGCCAATGCGTTGACCCAGTGGAGGAAGGTTGAGGTGACTCTCAGCTCTAAGGATGCTGAATGCACCAAGCTGCTGTCAGAGAACAGGAGACTGAAGGACGACCTTACTGACCTGCAGGGCCAGCTGGACAATGTATGAGCTAAAGCCACATTTACTCAAGCTGGGTGAATACAGGGCTGACTGGAGATGTAACTGTGCATCGTCTGGTTGCCATGTTTGAGGTCTTTTGTTTTTGTTTTGTACAGACATTCATGGTTTCCAGAGGATGAATCCCACACTGATGATCCCACAACTTTTCCTCTAACACCATCATCACATCAAACATTTAATTTCTCCATTAACAATATTCCCATCAGCCTCAGCTGTGCTTTGTTTAGTGCCAATTAGCAGTTGTTACCATCCAAACATGTTATACATACATCATCATGTTATCATGTTCACGTTAGCGTTTACCTCAGAGCATCACCTTAGTTCAGCCTCACCGAGCATCGTGTAGACTCTTGTTCTGCTTCAGACAGAGCTAAGCTAGGTGCTTCCGCCTGTTTCCAGTCTTTATGCTGTGCTAAGCTAACAACAGCTTGACTTCAGCTTTGCACTTAAAACACACACACACACGGCATACGCAGCAGTAAAATGCTGCTGTTGGTTGGTTTAAACTCTACACGTACAGGAAGTAACTGTGTCCCAGCACATCCATGGCTTTAACAGACAGATGAAGCCATTGGTGGTACACACTCACTGTGTGAGATGAGCTAATGTAATTAGATTGTGTTGGGTGTTACTGTATGTTTTAAGAGATTTTGTGTGCGTCACAGGTGGAGGGTGTACTGTCCGACGCCAAGAACCAGCTGAGCACCGAGATCCTGAGGAGGGTGGACATGGAGAACCAGGTGCAGACACTCAAAGAACAGCTCGAACTCCAGAGGAACATCAGTGAGCAGGTAACACACACACACTCAGAGCCGTGCCCCAAAGCTGGCAATTTGCACCTCAATCCAAATCTAATTTCAAGCAACGATCGTCTCTCTTCAGAGAGTTGTCCGCATATTTTCAGTGTCACCTGAAACTAATACTTCTACAACTCACAACAGTTTGTTTATATTTTGTAGGAGATCCTGGAAATCCGAAGCCGACACGAGAGCCGTCTAGTGGAGGTGGACTCAGGAAGACGGAGGGAGTTTGAGAGTAAACTGGCTGAGGGGATGCAGCAGCTCCGCCAAGAGCACGAGTCTCAGCTGCAGCAGTACAAAGAAGAGATCGACAAGACCTTCAGTTCAAAGGTTCCCAAAACACAGAGCTTCAGACGATGCGTTTAAAAGTGTCCAGGTTTATTACACGCTGAGTTTTTTTTTTTTTTTTTTAATTTCTCAAAGTTTCTGATATGTTAAAGATTTATCAAATTCTCTCCGTGCTACAGTTACAGAATGCCCAGCAGGCTGCACTGGAGAAGAATGACGTTGTGTCAGCCACCAAAGACGAACTGGAAACCACTAAGCTCAGAGTGGAGACCCTCAGCTCCCAGCTCCAGCAGCACCAGAAAGATGTAAGTTCAGTCGATGACAAAACAGGAAGACACCCATTAACCAAACTCAAGCTATGTAGAAAACACCAGTCACAGGGTTCCTGTGTTGGTAGCCTGGTTTCACATCTCTGAGTCGCTACCCACATCTCAGATAATTTTTTTTCAGTTGCTGGTTGGAGAAACAATCGATGAATGACTGCACCAGTTGGAGTAAAAGCACGTAACAGCTGCAACTGCTGCAGCAAACACACATTAAAATGAGCCTTTCTTCAACCATTAATGCATCATGCATGATACTTTTATTATATCAACATAAAAAATGGAAATGAAACCTTAATTGCGGCATGTGCAAAAGACTGGACACCTTATTAAGTCAGCGCTTAAGCTGAAATCACATCTTGCAAACACTTTTAGTGGCGGCTGTGAGCTTTTCTATTCTTGACTGATGAATTTTCAGCCTCTCTTCCTGCAGATCATTTCTAGTTCTTAGATCATTCAGTCCGTCCTACGCACACACAGCATGTTTAAGACATACCCGCAGATTTTCAGTCATGCTCGGGGGGGAGGGCACTCCACAAACTTCAGCCTGTGTTTCTTGAAGCAGTTCATGGTGGTTTCTGAGGTCTGCTTTAGATCATTGTCCTGCTGTAGAAACCAGCATCTGCACAAATGCATAAAGTAGCTACAATATTTAAGAAATATGTCCTTTAACAATATTGTTTTATATATTTTTTTTTTCTCCAAAATGAAAATATATCACAGCTTTCTTTGCAATGCAGCCAATGCCTCTGACCATGCACTGAATAAATGCTGCCTCCCATCACAATGACCACCTTCTGTTAGACGCCTCTGCAGGTGCTAAATGGTCCCCGGAAGGTTTTTTTCTGTGTGAGTATGTGAGCTGAGAGAGTAAGAGGGCAGAAGGGATGTGCTATAATCATGGTTCATTATGTGAATTATTGTGCAGCATTGTGTAAACACTGGCCAGTGATAAGAAAGGGTCATGTGTTATTTCATCACTCAGCACAGTGTAGGCCTATAATATAGCCCCTCAGTAATATTTTCATATTACAGGTCTTTTATAGTCCCAGGACTCTGGAGTCTCGGTCGTGGCCGGAGGTCAAACATGTCTCTGTGACACATCAGTAGAGTCCATTTCAGATGGATTCTACTGATGTTACAGGCTTCTCTCTCTTCTCTTCTCTTTGTATTGCTGACACTGATCTGAAGGTACATTCATTCATTCATTCATTCATTCATTCATTCACATGCTCATCCAAACACATGAATATTCCACTAGGCCTTCTATTACTACGACGACAGATCTGATCAATGTGTGGAGGTCAGTGTATATAGCTACTGCTGCATTAACTGTTGCCAGTAGGTGGCAGTGCAACATACCCCAAAATGACCTGACTACTTACTCTTTTCTTTTTCTTTTTTTTTTTTTTTAATATGGAAAACTTGTCATTTACAAAGTGCTAAGGCAACGACTAAATGAATGAGAGCTCACGGATGATGACACAACTAATTATATCAGCTTAGAAAATGTGACAAAAGTATGCAGTCATTATTAAAATCATTACATTTTTTGTTGTTGTTGTTGTTGTTGTCCTTACCAGTTAACTATAGGGAGGCTCAGAATGGTTTCCTAGTAAAACCAGTGAAAGCCAAATAGGCCCTAACAAGTTAACTAGTCAGCGTTTTTTGTCTTGGCTACTTAACATGTAAGCAGCCAGATGCTGCTGCTAGTTAACTAGTTACAGTTCCTCAGCCAACATGTTAACTGGATAAGCATTTTACTTAGGTACGCCGAGTTCAGCGATCTGATCTAGTCAAACCTGGTTCTAGAGAGAGCTCTCCGCAGGGTCTTGGATTGGTGTCTGCCTGTAGTCCACCTCTAGTCCTATATCTGAATCAGTTAAACAAGTAGTTAGTTATTGGAAAGTGACTGTTCAACTCCACCATGATATGTTTAGAAGAGGTTTTCCATCGTACATTGGTCTCGAAGTGAAGTCCGACTGGTCTAACAGGCCCACCTGCTCTCTGTCTCATACCCCTGGTTGAAATTTTCCTTTTCATGGCTGTATACACTGTTATTCTGTTATGTTACTAATTTAGGTGATTGTGTCCAACCATCTGAAGTCTGGTGTTGACGTCGAGGTTCAGGGCAGAGTCACATGTAACAAAAAGGTTTGATTCATATTGATGTTGGGAAAACAAAGCGAGAGTTAAAACTAGGATCCGTGAACAGAAGCATTGTGTTCGTAATCATGATGATTATCTTCAGTGACGAGGCATTTAAATAGTCACAGTCTGAGTGAGTCACTCACAGTTTGAGTGAACTACATTTCAAATTGTAGAACTATTGTCTTCTTGTCTATGATGCAAAGAGTCTCTTCTTCTTTGGTGGTTTTGCAGGTTGTGTTCTTAGCTTTGCTGTTGCGTGGTGTCTGATATAGGTAATGATGTTGTCAGATGGCTCCTCCTTCCTGCCAGCTTTTATCTTAATGTCATTCATCCTTTGTCTCTCTGTCAGAAAATGGTTCTGGAGAGCCGCTTTCAGGAGCTGGAGAGGACTTTGGACAGGGAGCGGGAGGTTTGGCAGCAGAAACTCAATCAGAAGGAGCAGGAGATGCTGAACATGAGGAGCCAGATGTACAGCCAGTTAGAGGACTACGAGAACCTGCTGGATGTCAAGCTCGCTCTGGACATGGAGATCAACGCCTACAGGAAGATGCTGGAGGTGGAGGAGCAGAGGTACGGCTGTGATCTGTGTGCATCACACCAGAGTAAGAGTGAGGCATCGTCTCTTTTCCTGTCTGGTACCTGGATCTCTTGTCTTCTGACTGGCTGGTATGTTTGCTCCCAGTTTTCCTTATCCAAAATAAAATGTTTGTGATTGTTCTCTCAGATTGCAGCTTTCACCCAGTCCCTCCCAGCGTGCGACCGTGTCTCGAACACACGAGCACAGCAGCCGCAAGCTCAGAGGGAAGAAACGGAAACACGAGGGAGCCTCTGGCAGCTCGCCCGCCTATAAAATGTCCAGTCGCGCGATGGACCACGGCACTATGAGCGTGGCAGAAGTCGACGTGGAGGGGAGATACGTTAGACTGAAGAACAACTCTGAGACAGTAAGGCTGTAACACAGCTTGGTCATGGCTTTGTTTTTAGGGTTTGACTTCACTTGTAGTTTTTAGTGTCAAGAATTAGTTTGGCAGATGTGCTCAGTTTTCCACATTCATGATTCTTAACAGCGAGCCTGTGAGAACAGCTGCGCGATGTCTCTACATACATTATTCTAACTGGTTCCTTTTTTTATCATTTCTGGTTTGCAGGAGCAGTCACTGGGTGGTTGGGTGGTTCGGAGGACGTATCCAGACTCTGCAGACATCTCCTTCCACATCCCCTCCTCCTGCGTCCTGGCTGGTGGGCAGACACTCACAGTGAGTAATTGTTGTTGTTTTTGTTGTTGTTTAACTGCATTTCCCTCAGTCACAGTCTCTGAGGAGGATCAAGGATGGACACAAAAACTCAAACCAACACTGACTCTGATCACTGAGGGGCAGGGGTTAGATTTGATGAGTAATTTAAAGAGGGGCCCTCCTCAAAGTAAGGGTGTGTGTGTGTGTCTGTCTGTGTGCTTCTCAGATCTGGGCAGCAGGTGCGGAGGTGGAGGCTGATTCTGCTGACCTGATTCTGCAGGGCCACAGGAGCTGGGGCCCCATCTCTGATGTAAGAGTAGTCCTCCTAAACTCCGACCATGAGGTAAGTGAAGAAAACTGCATCTCCCAGAATGCAGCTGTGCACACTGCTGCAATCACTGAAGTCAAAATCAGTACAATGGATGAATGTATGTGTGTGTATATTTATAAAAGACCACACTGTTGACAGTACCAGTACTTTTGCCTGTGTTAACTTTCCGTGTAACTCACCTCAGGGGTCATGTGCTACCTTTGCAGGAGATGGCTGAGCGCAGGGTGTGCATGCAGAGCAGAGGTGATGAGGAAACCGAGCTGGAGTTCGATGAAGAGTATGTTGCAGGCAGTGACATCCAGCATTTTCGGAGACAGGTAAATAAAAGTTTTCTCTAACCTCAGTATGTCGTGAAGAGCTTTTACAGATTCTTCAGTATGTGAAACGTGACCTCACACTTTTTTTTCCCCCCACTGCCTACACTGAAGCCAAAGAGAAAGAAGAAGAAGTGTTGCTCTGTGTCTTGAGTGCAGAGCAGACAGTGTGCTGTACAGTAGGTGAGGAGGGTGATTCTGTCCCCACTGAGGCAACCCCCCCCCCCCTCTGCTCGTCTGCTTATACCTGCTGTGTGTTGCCCTGTGTTACTGCTCACAAAATGCATGGCTGGTTAAAGACATGCTGGATGTGCTGCTGTCCCTGTGTTATATTCAGCTATAAACGTATGTGGTTGAAGAGCAGCAGCAGCAGCTTTGGTTCAGTCTCCTGTTACCTGGCTGCACTGATGATCCTGATGAACTGGTATCATGAAGCTGCTTATCTCACCGCTGATTTATTTAACTGACTCCTTCGCAGTGTCGTCCCCTAACTGCATGTTCAGAGCTGACCAGACTGCCTGTACTGTGTGAGACCAGCACAGCACAGTACTGATTACATTTTTTTTTTTTCTTTTTCCAGGATCTATCCAAGGAGGCGAGCTGTGCCGTCATGTGATTGCGTGTCCATCTCCTTCACATCTGCCTGGAAAACCTAGACTGGCCTCTGAGTACAAACGTCTGCTGCTGTCCAGTTCCACTGTCTCATACAGCAAACTCCACTCTCTGACAAACTACAGTAGGACACTGACATGGTAGTTTGACTGTGAAGAGCTCAGACGCCTTATAGCAACAGTATCGACCTCAGTATTCCTCACCTGTTTCATCACTCTAACTGCACAAGCCCAGATATGAGCTTTGCCTTCATTTGATTTGATCTAATTTAAATGAATGTGTTCTGTGTGCGTGTGCGTGCGTGCGTGCGTGTGCGCATGTGTGAAATAAAACTGTTGGTATAATAAAGTTTTCTAAACAATTACAGTTAAGTCACACACTTGGCTCTAAGAATGAAAGATTGTTTATAGCAACAAATGCAGTTGTGATTGAGTTTGGCAGTAAAAGCTGAGGGTACACCCCCCCCCCCCCCCCCAAAAAAAAAAAAAACTTCTATTTTCACATTTTTAGTGGTGCCTAACCACGTGGATTTTCTCAGGACACTCCCCAAAACATGGTAGGTGTGATTCCTCCAGATTTCATGTGTGTTGTTGAGTTGTGTTGAGGCCCTTTAAGTGTGAATGCTGGAGTTGAAGTATTGCAATTTTGTAACCCAGCTGCACTGGAAAAGAGGATGTATTGGAACACACACTAGATTAAAAACAAAAAGGAAAAAAGGCTGTTGATAACAGCTCTGATCACAGCAGCTATCACAGTCCTAGGTTTCTGTCTCCAGAACATTTACAGTCACTGAGTAGCTCACAGCAGTGGTTTCTGAAGGCAGTTCTTCCAGCTGCCTCTGAACTGTGAGGAAAAGCATCTGTAAAGGAAACTGTAGAATAATAGATTTACTCTGAACAGCAAAGGTTTCTTCCATCAAGCTCAAGATAAAGATAAAGCCTGTCAAATCAAAAATGGTGCAGAGTTTCTTTGGCTGCCAAAGTTACTGTGCTGAAGAGAGACAGCAGTTTACATCTTGGCTTGTATATGGTTTACACTCTGATCATCTTGCTAACATGCTGAACTAAGATAAGTGATAGTGGGAAATACTGTCCCTGCTAAACATCAGCATGTTAAGAAGCTTACATTAGCATTTAGCTCAAAGTTCTCTGTACTTAAGTACAGCTTCACAGAGCTGTTAGCATGGCTAACAGTGCAGCTGTCCTGTAGAAAGGCAGTCATGTCCCCTTGGCCCTCACCAGAACATGACTCCATAGGGGCCCTGTTACCTATGTCACCTCCCTCTATATTGTATGTGGATCAAGAGACAAATTCATTCACCAAAAAGTCAAATACCATCTCAGGTGGGAAGCAGTAATTAAAGACCAGGATGTAGGAATCCTCAAATATTGTCATCTCAGCACACCTTATTAAATATATTCATGTATGAAAGCACACCTTCACATTTTTGCCCATATTTGCCAAAAATGTGTTTGTTGCAATATTGTTAATTATTAATATGTAAATATGTCCAACAGTTATCAGGGACAGTTTCCTCAGAAGGTAGTTGTAAGGACGTGTTAGTCAAGTTTGGATCCTCCACAGTAACAATGACTGTTTCTGTAAATACTGCATTAATATGTGATTTTTTTTGTGTGTGTGTAATTTTTCAGTTTTTGAGCAACACAAACAAAACATTTTTATACTCATCAAACCATTCATCTTAACTGGACTAAATTCTGTGTGAAAGAATGAGTAAAGCTGAACAGCTGATGAGTGGTTAGATGGATGATGTGCCTGAATTATTACATTGCTGACTTGAGCTCATCTCATTACTTAAAGTCAGAAACACTCTGCATTGATGTAGATGAACTCATCAAGCACTTTATTAGGAACACCTGTACTCCTGCTTATTCATGCAATTATCCAATCAGCCAGTCATGTGGCAGCAGTGCGATGAACAACATCCAGTGAAGCAGCGGCTCTGAGGACGAAAACAGCACAGACCCAGCAAAACTGGACAGATGAAGACTGGAAAAACGTAGCCTGGTCTGATGGATCTGGATTTCTGCCCAGTTTCTATACCAATCAGTCATGGTCTGAATGTCACGGTGTGTCTGAGTATTGTTGCTGACCATGTTCATCCCTTTATGGCCACAGTTCACCATCTTCTAATGGATATTTCCAGCAGGATAATGCTCCATGTCACAAAGCTAACGTCAGTATGGTGTTGCTAATAAAGTGTTTGGTGACTGTATTAGGACAAAACAACAGTTGGTAATCTTGAGTTAATCCCATGTGGAGGAGGAATAACTGGATCATCATTAGTCCAGAACGTGTCATTGTTCTTCAGGAAATGATACTGATTGTCAGTGTGGGCTGAACAATGATTGAACATGTCCTCAGCTGCCACAGTGACACAGTTGTTCCTGGCTCTAGGTTTCCACATTATGTTGGGTAGGAGAAGGTTGCAGAGGCTGGTGTAACAGTCCTCCTCTTCTCGCAGGTGTCTTTCCTCCTTGACATCAACTCTGCTGGTGTGTCAGGATTGAGACGTGTCTTCGGCTTCATCACTCCCTTGTATCTAAAGTACCTTCAGTGTTGTAGAATGTAGTCTACACCATAGTCTCTTTATTAGTGGCTTTGGTGAGGGTGTCTATGGACAGGGTCTGTTGGTTATGTGTGATGTGGCCAGACGGGGGAATCTGCAGTCGCACTCTCTGGTTGGTCTTCTTCCAGGTCTTGAACAGATGCATGTGGTAGCACACGGATACCTGAGAAACAACCAGCATATGTCAGTGAAGTTCAACACCAAACATCCACACTTAGCACCTTCTTTAGGTCGTGGTAATAACGTACCACAGTCCAGAACATGTATATGGTAAATAGAGCCAGTGTGAGGATCAGGAGCCCCAGGGCCTCCATGCCGTTGGTGTAGTAGAGGTCCATGGCTCCCTGAACACACAGCCAACCTGACAGGCTGGCCAGGGGTGTGATGAACAGGAAACACACTGCATCACCGCACAGCGTCCTCCTCTGCTGCTGCATGGATGGAGAACACAACCACTGGGGGGAAGAAGAAGAGTAAAGGCTGGTTAGCAGTACATCATGAGAGAGGAATGGACCCAGGATGGTGGGTGTGGTGTGGGTGTGGGTGTGGTTCTCTGACAGATAAATGGACATGTACAGATAGAACACCTGGGGTAGAAAACGTGGTATTTGGCCAGAAGGTGGTGCTAAATACTTGGATCCTGTGAACACTGTAGGAGGACTTCAAAGTTCAACATCCTCATTCTCTGTCCACACTCAGAGGTCCCTCCATGACATTGATAGCTAAGACTCAGTAACATGTAACACTCCCCCAAAGTGTTCAGAGCAGGCACAGTCAGCTCCTCTACAGCACCAGTCTGAAGTATTGTGCCTGTGTTACTGTGCATGTGTGCGCATGTGTCCGTCAGTGCCTGACAGCAGGGTGCTGTTTACTGTGTAGCTTAACCTGGCAGGGCACATGGCGCTTAATCAGCAGATTACTAGCTGTGGCCACACATGCAACAGGAAAAGCAGGAAGACAAGTGTCCTCTGCAGAGCAGCAAGGGAAGGAAACACCATCTAATCTGGCTCTCAGGCTAAGTGGCTTTAGGGCTACAAGCGGTCCAGCTAACGGCAGAAGGTCCGCCAACATGAAGACAGCAACTTGCCAAGAAGCTCCTCCCACTGACGGTGACATCTGCTGTCTCATTCAGAGAATGAGACAGAGCAGGCTGGGTGTGACAACCCATACAGCTGGTGTGTGGGTTTGTATCACTGGTTGACTGTAAATGTGAAGGCTGTTTCATCAGGACTTCATATTCAAAAAAGTTCAATGTTCACATTTTTTTTTCTCACATAGACCTGCTAGTATCAAACCTTACTGATCATTTTGGTTTTATTTAGTCCAGGTTTTGAGATATTGATCACTGCCCATCATACAAAGTTAGAGGTAGAAATCTCTAAGAGCTGATACACTGATATGAAGATAGACTGACATCTCAAAGCCTGGGTCAATACTGTAAAACCCTTTAAGAACTGAGTGCTGACAATCAGTGTGTTGATAAGCTGTGATGTCACAAACCGACGGTGCTGTGTACTGCAGAGACCCACCTCAGAAAGAGGTTTCGGCAGGCGCTCCAGAGCAAACTGGTGGTGGCAGAGTTCACAGTGGCTGCTGTTGGAGGTGGCGAGCCAGTGCTCCAGGCAGGCCCGGTGCACCATGGCCAGGCTACCAGAGCACTCGCAGGGGGACAGCAGCTCCCCCGAGGCCCTGTCTTCATGGCAGATCCTGCAGAACGGCTCCTCGGTGCTCACACTGGAACACAAGACACAACAGTCATGTCAGAGGACAGTGGTCTACACAGCAAATAAAGGCCTCTAATTTTGTAGCTTGATCAGGGGACCATCAGTGTAAGGATATTTACTTTCTGTTACTGGATTCAGTTCTATCTTCTCGTGAACACCGTGTGGACCCTGCACTCTGCCTTCAGAGCCACCTCCTTTCTCATTATGTCTTTATTCCAACACAATCACATGATACATCCCTGACACAAACAATTTATAGATGTGGCAATACTATACAATGCAACAAATAAAAACACAATACTAAGGATGTGAGGCCAGTGGGACCAACACACACACTCACACTCGTGCATTTTCTTTGCAGCAACATGTCAAATTCCAGTCCTCCTCATTGACGTGAATACCAAAATCCTGCTGCCATCATGATCTACCAATATCTGTATTTAGCTTTTACCTTCTGGACAGTACAGCCATCAGGCTTTACATTTCTATACACTGGCTAATGTTGAAATTCTATTCCACTCTATATAAATATTACATGTACCAGCTCCAACACAGTCTGAAAGTCTTAAAGTCGTAAAGTGAGGAGTGATTTCCCTTAAACTTTCAGAAACTAAATAATCGTTACCTATGTCCACCCCACCTCAGAGTGTGGGAAAAGTCTTCTAATTTCTCCTTTTGATGTGATCAAACATGTCAGAGGACCCTGTTCGTCTCAAGCCTAGAGAGCCATGAAGGCCGAATACTTCCTCAGGTATATTTTGCAGCAAATGGTCAAACATCAGACAGCTCCACAGCAGTAAGTGAGTCACCGACCTGTCAGTGACTGCTGCACATTCCTCAGTGGGCACGTCTGTGTGATAGTACGTGGCTTCTTGGTTGCAGCTGTTGAGTTCCTCCTCCAGCGTATGTTCAGGCATTGACTTGACCTCCCCCACGGGGCTCAACACCCACAGGCCAAGGGGTTCCTCTGCTGTCATGTCTGGTATATGAGGGGCCATTCACTCATGTGAGGAGCATCAGATCTGTTAGCATGCACAGAGAGAGAGACAGACAGGTACAAGTATGTCAGGATACAGCAGACACAAGAGCAAACACAAGACAACAACTATCAAGTCAATAATATTTTCCACATTATAGGATTATTTCCATAAATGAGGTTTGAAAATTTAGACCTGTTTTCCTCCAGTATTTTAATTTCACTGAGATACACAAAAATACTATTATTCATCTACTGTATCGATCAAGGTTTCCAACATCTTGTTGGACAGACTGTGACATTCAGAGTTAAACTCTAAATTAAGTAAGACAAAATCTCAGGAGATCAGCAGCTTCAGAAACACTCAAACCAACAATCACTCCACAGTCACACAGCTGTCTGTGTGTGGACACTCTATCCTGCATGGTGTTGTAATTATTTTTTGGTAAATCTGATGAGCCATCTTTTAGTTTTGTTTTCCTCTTTACAAACTGTGCAGCATTCACACAGCAGAAAACAGCAGTGAGGAGTATTCTACCCACACCTCCTTCTTCCTGCTGGCCTCCTTCAAAGAGGAAACTTTGACCTGCTTCGTCCTTGTCCTTGTTTGTTATTGACTGCTGTCCTTCCTCTCACAGAGAGAGTGCAGTGGAGCTATGAGCTCCTTTGAACTGGTTATCATTATGATCCCTGAGTTTTGCTCCTGATGGCAATATAAATTTTTTCTTTTCTTCCTTTTTTTCCGCCTTAAAAACAGGATCTGAAAACCAACATTGCCATTCAAATAAATGTTTTAAAATTTTGGGAAACACACTTCTTTGTTGTGTTTCAGTGAGCGAGATGAGGAGATTGATGTCAGCTGGAGCTGGGGCCAGGACACGATTAGCCTGGCATGGTGTGATGACTGGATGCAGAGGGAAACAGGTAGTCTGGATCTGTACCAGGTGAAAAAATACACCTACCAACACCACTGAGGCTCATGAGCTAATACTCTGTATCCTGTTTGTTTGGTCTGTACACAAACAGAAATGAGACAGTAGCATGTCAGAGGTGATATATCACAATCAGAATCAGGTTTAGAATCATATTCTTTGAATAGAGGAAACGCTACATTTATTTACGGTAGCAGAGTCACCCTCAGGTGTACAAAGTGACCAGCGTTAAGTCCGAGAAATATGTTTCTGAACTCACAGGGTTCTGTATTAAACCAGATCAGGATCTTGGTCTAACCTTAACCAAGAGCTGAGAGAGTCTGAACAGAACCATCAGACAGTTTAATAAAGCTGGAGTCACTACAGGTGGATACTGAACTGCAAGATCAGATATACTAGTGGTAAACAAATATATTCTCTGGATGTTTTACTGATTGATTAAGTGTCAGTGTGACTTTTCAAATATGTAAAAAACAACACATCTTGATTATGTTCATGCAAACTGATCCTGTCACAACTGTGTTTCCTACTAAACGTATTTGCTGTTGTATGTGAAGGTGATTTGGTTGGATAAACCTGTTCACTACCTGCTCAGCAGACAGACAGACAGACAGACACAGACAGACAGAGACAGACAGACAGACACAGACAGACACAGACAGACACAGACAGACAGACAGACAGACAGACAGAGACAGACAGACAGAGACAGACAGACAGACAGACAGAGACAGACAGACAGACAGACACAGACAGACAGACAGACAGACAGACAGACAGACTGCATGAGTAAACAGCCAGACATACACACAGTGTTCAGCAGAGACCAAAAATCTGCAATAACTTTATAGTGGGATTAAATGTTAGTGTTGTGCTGCCTCCAAAGATCAAATAATATAGAGTTAAAGTTTTTTTTTAATAAAAGATGTGAAACATTCTTTTTAATACTAATTATTGATTAATTTTAATACTTAATTCTAGTGCTGCAACTGGCATCATCCTTGTTTGTTTGTTTCAAGATACAAATTTCCTTCTTGAAAATACTTGAGAAAATGACATTTTCACTTGACACTTAAAGAAAATAAGAATTTCTAGAACATTTAGACAGAAATGAATTAAACCGGATTAAATGGAGAGTTTTTACATTGCAGATTTGAACTGTAAATGTATTTACCTGTGCCAACATCATTTCATTTGCATTGGAGCTTGTTCTTAACTGATTCAAATGTGACACAGTTTCTACACTGTTAAAACAAAAAGAGCTGTTGCCCAGCGTTGGCTCAGGTGAACAAACACCTCACCTCACCTGAAATATTATCAAGCTGCTGTTCATCACAGACACACAAGCACGAGCAGAGACACATGAAACACGACACTGCACTGCTGCAGAGCAGAGCCACTCGCACACACACACACAGTACAGCTAATCACAGCTAAGCCAATGGGCTTCAAGCAGCACCTTTGCTTAAAGTAACAAGTCAGTTTCTAACAGTAGTCTTACCACCTGCTCGATATCCACAGACCCTGTGTGATGGTGTGGGCTCCCGTACAGTGAAGACCATGTCCCTTTCCCTCAGTGTTGATCAGTGAGTCTGTGTGTGTGTGTGAAGCTTCTCCTCCTAAAGCCTGCCAGCAGATTAGCGTGGCTGATGGACGGCAGTGAGAATAGTGAGGGATTAGACAGAAGGGAAAGTAAGGGCCAGGCCAGACAAATGAAAATCACATCAGAGTGAGTTACACCGAGCAGGAGCAGCACCTCGCCACATCCCCCCTTAATCCTGTTAGGGGGCAACCAGGCAGGCAGCAGAGCCTGCCTTTCTCTGGCCTCCCAGCTCCTATGGTAATGTAGGCTGGGGCTGCTGCCATACACGAAGAGGGACATGAGACCTGTTGTTGTTGTTGTTGTTATCACCTCAGTTACTTCTGATTTTACCATGAAAATCAGAAGTAACTGAGTTAATAATTAATCACTGAGCTAATGTAACATGTCTTTTGATCATTGCACAACAGGTAAGCTGTAAAAATGTCTTTACAGGCAAGAAAACAATCACGATAAATGTAAAAAGTGTGTATGTAAAAAGTAAATAAAAGTTTTACCTGGTTTAATTTGATCTGTTCTTCCAAGGAAAATCAACAACCGCTTACAAACTCAACACAATAAACTAAACTAACTAAAATAATTACCTTGGAATACTGTCTGTAGTTACAAAATACTTACCAGGAAACTGAAGATGGAAGATGAGTGATAAGGAGCTCAGAAAAAAATAAGCCTTTGTTGTTACCTTTGTTTTTACTAAATCATGACTTAGTTCCTGTTTCTCTTTCCTTCCTTGTTGAAAAACACTTTGTGATCAATTCTTTTTAATAATCACGTAACTCGTGATTATTATTAAAATACATTTTGGATTAATATTCTATGCCAGCTGTAATGTAAATAATTACCAATCATGACAGCTTTTTGCTTCTGTGCTCTGTTTCCTATCATAACTGTAATCTGCTGAGTGCACAGTATCCACTAACTGTTCTGTAATCTGAATGCTGGCTCTCTAACATTATTCACTGCCAACCCTGTTTGTATCATGTTTTATATGCTGCATGTCCTTCTCCCCCTCTCCTCCATTCCTAGCTGTCCTATCTTCCTCCTTTTCCTCCTTTCACCCAGCCCGGCCATCGGCAGGAGGGTCCCCCATCTGAGCCAGGTTCTGCTCAAGGTTTCTTCCTGTTAAAAGGGAGTTTTCCTTGCCACTGTTGCCTTAAGTGCTTGCTCTGGGGTCAGGCTCTGGGTCTCTGTAAAGCGCTTTGAGACAATTTTGATTGTGGAAGGAGCTATATAAATAAAATTAAATTGAATTATTATGATTGTTATTAAGAGTAGAATGGTTGTTGTTGCTGTTGTTGTTATACAAAATAAAATAATACAGTAACATATAATACAGTTTAAACAGCCACTCATATGCCATTAATTTCCATTGTTCCTACCTGTGTGTAAAAGCAGCTGTAGGTGTGTCGAATATACTGAGTGTGAGAAAAGTAAAAAGATAAATTGTCACCTCTGACTCTCTAGTTTCAAACCACGTGTTGGTTTAGGATAGAAATCATGTTAATATCTACAGTTACAGACTCCAGAGGACACACAGGAGCAGGGGATTGACCTTTCACACAATATCACACTGAATCCCACAACAAGACGACCTCTACATCTACTGCAGGCTCTTCCATGCTGAAAAATAAAACTATTGATGCAGAGTAATTGTGGAGAACACATATCCTACTGCAACAGCTTTTAGATTAGGAAATGAGCTGTTTTTGGGTTAAGTACACTCACCAGCATATTTTTAAAGAGAGTAAAATGTGTGTGTGGAAAGTGGGGCAGAAGAGGAGCCCAGCCTGCGTTCCAGGAGTCTCTCCCATTCATATTTATAGTCTCTTTCTACACCAGAGCTCAGCTAAAAGTCCTGCTGAAAAATAACTCTTAAGCTTCAGGGAGAGTGGCAGAGCAGCTCCCTCTCTTTCTCTCTCTCTTCTCCTTCTAATCCTGTCTGTTATTCATTCCCAGGCTGCTCCTGACAAAGCCCAGGGGGAATGCACATCATTGGGAATTCCTTCATGAACAGACTGAGAGGGTGGATAATTCCTTTGACAGTGGCAGGACAGCGGCGCACAGAGCCCCAGACATGCTGGATAAAAACATATATACACAGGGCCCCGTCACGCCATGCTGGAGAAAAGCCACTTCCTGCCCTCTCTGAGGCTGGTGCTGGGTACAGGGGTCTGTAGTACACTGCCTCTGGCTGCAAGTCTGGGTTGGCTGATGTTGTGTCTGGGCTTTAGTCAAGGTCTGTTTACAATCAGCAGAACCTTCAGCCCCCCCCCCCCTCCTCTGGTTGCTTTGTGAGATGGGACCCAGGGCCCCCTCTAATCCTGCTCAGGGCAGGAGCGAGGGGCCACTCTCCAGTCTATCGATTCTTCGCTTCATCGGGTCCCATAACAGCCTTTAAAAGATGTTAATCCAGCGTGTGCCTCGGTCTGGATCGATAGCAGACAAAAGCACTGTAGGAGGCTGTCTGGACATAAACTCACACACGTGCTTTATGCTTTACCTGTGCACCCTCATCATCATGACACCGCAACACCTGATCCTGGGAGATACAAGTATCATTTATTACAGGACTAAAAGTAAGATGTAAATGGTTCAGTATGCCTCAAATAAAGCAGTTTGTACGACTTCTTGTCTGACCACATCTAAAGTCAAAGGTCTTTGTAACTGTTTTAGATGTCCACACTGAGAGGAGAGAAGCCTTCTATCACAGCATCCCTCACCTCTGTCCAGCGACTCAAAGGCTTTGGTCTGAATTTGAGGAACATGACCTACAGTACCATCCAGACTATCCATGTTTCCTGTTAAAGATGGGCTGCTTTGATATAAAGTGAAAGAGATACATGCAAGCTTCATTACTGTAGGTGAAAATTAAGCAGGGGTGAAAGACGGAGAACATCAGAGCCAAAGTGTCAACAGCTTCACAAATGCAAATGTTCTCTACAGTGGTTTGCTAACATCTCCCTACACCACTGGCCTTTCTTCACATGGATCATTTGCTAAAACATGGCTCAGTGATGGCTTTGTTTGTGAACACCATGCATCATTTCATTTACAATATCCTGGTAGCAACAACTTGACCAAGACAGACACATTATCTACTGCTTATATTTAATTGAAGGTGTTTTTTTTCAGTTAATATATAAAGAAAAATGTACATTTTTTCTTTATGTATTAACAAATTTGCATATTAGTCATCTGTTAAAATATGCCCAGTCCTAAAATGGAACCACAGCCCTTGGTTTTGAACATCTTTGTGTTGGAGTGAGTCATAACAGCACACGCTTTCAGACAGTCTGTTCAGGAGGTCAGTGTTTGAAAAACCAAAAAGGAGAGAGAGAGAGAAGTTTAAAACCCCAGACCTGCAAACACCTGACCAATCAGTGTTTGACTGTCAGAATGTCTGTTTAAGACACAAGGTGATTCCACCATGGGAAACAGAGACACTCACATTTTTATCCAGTGCTACACCAAATGTTTCTGTTCCTTTCATAAATAGAAAGAGGGCTGAGCTCTGAGAGAGAAAGAGACTCAGATGGGGCTTGCCAGGACTGTTTGAAGTAAGGAAAGGGGTCACTGAGTCTTTTATCTGGGGGACGGGATGATTTGATGCTAGTAGACCTTTCAAGGGTCTTTTTTTAAAACACAGATAAGAGGATTGGCAAGTGGCTGCAGAGGAGCAGTCAAAACAAGCCCCGGGACAGAAAACCTCACCAGACACCAGACAGAACTGCCTTATTTTCAGCCCTCGAAACCTTATTTCTGAATCATTGTGTTCAGCCTGTGTCCTGATATCTTTTTTGTGTCAAGTGTCCAAGTGTTGTCCAGAATCTGAGAGTGAGCATGCTCTTCTTTATTGGTCATCATCTAAAATATGCCTCTCCATTAAAGGAAGAGCCCATTAGCTTTCAGAGGACTAATCATTGAAGAATGCTCTATCAGCAGGCACTATCAGCAGGTCCTCTAGTAGAGGAAGGGTGATGTCTCTCGACTTTAAAATGGATCCCAAAGACAAGAGAGAAGTGAGCGCGCCAAGTGACTCGTGTCAAGTGGACATCCTTATCTATGAAAGATGGGATGGCTCTCACTTGCAATGGCTCCACTGCTCTCAAGGCAGCCAAGCAGGGCTGGCAAACACTCAGGCAGAGAGGAGGTCTCCTGCCGCCTTCAGCTGGGAAGGGTCGGTGCTCTGAATTTTGAAAACCCTTCTGATTCAGAAATGAGAATTATAATTTGCTAGAACTAAGAAAAACTCAGTAAGAAATGTAGATTAGGAGGATAGTGTTCAGGTCTTCTGCAGGTTGGTTTAAGGTGTCAGCGAGTCCAGCAGTTTAGGAGGAGCAGTGGATCGATCCAGAGCAGACTGCTCTACTCCAGACAGCTTGTCCCTCCTCGAGGCAGCCAGCAGCCACAGGCCACCATGACGGAGTGGACCCTGCTAAAACGTCTCCTGGATGCTGTCCACCAGCACTCCACCATGATTGGTCGCCTGTGGCTCACCGTCATGGTCATCTTCCGGTTGCTCATTGTGGCCGTTGCAACCGAGGACGTGTACACTGATGAGCAAGAGATGTTTGTGTGCAACACCATGCAGCCTGGATGCTCCACGGTCTGCTACGACGCATTCGCGCCCATCTCGCAACCTCGCTTCTGGGTGTTCCATATCATCAGCGTCTCCACGCCATCCCTCTGCTTCATCATCTACACGTGGCACAATTTGTCCAAGCTGCCCCACAACACCACCCAGAGGAAAGGGCAAGGACTGGGGGATATCCCAGGGCAGGGAGGCCCAGACGTGGGGTGTGACAGTGGACGGGAGGCATTCGATCGAAGCTGCGACTCAGACAGCTGCTCCATCCGCTCCCATAAGCATTTAGGTCACAGCCTGGCAGATGTGCTTGAGGGCATCAACACCCAGAGTCTCCAGAGAGGAGACCCCAAGAACATAGCGTCCTTAAACCAGGATCAAGCTTGCCCCTTCAGGGAGGGGACTGCAGAGGGTCACGTGGTCTCTGGAGGGGTTCTGTCCAAATGTTACGTCTTCCACGTGTGTTTACGTGCTGTCCTGGAGGTGGGCTTTGTCCTGGCCCAATGGAAGCTGTTTGGCTTCCAGGTGCCTGTCCATTTCCTTTGCACCTCAGCCCCCTGTAGCCAGCCAGTGGACTGCTACGTCTCCAGGCCCACAGAGAAAACTATCTTCCTGTGCTTCATGTTTTGCGTTGGGGTTTTCTGTATCCTTCTCAACCTGCTGGAGCTTAACCACCTGGGCTGGAAGAAGATCAGGCAGGTGGTGAAGCTGAGGGAGAGGGCATCGTGGGGAGGTTGCCCAGGAATGAGGGGGGGGTATGACACCTTCCCTTCAGACCCAGACAGCCCCTCTCTCACATCCTCTTTAGGCTTCAGGGACGTGACTAGCACCACCTCCCTGCCCACTTTGGACCTGGTGGTGGGTCACCAGCCAGACTGGACTTGTGCTGCAAACTGTGGCAGCATGAGGGAGCCTGAGGAGGTCAGAGAGACTAGACTGGAGCAACCAAAGAGACAGGGGTCCCATAAAGGAGAAAGGCAGCCTCTGAAGAGTAAGAGGGACATCAGAGGGTCCAAGCAGAGGAGTGCTCAGGTCTGGATATAGTCTATGACCTGGGGGAAGTGGGTTTCTGCCAGTATTTGTCTGGACCCATGGATCCCACTTTGGATTTTAAAGAGTCCTTAAAAAAAGAAATCAATTGTTTAAACAGATGGTTCACCCAAATTTCAACAAAACATACCTCTATCTGAATGTAGCCTATCAGATCAGATATGTACAGCTGAGGTAAATGGGATTTGTGATGTTCACTACACAGACAAATGACAATTCAACAGAAACATGCCTTTATTATCTGATTAACAGGACTGTGTTTTCAACAGTTTTATAGAGGCTATTTCTTCAGCACAGAGATTTTCTAATGAAAACTGCTCACAGAAGAATGTGTATTATCCAGAACCTGGACATTTTCTTAGGGGAAATACGATACTATGGTACTGATGGAATGATTTTTTGCACCACAAAGTAAATTCCACCTCCAGTTTACTGGCATGGAGGCAGAAATCTCTAAGACAGATGTCTCAAAACCCAAATACATAAACCAAAAACCCTCTGCATGGTGACACACAACAAGAGGTAAGGGAGAAAATACACTCAGTTAACACGTGTTTTAGTTCTGCCTATAGTTACAGCTAATACAGCCCTATCCAGAGTCAGTCCTTCATGTTTATGATGTCCAGTTTGTGCTCAGACTCTTAAACAGAAGTGTGTTGATTCAGCTTTATGGTCACTGTGGAGGCTGGAGTTTGTGTCGTTGTTGGATTATATGGCTTTACACTGGCATGTTTCTAATATTCTGTCCACACTTTTTACAGTATATAAGTGAGTGAGTGTGGACCGGGTTGTCCAGTGGCCTGCTGGTTAAAATGAATTCCATATAACTGGTTTCATTCTGGTGGGGGATGTTTGTGGAATATTATATCTCCATCCTGTATTTCCTGTCTGTATCTCTGCTGACACTATCAGGATAAGGAAAAAAAATCTACAAAAAGAGGGTGGACTAAATATTTAAAAAACCTCTCAATATACTGGAATACAGCAAAAACACAAACTACAGCATCTAAAATGACCACCAATCTCTCTAATACAATTTCAACAAAAACTGAATAGTAGAACCCTCATGAAGGTAGAGTGGTTTGTGCCTGAAGACATTCAAATGTGTGATTTTACGTGTTTAAATATTCACTGATGAGGGGGTTTTCATTCAAGGCAGTAATCCCCACAGTTCTTTCTTTTTGTGATCTCTCAAAAAAAATTATTATTATTATTAACTTGTTTCCCATCATCACAGGTTGCATGAGTTGTGGGCGGTTGACTCATTTTCAGACTCTTTCAATTGAACAGTTTTCAGATATAAAGTTATTAATCCACAGAAAGAAAGGGGCAAACATCTGAGGAAATAAACATGGTTCTGTATGGGAGAGCTTTGTTCTTTTTGTTTTTGTACACAAGCAACAGTCTCAAGATCATTAGATTAATCTGACGACCACTAATCTGAGGTAAATTATATAGCCAAAAGTATGTGGACACCATGTAACATGAGCATTAATTTTATTGGTTAATGATGGACATGAATCTGCTGCTGCATCAGCTGCCGTGCTTCCGGTTTCAGTCTTTCCACCAGATGTTGGTGGACCTATCACTCACCATTGGTGAGGGCCAGGACTGATGCTGGGTGGTAAGGCCAGGTTAAGCTGTATGATGATGGGGTTGATCTCAGGGATTGGTGCAGACCAGTCAAGTTCTTAGACATCAAACTGAAACCATTTCTTTATGGAGCTGCTTTTGTGCATGAGGACACTGTTTTGTTCAAACAGGAAGGGACAAACAACTGTTGACACAAAAGTCAGAAGCACCCTATTACTACCGCTGTGTGCTGTAGTATTGCTGTAATGTGGGATTTTCTCTTCACATGCACATATAGGTAGACAAATGTGTCCACATAATTTTGGCCATATGGTGGAATTTGCAGATCAAGATGCACACAAACAAAGAACACGTGACCGGTGGCTGAATATTTGCTTGTCATTTATTTACGCAATATATTTATTCATATATTCATTTACAACATCTATAAAACACCTTTTGCATAAATTATGCTACTGAAAAAATAAAACAGAACTGCGCAGCCATTTTCCTTTGCCTAGAAGTTGGTTGTAAAATGAATACTGAGGAGAGACGTTTGTAGACTGCAAAGGCAAAACAGAGGTAAAGTGTTGACAGATCTTGTTTTAGTGTATCGACGAGTCATTCATACAGTGGAGGCAACTGCAAAGAAAAACATAAACAGTTTAAAATCGGCTCTTCTTGCATTCAGTCTTAAATCTTGGAACAAAGTCAAACACTTTGGAAAAGGAGTTAGTGTGGATGGTTCCACTTGTTTCATAAGAACTGCATTTATAGGACGACTTCTTAAACCATGTTGCAGTCCTCTAAAGAAGAAGATTTAAAAAAAAAAAGTATTGTGGAGACTGAATGCAGGATCAAACCACCTGACGAGCGCCCTCTCTGGGACATGTTGTGTTGCAGATGGCACCGTGTGCTAAGAGCTCCCCAGTATCCAAAACTCCATGATAACAATCTTAAGAAAGAAAAAAAAAAAAAAAATCATTGCATCATGCAACATGTTGAACATCTAAGCAATCGCAAGCTAACAGTAAGTATCCAATACATTTTATTTATTTTCGCTCTGTTGAATATAAAGTCGAGTTGGTCCACATACGATAAAAGATGAAATCTATACCATGTAGAATAAGAACGTAGTCCGTCGAGCACATACTGGGACGAACACCCAACCCTGAGTTTAGGTCGGGGGTTTTCACATAATAAAGTAAATCAGTAAATCTTTGTGGGTAACAAAAAAACTAAGGAAATGCACACAGGTCTGGAGGGAAAAAAAAAACAACTTTGTGGAGTTGTTATGAGAATACCTGTGAGTACCGTAAATTCTCAAATAAAAGGTGGTGTTCAAATAATAGATGAATAGATGAAGGTTGGTCACTAATAAAAGCAGTGAAACCTTTCCACAGAGATAAATCCATGAGTGATCTCACACTCAAGCACTCTGCTGAAACTCAATTCAAAATACTACAATACCCATGAGCCTTGGCTGCTGCTGCTACTGAGAGGTAGTCCATCAGAGGAGTGAATGAGAGCTGTAGTAAATTTCGAAAATTGATGAATTGACCCCAAACTGAATGGGGTCAATGGAAGAATGAAGTGATTTAAACTGCACACTGATTTCAATGTGAAACCACTGCACAGAGAACTGCAGAGCAGAATCAAACGGAATAAATCAGTGAAGGAAAACAGCAGAGTGGTGAGTGCTGACTCCACTTTGGTGCTGTGCTGTGGAAGTCCACAGGTGAACATAGAGCAAGCTTTGAATCTGGAATCAGCAAACTGGGGCAGATCAGACAAAAAGGAGGCTTCTTACTAAAATCTGACCAAACACACCTATGAAACAAAGCTTTAAATAAAAAGCTGGTTTGCTCTGCAGTTACGGTAAATAAAAGCCTCTTCCCTCTCTTTGAGAATTTACGGTAATTCACCTCTTGCACCCTCCTGTCATACATCTATAGTCAGGAGAGATGACTGCTGGTTATCAGGCTGTTTAACCTACTCACACCATGATGGGACTTCCTAAATAAACAGGTTTATCAGCACGGCCACACAGAAACTGCTGACCTTCACTTATCTACGGCTTATCACTAGCTAATAAGACAGCTGGAATGAGTTTCACAAGGTAACAGACTCTACGTCTGACTCAAGATGTGATACATCCATTTTTTTTCAATCTACGTCATAATAATGGAGATAGTGGATTCTTTACAGCGTACGAAGAACATCTGTGATTAGATAAATCTAAGTATCTACCATTCTGACTTCACGTCTATATCTGATATGGTAGTGATTCTAACCCCGCTGTGAGTAACACAAAGTGCAAACGCTGAGTATGTGGAAAAGAAAAAAATTAACAACAACAACAACAATGAAAAAAAGGTGCATGTCCATAAACATGTGGTAGGTAGATTCTAAAGCTTCAGTGCAATACAGACGACATTTCAAAAAGCACTTTCATATGGTTTCAGTGTGACAAGGCATTCATCCCTATGATGTCCTCACATTAAGTCACAATACATCTGTGTGTAAACAGAGAGAGAGAGAGAGAGAGGGAGAGAGAGAGAGAGAGAGAGAGAGAGAGACATTCAGAGAGACGGAGCTGACTTCAGGTCCTCACAGACCTAAACGTGTGTTCTGGGCGACACGTAAGAGCACAGCAGGCAAACAGGCAGAGTCAATCACAACACAAATCCAGGCCCAGTCTAACAGAGCACTAATATACATCACATACTGTCTGCCACGATCCCAGTGGAATGTGAGGCTCTGTGAGTCAGGTGTGATCACTGTCCGAGGGCCGTGGCTTCTAATGTTCCCAAAATATTCAAAACACGTAATAGAAATGCTTTGTGTGGAAAGCTAAAGCTAAAACACTGATCAAAAGTTCACAGCATAAAGGATAATTCTGCTTTAGAACAACGTCAGTGTTAAACTTGGCTTGTTACGCTGTAGTCACCAAAATAACTGCTGAGATCTGGGAACACGGTAATGATACTGCAACCAAGTCCCATGTCAAGAAACAGCTGACGGAGCAGAATATTTGGAGTTAAACTGAAAATGTACACACCTGAGATTACACAGGAAAACTGTGTGAGCGTGCCTATGGCAAGATACAGTAGGTCAAAATGAAATAAGGACGTCTGTCTGTAAACTGGGATGCATGTTTGGGTAATAATTTTACCTTTTGCCTTCATTTTCTCTACCAAAAATATGTTTGGCCAACCTGGGTGTTTGTCTAAAGCAACATTAATCAAGTTTTATTACAGTGGCTTTATCAGAAGCTTTTCACTGTAACAGCTGCTGCTGCTGCTGCTGCTGGAGACAAGCCGATGAGAGCTGAGAGACTCAACCAAAAATAGTAAAGTTGTTGGCTGTAAAACCAAAACAATGAAGCTAGTCTAACGTTTTACAGAGCTGCGGGGAACTGCAGACGGTGACTGGTCATAATTCTCTGTAAATTAAAAGTAGTCATTCGACCAACTGTTGATCCAAAATGTTGACTAGTGCAGCTTTAAAACCCGTCTAACTGTCTGCTTGTTCTCTTGATGCATGTTTTTAAGCAATGTCCCCATGTCCCTGATCTCAGCAGCTAACTTAATGAGTGTGAGTTCATTAGCCACATGATGGTAAACATATGAAAACAAGAACCTAGCTGTAATAAAGAGGAATTATCCTTGAACTCTGGGAAGACCTCACAAGGCAACATAAACACTTATACACCGTTTTCCATAAAGTGGGAATAAAATATATTTGACCTCTTCTCATGAAATGATTGTGGCAATGTGATTTGTTCTTGATAAAGTGTATATCTTCTCAAAACTTTATTGATCAATCTCTCCCAATGTGATTACTGATGTGTATAAATAGGAATAAAAAGAGGAGGGTGTCTGAAAACAAAATTATTCCAACTTTATGGGCAACAGTGTAGAAATGAGGCTTGTGTTTGGATGATAACACCATTAAAATGCTTTAAAAAAAATACAAAACACAAAATCAGTGGACTACAGGACCACTGGGGTCTTCTTGTGAAGCAGTGGGTGAGAAGATGTGGTAGGCCTTAAGCTCACCACGTCTTGTCTTCTCTTCAAGGTCTGGTTCAACCAAATTAAAAGAAATCCTATTTTCTTAGTCACCTTGAGAATGTTTGCATTTCTTTTAACTGTCTTTAAATGGGGTGAGCACCATGAAATGAAACTCCACTCTCCTCCACTGTATTTGGGAGGAGGCAGAAACCTCAGAGACAAACAATCTGGAACAAATAAAACCTAAACTACCTGCAGGGTTAGATGACGGGGGCCAATCTGGGTGACATCAAGCTGATCATTTAGAGCCAGATCCATGTGACTGTTCGCTTCTTGGCGAGCTAAGTGAGAGTTCCACGGCAGTTCAAGTCATCACGAGGGGATTCGTGATGTAAACACAAACCCTCTGACAAAATAAAAAAAAAAATTGTCTGTCATGTTCCTAATGTGACTATAACGCAAAGAAAAGCACATCATTTGATTGTAGTGGTCTAACAATGCAGTCATGGTGTCCCATGGTGCACTTCAAGCAAAGGTAAGGAGCCTCAGTTTATGGTGAGGGAGGGCAAAGGCAGGCAGACATCTCAAAGAGACACACTTCTATAAGGATAAACAGGAAGCAGCCTGATTCGAGGGGCTGATGGGATGGTGTGGAGAGTTTAACGACTGCTTGACATTTTCACCTCGGTCAGACCCAAAGGACACAAAGGATCCAAGGAGGCGGACTGTCACATTTAATGGCTTGGATTTCAGTTGGTTTCAGGTTCATAAATATCAACAGAAACAAATCAACGACGTCTGATCTTGAGTCGGCTTGGGACAGCTTCAGGCGGAGCAGGCCCCCCGGATGTTTTCAGCCCCCCCCCGCCCCGAGTCGAGCTGAGGACAGAGGCTGAGCAGGATGAGGCAGGAAGGAGTCTGTGGAGGACTCTGGGGTGCCGGTCTTCACTGAGGCAGGGGGACGAGGACCTCTACGTAGTTGATGGGGAAGAAGCCGGATTCGCCGTTGATCATGCCCTCATACCAGTTCTCGTCTATCTGGTTGGTGAGGATGATGATGTCGCCCTTTTTGAAGCCCAGCTCGCCCTCATTCTCTGGCTCAAAGTCATAGAGGGAGCGACAGCACGGCTGGTCCAACACCTCCGACTCTGCACCAAACACAGGTAAGAGGAACCCAAATACAAATACTCATCACCATGACAACTGTGCAACTGTTACACTGATGAAGACCCTGAGATGTGGTCTTCATCTGGTCTGAGGAGATCTGAGGAGGAGTTAAAACCAGCGGCACTTCTCCTTCCAACTCATTATCGAACGTGTTGCTGGTTAAAAATTCTGTCAGTGAAATGTTTTCAGGACTGATGCACAGGAAGTGTTACTCACGGTGAAGATGGCCATTGGTAGTGGGGCTCTCAGGCCATGACAGTGGGACAGAGGTTATATGATCAGCTGGGTGAGATGCAAAGACAAATGGAGATGGCGCTGAGCACAAGACAACACAAAACAAAGTACACACTCAGTTTAGGATGAAGAAATGTTGCCCCTTATTATCCACAGCATACAACTCCCTCACTGCATGTACACTGGCTGTGTCTGACTTTTACCAGCAGAGGGCAGCAGTGTTTTCTCTGCCACAGACATGGAGTGGATGTGAGCTTGTTTTTCACCTGTGCAACATGTGCTCAGTGGCGTTGTACTGTAACTGCACTGACTTTGCTTTAGAGTCATTCAAACATACATTTTGACACATTACACTACATGATAACACAACAATAACAGATTTAAGCCCTAAACCAATCAGGAAGACGAGGACAGACTTAAAAGAACAGAGCCAGTTCTCAGAGGGACAACAGAGCTTTAAAGGGGCAGACGACACACCCTCAGTGTGTTACACAGGCTTCCTGTTTTAAATTACTACTCTCCATCCCTTTGACATGACATGTGACTCCAGTGTCTCAGAGGACATTATACAACAATGTCTGAGAGAGGACTGTCTGGTAAAGAGGTCAAATCAGCCCATTAATGTAGTTCCAGGGCCCAGAATAAAACTGAGAGTTTAACCAATAATAATATAATAATACAATAATTCCTGAGCCATATTATCATTTTTTCAAACAAATAAGAAATTATACTTAAAACTGTTCACATCATTACAATGGGGGGGGTATCAATGATGACAAGTGGGCTGGATCTAATCTCAACAGACAGACAGACAGACTTGCTGCTTTTTCTGACTCCACTTGAAGAACAAAGTGAGAGAAACAAACAAACAAACTCCGAAGATCAGATATGGAAGTGAACCACAAACCAGTGGTTGTGCTCTCACAATATATGTTGGGCGCCCACATATGTGCACACTCTCAGATCTGTACCTATAGATTGATTACAGCTTCAGTTTTTGTCTTAAGCTCACTGAGCTCACATGGTTTGTCAGGACACTGGTGCATGGGGAGCAAGTGAGATGCACATTTGGTGAGGGAAGGGAAATACAGTTAGTGCATTCTTTGTTGAGTTTACACATGATCCAGCCACATTAGATCTGGATACGAGAGACATCAATGCCAGTTGGAGGGGAGAACATATAATGTAATATAAAAGCTCCTAAGATAAAGCCCTCAACAGGATGAGAACCTTACACCTGAACACTGGATAAATGAATACCTACTTTTCCCATTGACTGTGTGGTTGATCTGGATATCTGTAAGGAATAATAGAAAAAAAAAGTATAGACTACAACTCAAAGCAAACAATGAAGATGGTGCAGACAGAGAAAATTACAGAAAAAAAAGAAAAAAAACACAGAGAACATGAAGACAGATGTGTGGCAGCTGTACCGGTGGATCTGACTGAGGAGCTGTAGGACAGGCCGTTGTGCTGATTGTTGTCCAGAGTTTCGATGCTGCTCCTGATGGACTTTGGTTTGAATTCTCTCTTGGGCCGGCTGCTGGCTGTGGATATCCTGGGATGAGAAGATAGCAGAGTGAAAAAAAAAAAAAAAAGAGATGCGGTACTGTGTCCTTAGAACTTGTGAACCTAATCACACTGGGTGAAAAACAAACTACTGTGGGTTACTGATGTCTCTGACATCTCTGTAATATGAGCTGTCTTTACCAAAAGCTGAAACAAAAAGGACACCCTTGAGACTGCAGACGCTGCTTAGCCCTTTGACATTTATTTCAAATAAACCACAGATGTTTCATCACTCAGCAGACGTGTGTTCCCAGGAGAAGACACTGTTTTGAACTGAACAGTAAATGTAGAAGCTCCGTGGATGTGGCTAACAATTCGGTCTCCTTTAAACAGGGGTGCTCTACATTCACACATCAGTTTGGGATATTTTCAGTCGCTGCACTGTGACTCTTGTCATCTGTTACATAAGAGTAAATGTGCCATGGCTGGAAGATCACTGGCTCTGAAGGCCGTGCTGTGCTGATCTTGCACTGTCACATCTCCAGCTGTGGATGGAAACTCTTTACCTCAGCAGCAGCTGTGAGAATCAAAGGACTGAGATGTTCAGATGCAGCAGAATCTCACTATTTATAGTCTAATTCACAGTAATGGCTGTTCTCAGGTCAGTCCTACATGGTGATACATTTATCCTGTAAATAACACAAACAGCAGCACTGTCAGTGTGTTTGTCAGTGTGTCTTCACTACACTTCTAACATGTGTGAGACACATCCTGTGAGACACAAACCACAAACCTGTGGCATCGTCCAGCACATTAATTCAAGAACACAGACGCTCTCGGTTTCTAAATAAGACTGCTCACACTGAGGTCTGTGGGAAGTTTCAGCATCAGTGTGGTGTCCCAGGCACTCTGAGTTAAAATGAGTTTTGGAACAGCAGACAGACAGCGGCTGAGACCGAGGACGAACGCTGCAGATGTAATTACTGACAAGCACAACAGATCGCCTTCCTCACCTCTTCTGCAGCTTCCCGCTGAGCTCCTCCAGGATCGTACAGGACTCCCGGTGGTACTCTAAGGCTGCCTCAATCAGTGCTGACAGCTGGCTCACCTGCTCCACCTGTTGGACATGCCCCGCAAGCATGTGGGCACGCACACACACACACGTTAACTTAATAACTTATTATTAAGTATTAAGTAGCGATCTGACTTTGCATTTACTAAATGCCAGCACATTTTTAAATCTTGTCTGAGTCTGTATTTATCTATGATCTATGTGTGTGTGTGTGTGTGTGTGTGTATTTATGATATAATGTTGGACAGTTTTAAATGACTGCCTGCTGCTGTGCAGGATCCTGAGATTCTCTAACTCATCTCTAGTAATAAGTGGACATATTTAAAAGGCCAGTGTCCTCATTGGTTAAAACTCCCCTGTTGGTCCATTCTTTATTTAGTTAAGTTCCATCCTGTCTTACATCATTCTCCAGGAAGTTGAACATGCTCCTCTCAGCCAGCTCTTTGCTCTCCTCAAACTTCTCCACAGCCTGCCGGATCTCCTCATCTGGGATTTTCCCCTGACGCTTCTTCTTATAGTCAAAGTCTAGCCGGCGGCCCTCCAGCTTCTTCAGGTGGTGCTGAAAACACAAACAGGAACATGTCAATATCTTCTTCTATTACACACTATTACAGCAACTATACTGTACACATCATGCACATGCAGCATGTAGGGGAAGATTACTGGAGTTTCTCTTCCAGAGCCGCTGCAGGAGCAGAGCTCTGAACATCGCTAAGGACTCCTCACACCCTCTCCACAGATTTTTTGAACTGTTGCCTTTGGGCAAAAGCATAAAAGGCAGAACCTCCAGACTCATCAACAGCTTCCTACCACAAGCTGTTAGGGTACTGAACTGCTGAATCACAGACATATCCACCATTACTAACCCAGAGACAGCTTAAATGGGTGTTTTACCCCAGCACTGGCCACTTTAATGCTCAGCACTGGCACTGTAATGACAGTCTGCTGCTATGGACATTTACTGACAATCATGCACAATGGGTGTCTTGCAATGTGTTTGGGGAGGTGTGTGGGGAGCTGTGGTGGGTGGGGGGTGGGGTCTTAGGGGTGGAGGGTCAGGGGGAGGGGGGCTGTTTGCAGGGGTTTGAGTGTGTTTGAGTTTTTATTATTACAATTTTTTTTTCTTTTTTTACCTTGGCTCTCCTGACCCCAGAAAACGCTGTCTCATTTTGTCTGCACTGCAGTTGTATGTACAGCAAAGTGACAGTAAAGCCTGATTTGATTTGATTTGAACTGCACTTTGATGTATATTCTCACTTGTTTTGAAATTAACATATTAACTGATGTCATTCACTGCCGTATGTGCTCTCTGTGTGTTATTATACACAGATTGTGTTGATTACAAAACATTGTATCATTGAACGTATTTTCATCACACAAAATCCAGCAGGGGCGGCCGTGGTGCAGATCTACCTCAGCTCCCCGGCTCCTTCTAGGGAAGCTGCCACAGCATCTCTAGTGCATGTGAATGCTTGTGTGTGTTTCGTTCACTTTGTGTGGGTAAAATGCAGAGAGTAATTAACCCAGGAGGGATCAATTAAGTATAAACTTAAAGGTATTTTATTCTGAGGCTGACATTAAGTTTATGAATTCAAGTACAGTACAATATGTATGAATATGAAGTACAATATGAAATTATGCAGGTAACCATTATAGATGATCCAACATGCTGAGTCAGTGATGGGACCTGTAGTTAACCTGTAGCACATCAGTTATGGGTGAGTTTTTTTGTTACTGTCATTATAAAAAATTCTGTGGAATTCTGGGAAGACACTGAATTTTTTAATACCAGAGCAGTTCCTGGCCTCATGTTAGCTCCCATAAAAAATGACTCCACACAATTCAGTAGACTGTAAATTAAAAAAAAAAAAAGAGAGACCACAGGTATCAGATCAATGCTCTGTATCAGCAGAGACCTTTATTTGAGGAGTCAGAATCAGTACTGGGGAGAGAAGTTGGATTGGTTACATCCATAGTAACAGTGAAAAGCACAAAAGGTCCTTATAGACCAAACCATACAAGCTGTATATGAAGAGACTGAAAATACATGTAAGTGCATTTAGTTGATGATTCTTTTACTTTCAGTATGATTATGGTGTGATATAATACAGGTGTGGCAGTGACTTGAAATACAAGTTTGCATTCAGTAAAAACAGTGTTGTGCTGTGAATGTGCTGCAGAAATCTTGGCACATGCTGAAAGTGTTGTCAGATTTCCCCCTGTGCTGCAAACACTGTCAGCACCATCACCACTGGAAGGTGGAAGGTTTTCAACTTTGGAACAAAAATCAAAAACGGCATCCGACTTTATGTGTCACGTTATATACTGTTAGTTAGAGGGTATATAATGCAGAAATGTACCGTGATCTCTTTGAGGTCCTTGTCCTGTAGATTCTGCAGGGGGTCAATAAAGTTTTGTTTGACATTTATGTCCAGGGAGTCCTTCACATCTGCCATCTGCCTCATGGCATCACCCATATCCACCAGAGCACAGCCTAGAGGACAGAGAGACAAACCACACGTCTTCTGTTAATCATCTGATATCATGCAACATCGTAAGTCTCATGTTTTTAATGCTAACGTTATTTGCGTGAGTCTGGGTTTCTGTGTTTTCACTGTGTGGCTTTGGAAATGAGAGGTTGAGCAACACGTGCAAGCATGTGTGACTTAAAATACTTTCGGTTCCCAGCAAACTGCTTTGTGTGTAAATACAGAAAGTCATCATAAGCTCTCATGACAGCGTGGCTCCATGTTTTCTACCTGTCTCCTGCGTGTCCAACCAGGAGACCGGTAAACAGGAGACCTGTCCATAGATGCCTCTCTGCAGCTTTTTGAGAATTTCTAGAATAAGAGAAATTTGTTACCAAAGACAGAGTCCTCTCCCAGTTCATGACCGCAGCGCAGCATGCAGTCTCCCAGCAGGCCTTCAGTCTGAGGGTAGCCGGTGGTCTTCACCTGCCCTCGGATCTTAGACATTGTGTTCAGCATGTTCAGTTTGGCTCGAGAGGCTGTGGAGGAAAAGAATTATACCACAGCATTGTGATTTTCATTACCGGATTCCTTCTGTAAAACAAAAAAAACCCTCTATAAATTCAGTGATAAAATAACATACGATCCCCCTGTGTTACCTGGATTCGGCTGGAGGTACTCTGTCGTTTTGGACAAGAGGTCAAACACTGACTTGTTGGTCACCTCGATTTTCTACCAGGAGCAAGAAAAAAAAGCAGATGTTGCAGTTCATGTGTTATATATACAGTTGAGGACAAAATTATTAGCCCCCCTATGAAATTTAAAGTTTTCTCAAAATTTTCCCAAGTGCTTCTTTAACAGAGCAAGGAATTTTCAACATAGCATTTCTAAACATACTAGTTTTCTTTAGAAAGCATAAATTATTTCTATTTGTATGCAATAACAGAACTATTTCAGAAAAAAAAAAATTACTGGGGTCAGTATTATAAGCCCCTTTAAGAACTGACCTTTTTATTGACCTATAGGACAAGCAACAGTTGTGCAGTGACTTGCTTTAACTTTGTAATCCTCAAAGCTTGTAAAATCAAGTTAAAACTGAGGGTTATCTCCCAATTTACACACAGTATAAAACCTCAGTACAGGAATGGACTGCGAGGTTGCAGACCAAGAAAAACCCCACTTCTGCAGAAGAGACACCTTCAAGCCAGACTGAAGTATGCTAAGGACAACCTGGAGAAAGATTATGCATACTGGAAGCATGTCCTTTGGTCAGATGAAACGAAATTAGAGCTCTTTGGCCATAGAGATGTTGCTTATGTTTGGAGAAAGAAGGGAGAGGTGTATAACCCAAAGAACACCATCCCCACAGTGAAATATGGTGGTGGAAGTATTATGCTGTGGGGATGCTTCAGCGCGTCTGGAACTGGGAATCTCGTCAAGGTGGAAGGAATCATGAAGAAAGAAGGATATGTGAAGATTTTGAAAGAAAACCTCAAGCAGTCAGCAGCAAAACTGGGTCTGGGTCGTCACTTTGTCTTCCAACATGACAACAACCCAAAACATACGGCACTCCTGGTGAAGAACTACCTTCAGAAGACCAAAGTGAACGTTATTGACTGGCCTGCACAAAGCCCTGACTTGAATCCCATTGAAAATTTGTGGGGTGAACTGAAGACCAAGGTCCATGCCAGAAGGCCATCAAATCTGGAGGAGCTTGAGAGATTTGCCAAAGAAGAATGGGCTGGGATTCCTCAGGAGAGGTGTCAGAGACTTGTTGAAAACTACAACAAACGACTGCAGGCTGTTATCCAGGAAAAAGGATACACAATTGACTATTAGCATCAGGGGGGCTAATAATTTTGACCCTGGTAGTTTTTCGTTTTTGTGAAATAATTTTGTTTCTGTATGCAAAGTAAAATAATGTAAGCATCCAAAATAAAGCTAGGATGTTAGAAAAAGCTGTGTTAAAAGTTCTTTGCTCTGTTTAACAGCACTTGGGAAATAGTTTAGAAAAAATGAAATTTTCATAGGGGGGCTAATAATTTTGTCCTCAAGTGTATATATATATAAACCTTATATTCAGCGAATGATCCAGATGTGCAAACTGGGCTCACAGTCACAGTGTTTTAAACGCAATGTGAATAAAGATAATTATGACAGATAAAAATATCCAAAGGGTGACAAAACTGTTTAACTGTTTAAATCCCTTTAATTTAAAAAAAAAAAAAAACAAAAAAAAAAACAACTTCAGTTTCAGCTAAATACAAGTGAGCTAAAACACACTGTATGTATTCTGTAAATGGCATGAAGGTAACATTTAAGGTGATGCATGTTTACTCTGGTTTAACGGCAGATTTGCAGCAGTGTTGCAAATGTGCCGTATATACATCTCATGTCTGTACATTCAGAGTCAGGACGTCGTTAGCCTAGCTTAGCATAAAATATAGCAAAACGCAGCTGAGGCCTAAGGAAAAGCTGGGTGAAAGGATAAACTGCTTTTCATCAAGAAAAAGTTCTTTAGTTCTTTTATCCTCAGCTATTCTAACCATGTCCTAACTCCGTGTCCTATTTAACCACTTGAGCTGTACCTGAATCAGAATTTGATTCTGAGTCACCACATCAGGCCAAATATTACTCCGGTGACATCCTGCATGTCTGTTCCCATTAAAGTTAGTGTTGTAGTTTGGTGATTTTAACACAGGGGATCAGCACGGCCAAGTGTAAACCTGTACATCCATCATAAGACCACCTGTACTGAACTCACCCTCTCCATCTCCATGAAGTCCTCGTCCAGCTTGGTCCCCTCTGCCCCACTGATCTTTTCACTGAGTAGCTGCACAGACAGAGAGAGAGAGAATCAGAAGTAAGAGGTTAGAAAGAAAACACAACCTTAGCCTGAAGCTCATGAGATGTGTCTCGTTACTTTGGAAACACGTGGTGAATAGCGTTTCTGCATTTTGTGGTTCAGAACTGAAGGTAAATTTCATATTTTTTTTTATTTTCCACATTATGGCCTCTTTCATGTTACTTATGAAAACAGTTTACTCTTCAGCTTCACTAAAGGAAACTCAGTCTGGTAGAGACACCTTTACACAGCTGTTAGAAACTGCTCATTACATGTCAGCTGCCATGTAAAATCCCAGCTATATACACACAAAATGATCCACTTAATGTATCAATAAGTTACCTGTACTGTGTTCAGAATTACATCAGTGGGGGTCTACACAATATTAGAGCGGTGCCTCCATATGATGCAGTCCAGGACAATGCCACCTCTAACTGGAAGCTCAAAAATGTTTGTTGAATCACTTCATCACATTGTTTCCTTGCAGCCTGGTAGCTGTTTCTGTCAGAGGGCTTGTGTTTCCCTGTGCCCTTGGGACTGGAACTATCAGTATACACACACCATCGGTCAAACGCTTTAGAACATCGGAATTTTTCCAGCTCTTATTTAAATGTACATCATTTAGTCTCAGTGTTTCTGAAGTTACAGCACAGAACAAATAAAAAAAAGACATAAAAAAAAAAGAAATCATGGAATCATCATGGAAACTAAACTTTTGACTCGTCCAGCAGCTGAACACAATCATGTTTTGGTTTTTTCAATGGAAATCAAATGCTGATGTCACATGATATTTATTACTGAAATGGTCAGTAGAACATAAATGTAGTCATGTCCTATACTAAAGCCAAAACCATGTCCCATGTCCATTATTCACTGTCTAGCATCTCCCGGGTTTATTTGTAGATGACATCATCCTCACAGTCTGTCGCTCTGCTGTTCAGCTGGAGTCCAGACTGGATTAAACAGAGTTAAGCTGAGCTGGACAGCATCAGAAAAATACAGTCTATGTGAACTGAAGTGGACCCAGCAGGATTTTCATTTAGAATTTCATTTCAAACTTTTTTCAGCAGTTCTAAAGTGGCAATGTTTGGAAAATGATCATAGTAGGAGGTTGAATTTCCAGCTGTCCAGCATGTTTTCTAAATCTAAATGACCCTGCAGCCTCTGTTTAGGTAAACTGACCCTACGTGAATTAGCTATATTCTTCCACACTGAGAAGCAGGAGCCCTGCCTTACAAACGTGCCAAGTAAATATCTAAAATTAAAAAAAAAAAAAGGGCAAAGGGAAACATCACACTGGTTTATTTATGAAAGCCTCTCTGCTCACACACAGCTCCGTTTCATTTATAGATATGTGTCACATGTGTGACAGATGACCTATCGTGGATATAGTTAGATAGTGAGTGCAGACACAAACAGATAGGGATGGAGAGAGTATTAGAATATTTTAGTAAAGGTATAGAAAAAGTACTGTTACTTTCTTGATATTTTAATCAATCTTATTTTTTCTATGATTTAGATAAAAGTGAAACTAGTAAATTGGGACTGTGAAGGACTCTAATAAAAAGTATTAAGTGCAATGTTCCCATTGAGAGAAACAAAAAAACAGAGTCAGACTCCTTGTATCTGTTCACATGCTTGTCCCAATAAAGTTGATTCTGATAGAATATATAGTTGAAGCCATGACAAATGACGCTGCTTCAAATGTGGATGTGGATGCAAAGAAGCAAATTCTAAAACGTGGAAGCTTCACACACACACACACACTTCAAAAACTTCACCATGGCAAGCAACACACATGTATAACCAATATAAACTCACACACACCACATAGTGTACACACATACATAGAGTTAAGTTGCTATGCAATGCCGTGGTTGTTGACGTTCTTCTCTGGAGAGTGACTAACAACCATCAGTTTTTTTGTTGTATTCACTTGTCAGAACCACATGCTGTGCATCTTCACTGTGTATCTACGGTGGTGATGCACACTTCACTGAAGGTCGAAGGGGGGGAGAGGGGTGGGGGGCCCAAAGAGTGCATTTCCTGGTTTCTTATGATAGAGGTGGACACCTCCACTTTCTGGTTATATACTGCCCCCTATGTGTTTGGAGTATGAACCTGACAGTTGGCCACTTCTTCCACATTTCCCCCTTTAATGTTTAGTTGCGGTTGAAGAACTTGTATTACGCCACAGTCAGCACTTGTGTGTTAACAGCATTAATACAGCCGAGCGTGCGTGGTTTTAAAATATGTGTCAAAGAGAGGAAAGAGACTTTGTCACCATTCCCTGGCAGATTTAAAGAGGATTAAAATTCTGTGTGCACAAATAGTGGACTAATATCTAAAGATTTAGGGCAGTCGGCCAGCGAGGAAGAGAACTTCTGGTTACAGGCCAGTCACTAAGTTCATGCTCTACATCTGAAAAATGAACGGCATGTGTTTTTTACACGCCTGTAAACGAGAGAAGGTCACATGGAGGAGTCTCTGAAAAGATTTATTCAAAAAACCACTGTTTATCTTCTAGTGGAATTTGTGATGGAAAGGGAGGGGGGGTCCTTACTACATCAGCCTGCTTCATACACCTCTGCTTCATCAGTTACTCTCTGCAATAACGAGGCTACTTTAGAACAGCCTAAATGAAAGCAACCATCTACTTCACATAGTACACTTTTGCCAGATTCATCAACCACAGCTCAATGCAGCACATTCCTGAAGAAATTTAATTAAGTCCAAAAGGTTCGATGAACAGTTCATGAAATTTCTTCTGAAAGTACCTTGTCACTGTTCCTACGGATGGGAACAAATACCAATAAAGAGGAGTATAAGCTTTCCAGAAGGCAGTTATGTTACTGCAACATGTCAATCCAGTTCACTCTCTCTCATCATCTTAGTAAACTAGCTGCAGGTTAAATATAGAGACAGACAGTGATGATGGGTGTTCCACCTCAGACACAGCCCAGCTAAAAGTAGTCCAATTAGCAGCTCCGCTAACAGCGCAACATTTAACAGGAAGCTACAAAGTGGGAGAAGCTGGAGATGAACCCAGAATAGAAAAGAGTCTTGAGTCATCATGGCGTGGTGTCAAACAGGGACATTAGGCATCACTTCTGGAATATTGGGATTAATATTCAATTCAATTTTATTTATATAGCTCCAAATCATAATATACATTATCTCAAGGCACTGGTTGTTGTTGTTGTAACCACACAGACTGGTGTCTGTTATAATGTAGTTATATATCTGACAGACAGCATCAAAAAAAGAGCCTGGTGTTTTAGCAAACGCAGGTAAAATGTCGTCCAATTTAACTAATGATGACAGGAGAAAGGAAGTAGAAGAGCTAACAGCATTAGCATTAGAGACAGCTGAAGGAGGGAGGAGAGGGGAAGGAAAGCAGATGAGAGGTTGTACGTTCCACAAATGTAATGGATGATTAACGCAAAATATGTTGGGTATTGTGCCTTACGTATAAAATGCTCCGTCAAGGCCAAGTCAGGCAAAACAAAACACTGCTTATTACACCCACACAGACAGCGCCCCCCCCCCCGCAATTTACTTCCACCACATGACTCTGGCCCCACAGATGCACAGTGACGATGCACTGACCAAACAACTGGGTGCCACAAATTTCATTCAATCAAAAAATAAATAAATAAATAGATAGATCAATCAATCAATCAATCAAAATTAAATTCATGTTCAGAATCAACGGCTAGAGTCTGATTAAGACTGGTCAGCTTGATTCCAGAGCTGTAAAGACTGAAAGCCAAGTTAGAAACAGACTGACCTTTCACTTTAATACACTGACCTTATAAACCAGAACCAGTTCAAACTCAGACCAGGAGAAACCACTCATTACTCCTTTTCTCACACACTTACAGTGATGCTGCTGGTTTATAAATAGCTTCATGACCTGCAGCCAAAATGTATTGTATTGTCCCCTCCAGCAGTGGAGTCGGTGTTGGTGCTGGCAGGCCTTTGTGCGAGCAACGACACTGGATCAGCAAACAATGTACAGTGCAACTGTAGCTTTGGGTGGGGGGGAGGGGGAGAGCTGGAAAAAAGCAACAATTCTATGTCGATGTGTGTGTGTGTGTGTGTGTGTGTTAGTCACACCGTATGATGAGAGGTTCCCAAGAAAATGACACCTGTAATGAATTTCAGAGATCTGTGTTCCAGTTAGCACACTGGACTCACATTGCCCTCAGCTGGATCCTAAGGATCCTTCATGAATAGCTCTCCTTGCACACACTCATGTCGATAGTGGAGGTAATAAAACTTCACATACTCTCTGAAGAGTCCTGGTGGCGTCTCTATCTGAGCATCACCTGTAAATGATTTGTTTACTTCCTCAATCTCATTAGTCCAAGCTTTATCTAAAATTTAAGAGTTGTGGTGTGTAGATAGTGTGTGTGTGTGAAGACTCCACTGAAAGTGCAGCCAGGTGCAGGAGCGTTGTAGGGACCAAGTGGGTCAGAGCCTGGGTAAAATTAGCAGAGTAGGAGTGTAGAAAGGAGCCCGATCTGGCTGCCAGAGTCTTTCTAGGACAGAGGATGTGGTGGTGGTGGGGGGGGGGGGGGGGGGGGGGGGGTCGGGAGAAGTACCACTGTGCATCTTTACTGGCTTGCTGCAAAAACTGGTCTGGTCCATCACATCATTTGCTGTCACGCACTTGAGAGGAGTCAGTACTTGGTTAGCCAGAGACAGAGAGCACATGACTCCTACTCAAACCACACACTGTCATTCTAACATGTTTGTTTCATGGGCATTTTTAAACTGTAAAGATAATTGAGACAATCTGAGCGACAACCGGTGCAGTCAGTGTGCTGCTTTCTGCCCATGTCTCACCAGGTCACCAGCAGCAGTGCACAGTGGGGACCTGACATGCTCCGGGGGGCCAGATGCATTAGCACAAGCTGCAGCAGCAGCAGGTGACAGCTGGAGCAGCAAATGACTGGTGCCGGCCCTGTTTTTAATCCACACCGACGCCATCTAATCTACACATTAGAGCTGCAATTATCCTGAGCGGCGAACCGAGAATGAATACAAGGCTCAACAGTCACTCTGAAAGTAAAAACCGCTCCGATCGGCGGCGGCGGCTTCGGGCATGAAGGGACTCTCCAGCACGCTGCAACCATTACCGTCAGGATGTTAGCATTTTCTTTTAAGTCACAGAACAAAGAGGCCTCCTGCACTCCACATTCAATTTACAGTCAATTCTTTGATTGTGCGACTGTGCTGATAAACCTGTGTGTTCCTTCTTCCTGCGCTCTGAACACAGAGTCTTTACAAAGCAGCCTGGAGGCAGAGGGGATGCTTGTTCCTTCCTTTGTGGAGACACAGAGGTGCACACACACACACACACCTGCAGCAGCACAATATCTTGGTTTTTTCACTGGCACTGCTCAGTCTAAACAAACGCACTGATGACCCAGCAGCCAAACAATAGAGCACAGTAACAAGAGGACACATTAATGAAGAATATTTCCCAATCAGCTTCTGTACTTTGATAACATGGGGCCTTTGTGGATTGGTTTGTTAAAGGGCTAATTCCCGGTTATTATAACTCATTTCATTTCATTTCATCGTTTCTATGAGACCATCATTTTGTAGGCTCATTCAGGACTGGAACATCCTGAGCTATATCTGAGTTTGAGCTAATGTTAGCCAAACTTCCTGCCACACTCACAGCATGATCCCCCACACAGACTACATCAGTTAGTCCTCATCCTCAAAGACTTTTTCTCTTGTAATGTAAAAGTACAACAAGGTGTTCCTCCTATTTTCATGCCCTCTGCAAAGATCTGCACCTGACAAGGATGCTGACATTTTACATGAAACAAGCAGTCAGGTTGATAACTAACCTCCAGGTGGACCAGACTTATCAGGAAGACAAGAACTAAGCCGAACGGTGACATTATTACTCAAACTGTCTGTTGTCAACATCCGTCACAGTTTACACACACACACACACACTTCCCTTTTTAACTTTAACCTGCCGTACAGTATTGTTGCACACCCAGTTTTCCTGTCCAGTAAGGAATTCCCACCAATGTTACTGGTGTCCTCACTGTAAAGGCGTTTCCATACTCCAGATAAACTGAGCACAGGAGTTTGTTTGCAGCCTGCCTGATCATGTGACTGCTCATGTTTCTTCCTCTGTCTGACTTTGTTGTAGTAATATCTCACATCTCAGCTGTTAGTGTTTACAGTGTTATCAGCTCCAAAAAAGAACGGTTGGCTTGAAAGTTGCATTCTAAGAAACCACAATATTTTATCACATCACTAAATGTCAAATTAAACCTGGCAGTGTTTTATAAACCACGACTACATTCTACACTACACTACTGTATAGCTAAAATTCATGGTCAAAGATGTGGATTCATTGGCTGTTACACTGAATCACATTCAGTAAATCAAAGCACAGGACGACTATCCATTTCCTTGACTGTAGTTAAAGTAAATCATTTCAGTCCACCTCTGCTAATCGATCAGTGCAGGGTCAGGAACTCCCATCACACCACGGTTAATCACTCGTCCAGCAGGCTGCCTGTTTAATGAACGCTGGTGCTGACCACCACCACATCAACATCCTTCCTTTACCCTGACTTCAGTAGAAAGTGGTGCATCCACCATGGCAACAACTCTTTTCCCAAACTGCTCCAAAAATGTCTGTCTTTGTCTGTCTGGCTCAAGCTGCTCTGGATGTGTCTTGCTGTACTAACACCAGACAGAAGGGTGACGAGTGGCATCAGTAGTCATAATGTTAAATTAGCATACATTTTATGTGGCTGACAGACAAAGCTTCCTGTGTCAAGGTCGCACACGTTAACAGCTTCAACTCTGACCGTGTGGAAGAGGTGCTGGATGTGACATAGGTAAAGTCTTACATGTTAAACAACCTGCTGTGGTTTATGGTGATTTGATGTATTTCAAATTAAATCATGGTAATGGTGATAAAAAACCGTTTACCATGACCTTTTTGGGCCTACAGTTTTCATAGCATGACAATTACACATCGCACACCTCTACTTGTTCACTGCTTTTTTGCAGCACAAGAAGCAACCAATACAAATCAGTATTGGTCTGAAATGAGTTAACAAACTATTAGTGTTGACAGCGTTCAGCCTTATACAGTGAATGTGGCTTTACTAGAGGAGAGTAAAGGCAGAAGCAGCAGATAAGAGGCAAAGCTGTGTGTATTCAGATTTGAGCTGACTGGAGAAGGAAAAGGAAGCATTAATTAATAAACTTAAACTTTTTCTCAAAGTAAAGTCAGATAAAGTCATTATATCCAGAAAGACTCATTAAACAGTTTGACACATCCTGGAAGAAGTGACATTTTCTTAACCTCATGCGAGAGATCTGGCTTTAGATTTGAAGGCTAATCAGAAAGGTTGGCTCCAAAGACACCAAGGTTAATTCAATTATTCGGGGGTTTGCAGGGTGTTAATGTTGGTTCGCACTAATTAATGGAATGCGGGGATAATGTTTCAGCTCAGTCGTCTGCCTCAGCCTCACAGCACGGTGGATCTTGTGGGAAATTAGCCTGGACAAGTTATGAAGGTATTCCAGCTTATCTGCACGGTGTGCCTGCAGGGTACAGACGGAGGAGAAGAACGCAGAAGGTCATAAGAAAGGGAAAAATCAACAGTGTGATGCTCTGACGCTCGTTGTCAGTCTGTCACAGGTCACGCTTTCTCCTCAGCTGAAACATGCTGTGGATGGGAGGGAAAGTGACATTAAGTCTATCCTCGCGGCGCGCTAGAGTAAACAGCAGTTTCCCCTCAAAACAATGAGGAATCTCTCGAGGAGCTGAGTCACTGGCCTACACACACGTACACAGGAATTCTGTTGTTGTAGGTTTGTGTGTGTTAGTGGAACCATATTGTCTTACTGTGTATCCCAAAGGTGCCGTACTGTGCAGGCAAAGAGGAGGGGACAGACGATCAAAACTATACAAAGCTTTTAGAATTCTGCTTCTGACAAATGAATGTACAGAAGTGACTTGACTTGGATTGAACTTTGACCTTTCTGCTGTGCTGAGCAGGAGGCTGTTTGTTCAGTGGTGGGTGGGATAAAAAAAAAAATGCAGCCACCCAGAGACTCCCAGCTGAGATCATGAACAAGCAAATAAGTCTGACGTTATTTTAAATGGTATTACATCACAGAAGCGTGAATGTACACCGGCAGATAAAGAACCAGCTATTTTCAAACACAGTTCTGAATCTTTGGTATTGATGATAAACCCGAGGACAGTTACACGCCCATCGAAGCTGTGAGTGACCTAACACGTCTATGGGCAAAAAGAACAGGGCTTTAACTTCTGCAACCTGTGGTACCCAACACAACTCCTCCCACTTCTCTGTTATTTCAACACCTGCTGAGTCACTGGCAACTCCCTGTCCTGTGCTACAAAAAGTAATGCAGGACAGGCGTCCCACCTGTGGTGACCGTAATGAGACTGCTGGTTAACAGCTGATTCACCCAGCTGATTAAAACTATGCAGCGGTGAGCTCACAACTTCCTGTGAGTGTGCTGGAATTAAAGCCATGTCACAATCTACTTAAAGTGCCTGTCGGCTCAGATATGTTATACCAAGCAAACTACAGTACCAGCATCATCAGCCTGCACTGTCAAGCACCACTTTCCCAGCATGCAGCCGGATATATGTGGTATCTCTGAAACACTCACATGCTCCACTAGAATTTAAAATAAATCCTGTGTGTTCAAACAATACTTGGCCACAAAAACAGGCACAGGAAACAGGGTTGATGAGTGACAGGACTGAACCATACGCTCTCTGTGCCACAAAACCAGTGACCTAAAAGATGCTCAGTAGAGCTACAGAGCTGGATGATAAGTCTATTTCCATCACTGGCAGCCTCACAACTTGACTGGAGCCTTAACTATCGTTTGTCTGAGGGAAAAAAAAAAAAAAAAAGTAGGGGAGACATCACCTTGGACACACTGAGGTTACACAAGGCAGACATGCATACCAAAGCTGCTTTAAATTCCACTTCCTTTTAAGTAAACAGAAAATCTTCTGTTACAGAGGTTTTCTCTCTCTGTGTGTGTGTGTGTGTGTATCTAATAACAGCATCAAACCTTCAAAGCCTGAACTGCTGCTCTTCATTGTCAGTAAAAGGTCACACAGCTCAATAACACACAGTACAGTGTTATGAAAGTGGGGTTCAGGGACCACTCAGGGTCCATAGAGGGGCTTAACTGGTTGCCCGCTTGAGTGATGAACAGTCTGCTACTATAATTTACTTTTGACCAGCTGGAGAAGAAGTTTCTAACTAGAATTACTATCTCTGTATACAGTCATACAATTCAATGCTACAGAAACAAACACAAAACCTTCCCTCCCATATGTGCTGCCTCGTGTGTGTGTGTGTGTGTATGTGTATGTGTGTGTGTGTGTCCATCTGAGAGGTCTGTAAGCTGCAAAGCTTGAGCTCAGTCCTTGGCAGGGTAACACTGTGAAAAGAGCCTTTCATTCAGAATTTACTGTACACTCACAGTTATCCACTCCACAGCACTCTCACTGCATGTATGTGCTGTACTGGGTTTAAATGGAACCACAGCTTTACACACTATTGTGTGTGTGTGTGTGTGTGTGTTAGTGGAGGAGGGTACTCAGGGTTGTTGAGCCGTGGGTGGAACCTCGGTCTCTTGGTGTGTTCGAGTTTCAGTGTGTGCAGGAAGGAAGAGGCAGCAGTCATGCAGACATTGTATTCTTTTTGTTTCCCTTTCAGCCAGTCAGGCAGACGCATCTAACCCCCGACCGACAAAACCATACACCACTGATCTGCTTCAGGGAATCAAAGCTGCTGTCAGTTGTTGGAGCAGAATCAGTTAACAAGGCAGACTACTGAAAACAATTAAGAGGATTTGTGAGAAAATGAATTAATCTTTTCTCAAAGGGGAAAAAAAAAAACACATCAGACTGGATGGCAGGACATTATTGGATTAATCCTCCTTCACCATGCCTGGGTTACACCTGTCATTCCAGGTAATTGGCTCATTAGAGGCCCTGTCCAGAGCAAGGACACACTTGTCTGTTACCATCAGTGGCGTCGTTTGATGATGAGCTCTGGCCAGTATTAATGTAATTATTATTTCTTCAGTCAGGCTACATGGTGGTGAGTGGAACAGGAAATCATAATGACAGCTGGCTAACGAGCAAGCATGATACCACTCAGATTTTCAAATTCATATCAGGAGAGTTCAACTGGAAAAACAATAAGTGAAGAAGAATGGAAGCCTTGTTACATCACTGATATAATCAATAAACAATAATGTCTACAGCCTCGCTGATACTGAAATTTTCAAGGATAGTACTGAAATTGCTACTTCAGAGTTTAAGAATCCAAAAACAGCGTATCAGCTGATTTTATGTTTCCCTTAAATATATATGTAGATATGTAGTGACCAGCACTTTTTACAGTGTAAAAATAATCAGCTCAGAAATTCCAGTGCAGATACTGGACGTACTGGGGGTTTGATAGAAGTTTAATCAGAATGCATTTAAATGCCTTCATACATGTCTTTAGGTTCATCTGTCCTCAGCTCTAAAGACCCGAGTAACTACAAACTACAATTCAGGTTCAGCTGAGAATCTGCAGACAGAAGTTCTGAGTAGCAGCCTGATCAACGTTAAAAAAAAACCCTCTGGCCACAACCTGATAATAATCTGTCTGTGAGTATGTGATGTCTCTGACGCACTGAAACAACAAGTGCAGCCTCTTTACTTCTGCAAAACCTTTTCTCAAGGTGTTCTGGAAATGTTATTAACAGATTTGCAGAAGTGTAACAGAAAGCAGGATATGCAGTGGGATTCGTGGAAAACCGTTTTTTTTTTTTTTTTTTGTTGCAGAAAACTATCTTTAAGTACAAACTTTACCTGCAGTATGTCTCCAGAGGGAGCCTGTGTAATCTGACATCGTGTTGTTTGTATCTGCTGATGGGGGAAAAAATCAGCTGCTACTAGCCTAACAAAACTCAATCTCCAAACCGAACTGTCAAAGGCTAAGTTGCATTGTGGGTAATGCAGGCCCTAAGTCTGGGCTGATGGACAGTTCTACAATTCTACACATTGTTTTGAACGTTCACCACCTGACTCACTGACATTACATGTCTGTCTTTCCTGAAGAGCGTGAACAGCTCTGACCCAGAAACAAGTTTCCCACATTTGTAAGATATGTCAAGTCCTCGAAAAATATCCTTGGGTTAAAACTTTTAAAGTAAGTGTTTTTGGCTCTTTGAAACACTGAAACACTGCAAGCACCAGAAAACAGGGTCATTTCTCAGTGGCACAAAGAAAAGCTCCTGTTATCATCTTTCACTCCTGAGGGGACATCCTCCATGAGGACACCCTGTTTCGGTATATCATGTATCAGCCTCTCATTTTTTGCCACCACCACCACCACCACCAGCAGCATGAGCTGATCCACGTCACCCGTGAGGCTGCACACAATGATGATGATGATGAGCTGCTGAAATGTTAATGAGCTTGAAAAGCTGCCTGCCAGACCACCAGGCGACTGTGGCTCAGCTCAGTCCCTCCATCGCTCCGTCATTAAAGATGGATGGATTCTTTTCTCTGAGGTGGCAGATATATCTCTATCTAGTGGCATTTTGTTTCTGTTGCAGGGCGCTGGGTGTACATAGGTTATTGTGATAGCATGTTGCTGCTGCAGAGAAAAGATAACAGATGCTGCAGGTGCGCACGCGTGTGAGAGGACAACCCTGACCTGTGGTGAAGACACGAGGCTGCTCAAACCTTAGACTGACAGGGACTACCTTTGTCTCTTTGTGTGTTGTATGATTGCTACTCCATGAATGCGTATGTGACAGACACACCATCACATTGTGTACAGACTGTCCTCTCTGTGTCCAGCATTTACTGTGAGCTTCTGAACGTCTTCACTTCAACTCTCTTTTTTCACCTTGAACTAAATGAACCTGCTGAATAACACGTCTCTGTAGTGACTTTAAATGCAGCTGCTAAAAGTTTCTTATTAATGAAATGCAGCATTAGTCCATGTTTTACCGTCTGTTCTCCTTTATCAACCATGTTGAAGGTGATAAAATCAATTCGGCTCTTGCAGCATTTCAAAAGAGACATGATGTGGGAATTTGTTTAACAAAGACTATGAAGTAAATACAGAGTAACATTAGCTAACCAAACATTTCAACACTTCCAGATCAGGACTCCTACTGCCTTCACATGAACGCACATTTTCACTGTGAAGCGCATTCAGGGAGTGATGCAGTATCAAAGAAAAAGGAATGGAGCAGAAAAGAAAACTGTTTACTGTTGATCTGGATCGGCCCAGGATCAGTCCTGTCTGTCTGACGTCTGATCCTCCTGATATTATCAGTATCTGCGTTTTATGGATTTATTGGACGGTAGTAGATAAAGACTGAGCCTGACATGAAACATAGGCTCCAGGACACCAAGGCTTTTGTGATTTCCTCTTCATTTTCTAATCTTACATTTACACACCAAGTTCAGTAATCATTTGTCTACATGTACACGTTGTATATGAGAACACTGCACAAAATAACCATCATTACCAGCAAATTCATCACTGTCATTAACAAGATCATTAACTACTCTCAACCTTCCACGGCCTCTGGTTTATAGTTAAGTCAAGCGGTTTCACAGATTGATCAGAAGATGTCGACACAGAGAAGTAGTGAAACAGTTGCTGCTGCCTGTTGCCACCGCAGTTAAATAATCGATGGTGAAGAGTCCACCTGCCAATGAAGTGGACTCATTTGTTTCCAGTTTCCATGTGTATCCCATTGACAGGAAGAGGAAATAACAGAGAAGGAGGACAAATTGGAAAATTGCAGGTTTTTATGACACTGCCACTGACGTCAGGAGCATTAGTCATAAATCTCCTGTGACGGTGGCTTCCACCTCTACAAACCGCTGTGGACTTTGCACAGTGAAGTGATCAGTGGACATGAAAACAGCAACAGTGCTGATATCAAGTCACAGACAGAGGCACGGCAGACCGGGCGCTCAGCTAATATCCAGGCTTTCTGCCTGTGTCACCACAGTGTCAGATCACAGGACACTAGGAAACCAAGAGTCTCTCTCTCACACCTTCTCACATTCAGTCACACCCAGCTCACACCACTGCTCTTTGATTTATCTGGTCATTTATTTGGGATGAGTGATGATTGTTCGTATGTTCAATCATCCTAGCTGCAGAAACCTGCGAAAATCTGAATCTAATGACAAACTCTGGGGATTGGAAAGATTAAAAAAATCATCTGATTGGTGTCCCTGCATCTAAGAGACGGGAGCATCCACACATGGGACGTCTACTTCTCTTTTCTTAAGACTTCTCTGTTGAAAGTTCTTTAAAATTGTTTTGGCTTAATTTTCTTTCAAATAATGGAGTGAGAGAAAACGAGTTTAAGTTAAAATGCCAAAGGTTTTCAGGTTATATGTAGGGAGTTTCTGCTTTTCTCTGTTTTCTGTCACGGTAAATTTAACATCTTTGGGGTTTTTTTTGGGCGGTTGGTCAGACAAAAACAGACATCTGAACAACTAATCAACTGATTAACTAGCGAATGATGGTTAACTGAAAGTTCCCACCCACAGAAAACACTGCAAGCCGTTTTGACCTATAGACTGATGGACAGTGCAAACTTATTTTGCCACGTTAATTTATCTAACCTGGCCAGACACACTGTTCCACTACATTCCCCTCACCCTTCCTCCAATAACAGTGGAAAAAAGATTCAGATATGGCTGAAATAAACAGGAACTGACATATTGTCAATGTTTCCCTTCCCAGTTATCTTCTGCGCGGCTGAGAGAGATTTAGATTCTGGTCTCAGCCCTGGTCACTGTCTCACTTTCCACTTCAGGAAGCAGGTGAAACACCAAACAATATTTTGACATACAGTCCGTGACACACACCTAGTTCTAAAAACTGATCCTCTGCTTGTTTTCTTTCAGGCTGTGGTTAGCAGATACTTTCTCTCTCTGTGTTTCCAGTAGCAGCAAACTGTTGCAGGTGACGCAGATGTTGGAAAAGCTCTGATCTGTTTTCCAGTGTTATCTTTGTACTGCTCATGACTGAGATCAAACAGGTAAAATAACGTACATGTGTATTTACATGTAAAATCAATGCTCACAAAAGTGAAACACAAGCGAAACGCTGTATTCCCATGTGTGTAAGAAATAATAAGAAATGACCTGACCTCCATGTTATCTCCTGAAACAAGCTGTGACAGAGAAACTGCAGGTGTAGTTCGATGTACAGTTACAGTGATCAAAGCATAGGGGGGGGGTTCACAGCTGCAGCAACAGCAGTGTGGAGCAGACAGATACAAACAGGAAGTGGCAAGTTGACATTTAGCTCATGCACATGGAAATAATTTCACAAGTAATCAGATGTGTAATGACGTTCATATTTCCCTGCATAAGCCCAGATACCCGACCTGAGACCTCCCCTGTGCTGAGAGGGGACGAGAGAATCGTCCTCTGACTAAGACAGAAAATCTCTGATGTGTGGCCTGATCTGTGATCTGTGACTCATCCAGATGTTGGACTACGTTCGCCACCGACATCACACTTGTCTCACGAGTTAGATAAGTGATGGCGATTGGTGTGGGGATTTCAGCGACACACAATCCCAGTCTGAAACCACTGAAATGATTTTCCCACTGGGATGAAGCAGGCCTTTGAGGACTTTAGAGAAAATATCTAACTAAAGTTACACCTGACAATTTAACTTGCAGTGTGTGCACACTGAGGCGTCAGGCACCAGACTGTTGTGTTTTCTCATATTTTACACCTCCCTGTTTCCATAGCACAACAACGGAGTCATGTCATACTCTTGCTGCCCTGTTTTCTGTCTTCATATCTCTCTTCTCTGAAATGAAGCTGTTTTCACTTCCAGTCACTTCGAGTTGTCAGGTTTGGGAACCACTGTTGAGCTCCCATCAATAAAACTTACAACTTCCTGCACAGATGTTCTCATTGAACGCTTTCCAAGTGGCACAATACCTCACTTCCCTGGTAGGCTTTTATTTTTTAAATATCTACAGGATTTTTACTTTCACTGATGATAACTTCACAGCAGCAAAGAAAACAGTTTTACTGTTAAAAAAGAGCAGCAGAGTAGTGACAGTAGCATGACTCTGTTGTTGTTGTTGTTGTCTCTATTATTGTTGAAATTACCATGTGAATAAATAGGGATGCGTTCCAGAAACCGGACCCATTTTTGCCTTGCTTTCTACCACGACAGGCAGCGGCCAAGAAGAAAAGACTGATAACATGTACAAACACATGATAACAAGAAAGACCTGAACTCAGCTTCAGCATGTGACCTTCAGCCCTGACTCATCAGATTCTATGACCTGTAGCAGGCGCAACAATGTACTCGCCTTCAGGTAGTGTTCAGTGCACTGACCGAGACAGTGTTATCTAAACACCTCTCGTGTAGGCTAGGGGTAGATATTAGCTAGGTAGCCCAGTTGTGGTCTTCAATTGTGGTCCTTGTGACATGTGTGTACCAACCTACACCTTCCCTGAAAATTTCACTTACATAAGTTTTGCAGAGTATGCTGCAGGACCACTGTTACCAGTGGAAGGGGCCGCTTTGCTTGCATGGCCCCCCAGTCGCCTTGGGACTTGGACACGACTTGTGTTGATGTGTACAGTCAGATATAGGGAGCTGAATCTTTAGGTGACTAATTATCACATTATGTAGCCAATAGGACAGGTCCAGGCCTGCACTGTACTGTGTGTGACTGAGCCAGCGTTGTTCAACAGCAAGGCACAACACCAGAAACTGACAGTGAACAATTCAATAACTGTGGTATAAATAATTAATAATCAATTCTATGTTTTCACACAGAGAGGCTGACAGGAGCTACTTAATGGTGACTATGCTCGGAAATAAACAGAGCTTGAAGCTCAGCACAACAGCTCTAACCCATACTCATCACTTCCTGGTTGAGTAACAGAACTCCTCCATATCCAATAGCCAAATGCATCAGAAGGCTACATGTGTGATGAGGGAACACCTAACAGATGGACAACAAGCCTGTAAGGAAAAACCTCATGCCAAACTCCAGTCTGATCCACTCCATTCCCACCTGAAAATCTGCCACTGGCTCGCATCTTTTTTTTTTTTTTTACCACTAACTGTTCTTAAAGGTTTAAACAAAGCTTAAGGACATCACTGAATCACTCAAAGTAACTGCTCATTTAGACAAACAGATGATCCACCAGACAGCATTTGTTAACAGTGATATGTTATCTAAATGTTAGAACTGGTTCACAGTTACTCACAGCCGCCCACCATGGTGTATTTCAGTGGCAGGAGGCTGTGGGAATAACAGGCCGATCCACTCGAAGTGGTATTTTACTGAGTAACATAAATGTGATGGAAGAAAGCTGGGTGCATGGCCAGGTTAAACAGTAAGTACGACCTCTCTGTTTGAACCTGTTCTGGTAAGCGGGTCTGGATCAGTGTTTCTGATGGACCCATGTCATCATACACGCCTTTAAATTACACTGTGTTGCAGCCATGACAAGTCAGAAACACCTGACACGACCAGACACTGGATGTGACATCTGTACTGAACACTCCTAACACCTGCTGTAACACTGTTCTTCAGTCAAACTACATGTGCTCTCAAGTGTTGAGATTTACAAGCGATTATCTCTCATTTAGAGATAACAGCAACAGAACATTTTAAATATAAGCGTGTCAGGTGTTATAACGTGTGCTAAAAAAAGATAAAAGAATATAGATTTTTTAATATTCATTAACTAAAGACGCTCGTTTTTTTTTTTTTTTTATCACTTTTCTTATAGCGTCCCCTGTTAGTGTGACACCAGTTTTTCCCACTGGCGCTAGCATGGGAACAACGAGAACCAGGCCAGACATTTGAAATGTTATTAAAGAGGTGTGCTGGGAAATGAAAAACTTACACGTTAATAACAGAGCCGAAACAAACGTGAGAGTTCAGTATTTCATAAACACTCTTGAAATTAATCAAACGGTGAATGTACGTTTGCCTTTGTACGAGAATATGTTTAATTTTCAGATGTTGCAACGGAGTTTCGTGTGACGTTGTCTCGGTACAACACGAACTTAACTGGATGAAAAAGTAACGTTACGCGGAGGGCTTAAAACGCCTCGAAACACTGTCTGAATCCCCACCACGATCCACAACTGCTACATGTAAGGATTTAAAGTTGGGTACTTTTGTTATTGTCTAATCCCCTGAAGCCTGATTCCGTTCACCGTTAGCTGCAAACATGGTCCACATCCTATCAATTGTTGTTATGAACGAGCAATAACAGGCGTCTCCATACCTGACTGGCTTTGTGGAACTGTTTCTTCAGCCCGGCCACAGACATCCTGTCGGGGGTAACGTTTCGCCTCTGAAGAGAAAGTTCTATTTTAAAAAAACACTGAATAAAACTGGTAAAAATCTACGTTAAAGAAAGAGCCCACCGAGTCCTCAACCCTGCACTCATCAGTCACAACCGTTCAAGATTGCAGCAAGCACTGAGCCGAGTCAAGCTCACTCCGCAAAGGTAGACAAAACCGGATATGCCTTTTTTTGGTCTTAAAAATAAAAGTGTTAACTACAACACTGAAAATTTTCTTCTCAAATCTCAAACATCGAATTTTCAAAACATGGTGAGAATTTTCCATCATAGATCTCCTCCACAATGTCTAACCAGCAGTCGCTGTCTGAAAAGTGAAATAGGGATTCTACTAACAGCACTAATATATCCAAAAGCAAATTCAAATGCCTTAATAGAAGGCCCAAAAGGATTTAGTTGAACATATGAACACACATTAAAATATATACATAATATACATTAATATACGTCTTCTCCAATACAGTTCTTTGATTCTTTTACAAAATATGATCATGACTGAAGTCTTCTTTCTATTTATTAGGTGTAAGAGGAAGGTCTATATACAATACATTCTTAATTTCACTGCAGAGTACAGACATTTTTTTGTGTGTGTAATTTTCACCAATCCATGCAACGCGTTTGAAGATTTATTTTGAAAGAGGGTGCCGGAAATGTGATTTACGTGGTCTTCCTTAAATCATCGAGTGGCGGCGGCGGCGGCTGAGGGGGTTCAAATAGTCACAAGAATACGTTCTATGTCCTTTCCTAAGCCGTTTCTTTTGACCTCGACAGAAAACGTCTAGAGGTCAAGGAAAGATGTGAAGGGGACTTGAGAGAACCCGACTGCTCTCACGCTGGGCTGCGTAATGTGACGTGCTGAAACTACGATGATCCCAAGACGGACTACAAAAAGCGCGCCTTACTTCGCATCTTGCGTTCTGACCGTGTTGTTGCATTCAGGTCGCATACACGACGACAACACGAATCACTTAATTTAAGCAGTTAGAAAAGTGAAATGAAATGGTTGTCACACTGAGAACTCCCGTTCACGCCTATTTAGCTTAATTAGAATGATTGTATGAAAACAATTCTTAAAATGTATGCAAAAGAGGCGCATGTTAGACCTGCATATCTACTACTGTATGTATCTTCACCAATAAGTTTGGTGAAGATACACCTGAGATCAACACCTGAGCAGTATGTGTCCTGATGAGCTTGTCTGCAGTGAGCACCCTGTGAAAGGGCAGAGGTACAGAGCAGGATGGGAGGCACTGCTGCTGCTGCTGCTGCATAGCTGAAGTTGTTCCTGCATGTCTAATGTTGTTTGTATGTGTAACTTAGCCATTATGTTTTTACTTGCATGAGATAATACATGATTAGATTTAAAAATAAAAATGCAAACAAGACATGGTGATGTCCTGCATTTATATGGTCTATAAATGCAGGACATCACCATTATTAGACTCCTGTTTTAATCTGTGTGATCTTTATATTTAGCTTATATATTTCACGGGAGCAGGTTGGACATACGTCATGTTGCATGCACAGTAGAAATCTTATGTCTCTGAGGTGACAGTTCTGAAAAGGGGGCTCCTGATATCTGTTGCTGGCCATCTCGTGAGAGGTGCGAGGAGGTGGCTTGGGCAGTACAGTGAGTCAGGCAGCTTGGTTTTTGTTTGTGGATTGAAGCAACGTGTTGCTCAGTACTAATCCAGTCACTCAGCAACTGAAAAGCTTTGTGTTTGACTTCTCTCAGCTAACACAACAGACCTCCACTACTTTCTCCAGCCAGGGCAGGAACCTGCTCAGAGCCTTCAGCAGTCTCTGGATCCACTCTGGGAATTCTCGGTCTGGGCCATAGCAAGACCACAGTGACAGAGGAAGACAAAAGGTTTTTTTTGTGTTGTGAAACACACTGCTACCATCTAGTGTTGTCAGTAACAGCATGCATGTTAAATGCAAACAGGGAAAATGGGACACCTGATGTAAGAGAGGGATTTCCTGCTGTAACTCTACTCTGCAGAAGACATTTTGACAGCACAGGTGTAAATAATGGATTGTCTGGTGGTGCTTGGTGTGTATCCAGGATAAGTAGTTGTCAGATTCTGGGAATTGGTACAAGTGGATGTATGGGAGCACTGCATGGTAGCCAGACGCCATGACAGTAGCATTCATCCAGGAGAACCTGAAGCAGTGCTGGTATTTGTGACATTGATAGTCCTGTAAGGTGTTAATGTAACCACCAGTATAAGTGCTGGTGGCATCAGTGATAACAGCTGTGTTGATCTGCCTTAAAGCTGCTGTTTTATGTCGTTATCCAAAGGACAACATGGCCGGCAATAAAAGTGACTCCCAGGAGAGGAGGCCATGGCCCCCATGAGAGTTCATTAGTCTAATTAGCCAATCACAATGACATTAGTTCAATTCTGCCCAGTAACTGCTGAATCAGTGGTTGCTATGGTGACTGTGGTCATCTGGACCAGAGAATAAATAGGCCTTTGTTTGTGTTTGTAAACAGCGATGATGTATTTTGTGGGTGGAGCCAAACTGGTGGCAGAAAGTGACAGTTAGCGGTGTCACGTGCCAGTTTATAACTTAGGAATATGGATCAACTGGACACCTTCTCTGGTTATTTTACTGGTTTGTCAGCAGAGGACAGGTTCAATAAGTGAACGAGTGAGCCATGATGGAATGAAGACTGGACTTTAAAAATGAAAAACTCATTACTGATCAGCACATTGTTTATCAGCTGATATGACCTTGTTATACCCGACATTTCAGTGGAACCATGTTTCTAGCCATTACTCTGACCGTTACTTTGTGTCAGACAATTTTTTTTTTCTTTTTTTTACTATAGCACCCCTAGTGGTGAAACTGCACGAAACTGGCCCCGGTAACTTTAATAAGTCTTTTTCATGGTCTCAGTATGTACAGTTGAGCCAATTTTGGCTCCAACTGGATGAAGCAGTCAAGAGTTAAAGAGTTAATTTGTTTTGCAGTTTATGGGGCAGTTGTCACTCAGACGCTCTCAGTTCAAATTTTGAAAGTCACTGTGCTTTGGTAGCTATTGTCTGAAAGAGCACAACTGTGTCTACATTTTTAATGTATAAATTGTTTAGACTTAGGAGGACTAAAGGGTGAAATGTATGCGTAAATCTGAACAGCTGAAGTTTACAACTGATCATTCCACACAACACACACACACATTATAAACTCAGAAACTAAAAAAAACAAAAAAGCACTAAGCTGAAACTGTGCCTCCAGCTTATTATTGTTCTTTCCTGATTAAAATTTACTGTTGTAGAAATCACTGAATGAACAGATAACGCTGTGCATCTGATTTATTCAACAATGTCTTGTACTTTCAGAACATGTTTCCTAGACAACCAAGACATAACCCAGTCTGGGGGCCACCGCTGAAATGTAGAAAATGTTAAAGGTCTTGAGTTTCCTCTGCAAGAAGAGGATCTGCTGGGCCTCGTTGTCAGCAACAGACAAAGGCCCCCATCTGATCCACAACCTGCCCTTCCATGCCAGATGTTAGCCTCCCCCCACATTAATTTTAAAAATTACTGGCAGCTAGGGCTATGTCATGTATATTTTAACCTGTCTTGTTTGACTTTAAGATCTTATGGTCTAAATGTAACTTATTTCTGTTCCTAACATGCTGGACATGTTCTTAGTTCTGTTTAGTATCTGGTTGTTTTTTGACTTTGCGGCATCATTTCTAAATAATGTGTAAGCGTTGTCAAACTGGATTTTAGTAAGATGCTTGGGGTTTTTTTTTTCCCCATTTGCTTGTGTTTTCTAAGTTGCAGTGTGACGAGTTCATACAGCAGCATAAATAAGGTGAATATTTTTTCTCCTTCCAAACAGCACTAACTTCAGATTTGTGATATTTTTGAAGCTTGTAATTGGTTTTATACTCCACCAGGGGGCAGTACAGGCCTGCAGAGGAGCAGATGTTAGTGGCAGTAATAACCTGATCTCCAGCAGCAGGGGGCAGACTGGCAGCACTTCCTTGTTCCTGTGCTGGTATGCCCACTGTGGAGAAGCTGGGACCCTTATTAGATTTGAATGTGTGTACACAGCTGAACTAAGGCTGTAGAATTAGACTGATACCAGATGATGATCAGTCACCTGATGCTCTCTAGTGTCTTTCTTAACTGCATAAAACTTCACAGCTTAATTAATGATGGACTTGATAACTATGTAGAGGACATAGTGATCTTTTTTTTTTCATGGAGGGACATATTGAGGCACAGGAATAACTTTGATGAGCATGTTATGGTCAATAGAAGGAGAAAGCTCTCTCTTGTAAAACTAAAACTTTCACTTAGGTCTGTTTCCTTTCTCATCCTGCCCCCCCACCCCCTCCTTCTCTCTGCTTTTACTCCTTTCCACCTCCACCTCCTCCTCCTCCCTCAGCCTGCAGAGTATTTGGAAGAACAAAAGTCATCTGCTGTCCATCTGGCTGCTGTGCCGGATGGTAATACCCCCTCATATTCTCCAGCTTCCCAAGCACCCGTGGACAATCTTTTCCACACCCCCACCCCCCAGTCCCTTCCCCTCTGCCTTACCCTTGCGCGCCCCCCCTCCTCCTTAGCCGGCCCTCATCCACATCCCAGGACCGAGAGGTGGGATCCGGTGTCAGTGCCCCAGAAAGACCCCTCTCTCTGGAACATGTGGCAGGATCAGCCACAGTGTTGTTCAGAGGGCTCAGTTTCACTGTTTTGGGATTCTCACAGTAACGTGCGTATATCCATGGCTTCCCAGGTGCGAGCTCATAGAAAATCTCAGCTTCAAGATAGCAGTCGGCTGGTGGATTCTCACGAAAAGCACGAGAGTTCTTTGGTTTACTTTTGTTTTGTGGGAACTCGTGGGTTTACTTGACACTGAAGAATAATCACAGTTCATAACATAGTCACGACATTTGCTTCTGTCAGTGATTATAACAATGCACACACCAAAGAAATGCTGCAGCTGACAACTGGGAACACACGTACCGTGTTTTATTATTAAAACTGCACTGATCAATATTTTTATATTCACAATGGATCAGTTGACTATGTGTAATGTAAAAGGTGTTAATTATAGAGACAAATCCACAGAGAGTTATCACCCATAGTCCCTGTCAGCTCCAGCCTTTCAGCCCCCTTCAGCTCATTTTTTTTTTTGGTTTTACAGCCAGCAGCTGCAGCAGGCAGCTGTTTTCAGAGGGAAAGCTCTGATAATCCTACTGTACACTACCTGCTCTGCACCAAACAGCAGACAAAGTTAGCTACTAGCTTGTGAACTTTGAGGAGCATGCAGCTTCTAAAGAGTGCGCAGTTTTCCCAGGAGTCAATGGAGACCAAAGTCAGACCAATGGAGAGTGAGGACTGAACAGAAACCTGAAGCCAAATAAATTCTGCTATTGCTCCATGTCTGCTGGACATATTTAGGAATTGTTCGCTATTACAACAAAATGATCTAAGCTGGTGACATGTTGATGTTTTGTTTCAAGTGAATAAAAAACACGAATACAGCTTTAAGTCATTTTGTTTAATAGTGAGTTTTGAAAATCTATTGTTTAAACCACGTTTTAAAAATAGGATCATTTCAGCCTGTTTCTCTTGATGACTGCAACATCTTGCCTTATTCTGTCGTTTTTCAAGACACTGATGCTAATTTCTACAAAATGCCTAAAAGACTTGGATTTGTATTGAAAACAGGCTGAAAAAAAATCTTTGCCAACTGACAAATGTTTTCAGTCACTTGAAGAAAAAAAAAAGTTGGGCTCTAAAAAAAAAGGGTTTTTTTACGGCCTAATAAAAAATGACTTGCTTTGTGTCTTTGCTTTGACTTCCTGTGCTGTCAGGCCACCACAAATGCATCGAACACACCTTTAGGACAGTGTTTGTGTAGGACAGGAGAGCAGGACAGGACATTTTCTGAGGGTAAACAGACTCCAGTGTTCCTGTGGATCCTCTAAAAAAAAAAAAAAAGGAGCTTTAACATGTTTTCTTCTGTCAGCGGTCAAAATCAATCTGTCCTAAACACTGCAGGTTTATTTCAGCAAAACTGTTGAAGGGAAGGATCCATGCTTCTTAAAAATAGCCCCAAAGATGTAAGTCGTTCCAGATACAGATACAGCTCTGTGGAGGAAGATGAGCAAGTGCACCACCTCTACAGATCAACCAGGTTCTCTGCTGAATATTGTCGCCTACATACAACACACAGGAGGGACTGAAATAACCCATTGTGCCCTCTCTGAGTGGTACTAGATTTCTGCAACGTGCCAGGGAAAAAGGATGGGGGCCACTTGTCAGAACTGGGTTTTTCAGCTCCTAAGTGATGAGGAACAGCTCTGCAGGCTCGCTAATGTACAGTAAATGTGATGGGTGGGTTGAATTGTTGAGTTATGCAAGGCTTTCAGCCCTCTGTAATAATGCAATACTTTGGCATGTTGTGTAACAGATTTGTCCTCCTCGCTTTTTCAATGTGGGCCCAACGATACTTCCACTGTCCCTGGTCCATTTCCATCCATGCCCTTTAACTTTGCATAGCAGTATTACAGCGATTAATTCACCTCTTCAATAACTGTGAGAGCTTTTTTTCAGGTCATGAAGTGTATGCCATTTTGAGGCAATGCAAATTTTAATCACAGCTGAATGTGACTACCATCTCGGTGTCTCTTCCATTTTCTCGTGCCAAAAGAAAAAAAATCACAAAAATCAAAATCTAATCAAAACGCTATTAATCATATTCCAATGGGAAAAAAAATGGATGTTTTTCATCTCTATGAAAAACTTCCTCTGCGTTCTGTGTGCATTCAGACACCTGTGTGTCTACATGTTTGTTTCTGTGTCTCTAGCTGTGTTTGTGTTGGTTTTGTTTGCTTGCCTAGTGTGGGTGGTGTAGCAGTGACGGGGTCAAACTGAGGCTGACTTGAACCCAGTCATTCTGTGGACCACACCCTGCCTCAGCCTGTCAAGCAAGGCCTGATGGCAAGATAACTTCTGAAAACAAGTCCTGCTTAATGAGCCATTTGGTCTCTGAAGGTCTAAATTCACATTTTTCTTGAAACTGGTGAAATCTCTCTCTGAATTTGGGGAAAAATAAAAAGTGTTTTCACTGCAATTTTACCATAGAAATAAATGTTGAGACAAACAATAAGGCAGGTAGCTGAAAAAATACTGAGACAATGACATGATTGATATTAAAGGGTCAGTTCAAATTAAAACAAAGCATGTTTTTCTTACTTATCCCTGCCAATCTTATTATGGATTATCATTGTAAAATATCCACAGTGTTTCTGTGTTTCAGATGTTGTTGATTTTTTGAGCCTCCATTCATCTCTGCTGCAAAAATCTTTGAGCAAATATCTGGCCAAATAAAACCAAAACTATCTGATGGATCGACACTGGAAGAGGTAAGTGAAAAAATATGTTGTTTTCTAATTTACATGGACTTATATATATTTTAAACTCATTTTTAGTTTCACCTATATTTGAAATGACTTGTTAAGATGGCTGTGTTTCACAGTGAAGCCTGTATAATATCCTGCCAGCAGCCCATTGCTTCATGTGTCTGTTAGAGGCTCATCAGTGTTGCTCCGCCTAACGCTGAGTTTTACAAGGCCTCCAGGGAGTTAGCCTGGATCGGATGATACTGCTGCCGTCATGAGCAAATGAGCAAGGCAGCATGAATACTTGTAAATCCTCCCCTTCCCTTCCTTTGTTTGCGTCGGTGTACTTACACATACTGTTTATGTTCCTGTGTGTGTGCGTGTGAAGCTCTGTGCCATACATTGCTCATTTCATTCATTATGATAAACATAATTATTGTTCTTATTTTCTAATGGATAGAAGATTGAATAGAATGAGGCTTGCAAACATATGGCTTTTTATTTAATTGGAATGAATATTGAAACATGAAATCAAAGGAAACATGAACACCTATCACCATGGGTGGGATTTTGCTCCTTTTTTTTTTAAACAAATCCAAACAACAAACAAACAAACAAACGGGATCTTAAATCTGGTCCATTGCATTTAAATTCAGAAGGAACAAAATATGCAGAATACAGAGCAAAACCAGAACAGTAAACCATGGTGAAATAATCAGACATGTACAACACAATGTTCTTATTCATTCATTTAAAAAAAAAGAAAAAACATGAAATGTTAGTGGTGAACTTTACCTATTTTATACAGTATATTTTTTGGTTTCTTTCAAATAACAAATTACTCTATTCACAGTATATACAGTTCAATAAACATTTTGTTTACCAGTACTTTTTTTAGGGTGTGATCATATGTGGGGCCATTATTAAAAATTGCATTTTTTTTTCATTATTAGTTCTCAGTGTCTGACTCATTCATAGTACATGCTTCTAGTCTCCACACACAGCATTTCCTCCTGCTGCTTGTCCAGTCAGTCAGGATACTGCAAGAAACCACAAAGACAATACAAGAGAAATGCTTTAATCAAGTCTTGTCCCACGAGCAGATTTCTTTATCAAAAACACCAAAACCACTGAAGTCAAGATTTAGTTTTTCACCCTGATCAGATTTTTTTTTTTTTTTCCCCCGGAGGTTTTTTTTTTTTTTTTTTTAATCGTACAACAGAGCCCAAGTCTGAATACTGCTGTTAATCACAAAGTAGATGAAAGAAGACTGGGCGGGCCCTTTTAATACTGCATCCCCCCCTCACACAGCATGAAGGGGTTTCTATACTCACCTGTGGACTGAGAAAATCTTTGGTAAACAGTAGCAGAAAGCAACAACCAGAACGGTAAAGACAGATCAGATCAACACCACACAATAACTTATTGGTCAAGCTCACAACACTATAGCTTTTTTTTTTTTTTTTTAAAACAAAGACTCTTTTTGGAGACCATTGTCCAAATGATTGAAATGACAGATGTAGAAGTTACTTCACTACTGATTTTGATCAATGCATAATGCACAGCTTCACAGGGAAGATGTGGACATGTGACAACAAAAACACCAGATAAAAATCACTCGCACGATACAGATTCATGATTCAACGCTCACTTGGACAACACGTGGAAAAATTCTGTTCATACCGATTCTTTTTTTTTTTAAGGTCTAAACTGGGCTGTAAGGCAAACCAATACAGAGAAATTTAAATCAGTACTGCATTACAACGAAGGATTGACACTCATCGTGGTTCCACTTCTCAAGGCTGAAAATGAATTTACGGATGGGTGTGTGTGTTTCGGTTGTTCTTTGTACAGTATGTTGATATGTAAACACAGACAGATGCATGTAATGCTTTATCAACTTTTGTTTTGCAAAAAAAAAAAAGCCATTTGTTCCTAAATGAAATTGCATTTGTTGTAACAAATGAATTCCTGATTGTACTTTTTTATTTTTCTGTCTTTTTTTCACAAAACATGACAACAGGGTGGACCAAAGTACAGACTTTAAAAAGTGCTAATTGGTGAGCCAAAAAGAAAACTACAACAACAACAACAACAACAAAAAAGACAACTGGAACAAAGGAAATCAGTCATGTTGGCATGATCTCATATCCCTACTCCAGGTCCATCGTGGCACCTGAGCTAACAGCTAGGTTCCTGTGGAGGTTTGGGTTCTGGCTGTGCCTGTTTCTGCTTCTCACAGAGGAGAAGGAAGTATCGCAGCCAGGGACTTTACACTTGTGCAGCAGTCGTAGATGGACAGTCTTGTAATGGGCTCTGAATGTGCCCTTGTTGCTGTAGACCTTTTGGCAGACGTGGCAGGTTATCGGAGATCCACCCCCACCTCCCTGAAGCCCGCCTTGTCCTCCCCCAACGCAGCCAAGGGTCCTCTCTCCCCCAACTGCCAACTCCTCTGCCCCAGGCCTTCCCATGCCAATCCCATCGCAGCTTTCATCACTGTCCTCCATGGGGAGTGTGTCCTCACCCTCTTCAATCCCTTCCCCTTCCTCGCTGCCGGCTCCATCTGAGTCCCAGGAAGATCGTGCACTGCCGCTGCCCCGAGGTGGGGCAGAGGAGGTGGTGCTCAGGTCCAGGACTGCCCCATCCTCCCCACTTCCACCACCTTCTCCTCCTCCTCCTAATCCCTCCATCTCTCCCAAGGGCGAGGCCTCGGCACTGTCTGGCACAGCACACATTTTGCTCATAGGGAAAACCAGGCCCATGCGGTTGCGTCCACGGAAGATGACGGAGGTGTGGCTGGTTGGGTCTCGATGGGGGAGGTCTCTGTCCCGCTGGTCCTGGCAGTAGTCCAGGCCAAAAGAGTCTCTCTCTCTACAGTGGGATGAGGGCGGGTACAGGGTGCTGGCTGGGCTGAATGATTCTTTGGTCAGTAGCTTGTGGTGGAGGTTCAAATTTGCACTGTGTCTGCAGATAAAAATAAAACAATATCTGCATTGAAACCATATCATACACTACATGATGAATGTCTTTTAGTCAGTATATCTATAACACCCTAAAATGGCCCTGTCCACCCTAAAATGCCAAAACATGTTTCAGTGACACGAGGCTGAGACTTCATTTCTGATATGCAGGGTGTTTTCTAATTGGAACTGTAAGGAACCTACCAACTGAATGAACTGAAAAACAACACCTTAGTGGTGGAATTCAAAAACAGTAATGTGGCTTACATTACAGGTTTACATCAGTGGGTAATTCTGAAAACCATTGCTGGAACAAGAAGACAATACAGTTGCCTCTCACCTGTCTCGGCTCCTGCGGGAGGGGAAGGCAGCATTGCAGCCATCCACTGTGCACATGTGCATCTCCTTCAGGTGGACATTTTGGTAGTGCATCTTGACGCTGTAGGGGTTCTTAAAGGTCTTTCTGCAGATTTCACAGTGGTGTGGCAGGTCAGCGTCTGGGTCGAAGTGAGACAACCCTGAGTCGCCATAGTCATCTACACAGCCATCAGATCCCTCCCTGTCGCGGTCTATGAGCTGGAGAGCGCCCCCATTAGTCAGCCTGTGCTCACCGTCTTCCCATTTGAGCTCGGACATTTTGTCAGCTGTGTGCAGTAAGTTTGCACGCTCCCTGTCCGCCCTTTCTTCGTTGCCGTTGGGTTCCTGACAGAGTGAGTTGTTGTCACAGTGGTTCTCCATCAGTCTGTTTTCAAAGGGGGACGAAGCACAGGTGATTACTCCTGTTTCAGCTTGCCTCAGCCCATCATCTTTGTCGTTCCTCTCTGTCATTTCTCTGTCTAAAGTTTGATCGAACAGATGCTTGGGGCTTTCCCTTTCCTTCTCTTCTCCAGTGTAAGCCCCCCTCTCCTCCTTCTCCTCCCCAGCTTGACTTGTGCGCATGTGACCTTCTCCTCGGGTTCCATCACACTCCTCCTGGTCCCTGCCCTGTAAAGGAACCTCATCCTCAGAGCTGCTCCCCTTATCCATCTGCTCATCCCTCTCCACTGCCTCCTTCTCTATCTTTATTGGCATGCTTGACTTCCGTGACTTTTTCTTTGGTACAGGGTCTGTCATGCAGGGTTCAGGGGCTGTGATGGGTTTGATGGGTACTGAGGAGGACAACAGAGGAAGGGAGGGTAGTGTTCCTGGGGTGTTGGCCAGCTCTGCTGGAGTTACTAGGCTGCGGTAGAAAGGCAGGACTGGCTGTACTGTTTTTAAGTTGGGAAAGAGGATGCCACTCTGGCCCATGCTGGGGAATGAACTACTGTGGAGCTTGGAGCCAGCATCCACGTGGCTCACCATGTAGCTGGGCACTGATTTATGGCTTTCTGCAGAGCACACGGGGATGGGGGTGCCATATTCAGGCCTCTTTTCTCCTTGAGAGTTTTCATCAGCTGACATGCTGCCCCGCAGGTCTTTGTCACGGTTGTTGCGGTTCATGGGCATGTGTAGCCGCGGGTTTGGGTTGGCACTATGGCGATTGCGACTGCGCAGTGAGCTGAACACCATGTTGCAGCCCTCGATGGTGCACTTGTGCTTAATCTTCAGGTGCACTGCGTTGTAGTGGATTTTAAGTGTGCCTTTGTCATAAAACGTCTTCTCACAGGCGTTGCAAAACACACGCCCCTTCTTCAGAGAGCCTCCGCCCCCACCGCCCCCTGAGACCCCTCCACCACTGCTCCCATTCCTGTCCAGGGAGCGCAGCTTGCCTTCGGGTGACATCTGTGTTACATCGGAGCTCATGGAAGGTGTGCAGGGCGTGGATGGTCCATCTGAGTAGTTGTCGCTAGTGGAGAACTCCTCTGCCTCAATCTTAGTGGTGGTGGAGAGGCTGTCCATTGTCTTGTCTCCGCTTCGGTCTAGATCAGTAGTGAACGAGACAGAGCTGGAACCTAGCAGGCTGCTCTCTGGAGGACGTGAAAGAGGGAGGGGGTTGTCCCTCCCGAGACCGTCCCTCCCTTGATCATCTCGTCTCTGACTCTGCTGCTCCATTGACCCACAGCATGGCTGCTGGTGTTGCTGGTGCTGCTGGTGTTGCTGGTGCTGCTGCTGCAGCGTCCCTGCTGGTGAGCCCAGAAATGGTGCAGGAACAGAGCCTAACAGTTGGAATGGCAGCATGAAGGCCATGCTGTTGATAAAGTTCTCAAAGTGGTGCATGCTGTTGCCACTTAACTTTTCAACTTTGGATGCGGGGAGGTTGGCAGCAGTGCGTGGGGTGTTGCGCTCGATGAAAGTGCGGATATCTGAGTTGGTGCGGGTGCTGGGAACCAACACCGCCTGGCCCTCCTTGTCCTGCAGAGCCATCAGCTCCACTATGGACTTGGTCTCACCGAAACGTAGGAACTGCTGCAGCGTGGCAAGCTCCTCCTCGAACGTCATGATGGCCCACCGGTCTAGCACCTTACCCGCTACATCCTGCAGACAGGGCAGGAAGAAAGGGAACAGCAACGTGGTACAGGAACGGGGAGAGGGCATTAAAGAGAGAAGGAGAGGGAAAGTGATAAAGAGAAAGGAGAGAGAGCAATTTCATCATTAGCATTGTAAGTGTCTGTTGGGTTGCTCATACATATTCACAGAGTGGGTTAGATGACACACCCTATAAAGCAGAGTGGCAGGGTGACTAAATAAAGGAATCAGATGGAGTGTTAATACAAGCAGGCAGCGCAGAATCCTGAGAACCCTCATTACACAGACACTCAGTGTTTCATCTCGCAGGTCATTTCTCTTCATTTAAATCATGTGGGTTTACCCACTCTGCATCAGCAGAAGCAGACTCAGAACACACACACCTCAGTGAGAACATCCATACAAACACACTAGCAGACACTTACACTCATATACACACTCCCAAGGGCATGCAAACATAAACATGTGCACAAACATACCACACACATGTAGGCACACAAGTAAGGAAGGGGTGATCAGAAGGCGCCTCACATTGATCAAGCGGGTCCTCTCCCCCTTAAACCAGCAGTAATCACATGTGAGTTCAGGCGTCTTTGAAAGTGAGGAGCGGCTTCGTGCCATAACCGTGATTAATATTTCATCACAGAGCATTCATTGGGCGCCTGTCGAGGATTCTGACTCTACGTTTGCCATTAGATGAGCTAACATGAATTAAACGCAGTCCAACTTGAATACTTGATGATGTACTAATCGAAGTGAGAGCTCACGCTGACACAGTGCCTGCAGCCCAGGCCTCAGCCGGCTTGGCTCTGGCTTGAGACGAAATCTGGAGCAAAAGAAATAATGTTTACAAATCTGCCTAGCAAAGTTTGAAAGACATCCCCGAGCCGGTGGTACCACGGCAACAAGCAGGCCACATCAGGGGGATACCAAGAGAGTTGATGGCATTGGTCGCTACATCACATCTCTACTCTCTCCTGTCTTTAGCCATGCTTTCCTGACCCCTCTTCTCCCTCGTCTTCCTCAGAAATTCCTTCTGTTCCTCCTGTCACACACTCTTGCTCTCTTACTCTCTGCGTTTTCGGTTCTCTTGTTGGTATCTTTGCTGGTATTTTTTTGCAGGCTTTTCTACCCTGAAAAGAATTAAAACTTATCACTGTGATGGATTTTTTAAAATATATTTAAATAAATAGTTAAGAATTATGGGAAATGGTTTGCATTTATTACAAGATTCAGAGAAGAATCAAGAATCAGAGAAGATTGATCATTCTTATGTCAAAATGGAGTCAGCACTGTTCCACACTGTGTATTTTAAACAGAAATGTAAAAACAGTCATTTGTGGTTTTTGGGGAAGTTATGTGTTAGAACTATTTCTTGATGGACTTTTTAGCAGCATTTGCAGCTGTAGCTCAGGTTGTTTGACACGACCGACAGATGCAGATTTGGTTTTTGGTCTCTGTGCAGTTCCAGCTGGTTAGAGGTGTAGCTCACCTGGAGCACGTATCCTCGTATGTAGTCTTGTAGCGTCCAGTCAAGAGCATTGAGGATCTGGATGACCTCCTCCTGCTTGAGGACAGAGAAAAGGCGGTCCAGGAGGATCTTGAGGCGAATAGGGATGGCTTGGGTGCCGTACAGCATCAGGCTGCAGATGTCGAACACCACATTGGAGTGCACGATCTCCACCTGGCTGCTCTGGTACATGTGGTGCACCTTAAGCTTGCTCAGGGCTGGAATACAAACATCAGAATATACTGGATTAGATTAGCTGAATCTATACTGAGCCCTGAAGGATGAAGAAATGTGTGAGAGTATGAGGGAGCTAAAAGAAAGATACATACAATTTATAAAAAAAATAAAATTTAGAAATACTGTATAAGGAATAAATAATAAATAAGAATATTATCTGAAAAAATAAAAATTGCACTATGGCTTTGTGTGTACCCCTTCATTAATATGTCTACACATATTGATACTCTGAGCTTCAGAATCACATCAGTACAAATGACTATCAGGCATATTCTACATGAATGGATAGAGTCAGCTGAGTGTAGCATCTGCGGGATTTCTGCTTAATTCCTGTGGCATTCGAGTTTGTGTCGTAGAGCTGTGCTCCTAAAAAATACACGTTTACAGCCAGTAGGTCATTTGATGATTCAGGCAGCACCTTCATTAATTAAGAGGAAAATTTACACAAATGTTGGAGACATTGATATAATAACTATAAATAAATGTGACCGTTGCAGAGTGTACTCTGCTCTACACACTCTTTTACTTCCAGATTCCATGACAATGAAAAATCCTCTTTACAACACAAAGCAGCTTTGTCTAAAGGGAAATGTGGTTTTGTTACCAGCAGTAACACGACCACAGAGTAACACAGTGACTCCAAATGATGGTCCTCTTTGTGTTTGTACAAAGTATGACACAGTTGGTAGATGAGGTATTACAATTATTGTGACACTGGTAGAATATTGGTTGAAAATGCTACGTGGAACTACTGAAAATATTATATATTGCCCAAAGTACAAAATTACAAACAAAAAAAAAAAGAAAGATCAAAATAAAATAAAATTAAATGAAACATACAGTATTTGTCTGAAAACTAGTCTGGTTAAACAGTTTATGTTTTGTCTGTCTCTGAGGTTCGGGGGGGGTGAATACACTTTATTTTGTAGTGATCACAGTTCTAGAAAGTAACGTTTAAAAATTCAACAATAAACATTAGGAAGTGTGGATTTAGGAATCTGATGAGTTTGGACTGAACAAATCAAAAAAACTTGACCCTTGAGACTTTTGACTGGAGGAAAGACTAAAGACGAATGTTAAATAAAAAGTGGATGTACTGTGAATCAGTCCAAAAACAGCCAATCATGTTGCACGATGTTGTATATTTTGCATGTTGCCACGCAGAAATGAGAAATGATAATGAATCATTGAATCATTTTGATTTTTAACATTATTAAATTTATTTGAAAGCAATAAATTTAAACTTATTATTTCTGCAAATATCTATTATTAAATGTTGCTCTGTTTAAAATTTGTTTTAGAGTCAACAAACAAAGTTTAGGACTTCGGACTTTTACAACCAAGACATATTAATAACAATATTATTAAAATAATATAAAAACAACTTTTATAGAGCACATTTATAGAGCACCTTTCAGAACAATTAAAGTGCTTTACAGTAAAAATAAGGATTAAAAGTGGTAAATCTAAAACTAGATAAATAATTAAAACAACTGCAACAAATATCACCAGTTAAGAAAAAACTCACGAGATAAAAGTGAGTTTTAAGATGAGATTTTAAAGAGGATTCTGAGTTTGCTGGTCTCAGATCCTCAGGCAGTGAGTCTCACAGCTGAGGGGCCCAGACAGCAAAGGCCCCGTCACCTTCAGTGACAAGTCAAGATTTGGGGAACCTACAGTCGGGCCCTGCCAGAGGATCTGAGGCTCATATAGAGTTAGCTGATCACAGATGAAGACAGGAGGAGCCTGATTATTCCAGGCTTTAAAAACAAGCAGAAAATGTTCAATCTTAAATCTGAAACTCACAGCTGATGAACCCTAGAAAGTGCTAGAAGCAAAAACATTGTCTCAGCTCTGAAACATGGTTTCCACAGTGTCCTGGTTACGCCGAATAAAGCACCTATTTACTCTTTCTGCTGATGGAACGGTCCACAGGAAAAGTGTTAATGGCGTCTCATCCTGATTAAATAGGACTACATTTTCTGAAGTTGCTGTTGAACTTGAATCATTTCTCCATTCACCCCCACTGTACCGGGCTACAGGCAGAAACCTCAGATACAGACTCGTCCAAACCTGGACAAATGAAAGCAGAAGTTGTTCTGCAGTGAGCTCTCACCGTGTGCCACCCAGCCATGCTTGCAGTTTTCACACTGCCTTCTCTTCAGCTTCCCAGGCTTGAAGCTGTCACAATTACAGTTCACCAAAGTGCAGCAGATAGCCTGTTCAAAACACAAAGAAACACATTAGATTTAAATAAATAAATAAATAAATAAATAAATAAATAAAAGAGGGGCTTTAATTTCAGTTTTTTTTCCCAACACAATGGAGCATTGTATGCTGTATTTGGAATAGCTAACCTCTTCAGCACTTGGTTATCACTTTAAATTTCCTTAATGTTTCCTTAAATAATAATAATTTAAAAACACACACACACACCATCAGAACAAAACAATGTGTGTTCAGTATCTTCTTGTTCTAACACTTGAGTCTGGTGCTAATACTGACTGAATTATAGAAACAAAAGACACGATGTTTTTGATTTTTGATGGCTGCACCATTTCTTAAAATAAAAATGTTAAAGACGTCTTGTATCATTTTGTTCACATTTTACCAAAACTCAGGCAGACGTGTGGTATTGTTGGAATGTATTTGTTAGAATCTGAGCCGCTACAGTGCAGCTGTGAAAGGCGAAAGGCTGGATTTCTATTTTGGCAGCACATGTTTCTAAATGTCTGACTCCGGCTATGTGACATGACTGATATTAGGCCCCTTTTTAAATTTAATATAAATTTTATAAAAAAAGTTTCATATTTTTCAGAGGTTTCACTTCCATACATTCAGGAAAGCTACATAGTAGCACTTATAGAAAACATGCTCTCTCATCCTGCTGTGACTGAGCAGTCAAGGAAAAGAAAAAAACAGTTTGAGTGTGTGAGCATGAATGTAGCTCTGCTGATCTTACACACATGCATGAAAAATGCACAACAGTCGAGTTGGACACAGAAACTGAAAGAAAGAGCGCAATCGCCTTAAGTATTTTTGTTCTCCCTCTGTGCACTACTCATTGCCTGGTTTACCCCTGAGAGCAGCGTTAGCACCGGTGTGTGTGTGTGTGTGTGTGTATGTGTGTGTATGTGTTTGTGTGTCCGTAGTGCTGCAGGGCAGGTCCTCTCCACAGTAACAAGAGGTCTCAGACACACCTGGACCACCAAAACCATCTCAATCAATCAATGCCTAAGGCACACACACACACACACACACACACACACACACACACACACACACACACACACACAAATACACACACGCAGGTCAGAGTACTCTATTAGCTCATTTGCTAATGGGTTTAATCTTCTGAGGACAAACGTAGTAAAGCAGAGAAAAGCAGAGTGAGTGGACGGACGGACGGACGGACAGAGACTCAGGGTGAGGAGTGAATGGCAGTAATGAGTCAAGCTTTCTGGGTAGCTGCTGACTTGGCACCGACCCTGCGGAGAAGGCTCCGGTGCTCTTATACACTAAAAATGACTCTCTTTCTCTCTCTCTCTCTGCCTAAGATTTTAAAAAAAATCATTTACACACCAGGAACCAAGGGAAAAGCATCATCAGATTTATGATCAAAGCCGGTGTTGTTAGTGCTACATGCTGAAAAGCTCGGAGTGGCTGCGTTACGGCACCTCTCTCCCTCTGCATCTATAATGCATGATCAGTGGGGTTTTAGTATACATGAGCGGCATGCTTAGCTCCTCGCTGGAGCTCACTCCCTCTCCAAGGGCGGAGAAGGAGGAAAAGTGTGGGTGGGTGGATGGGTAGGGGGGCCTCCTCCTCTTCATTTAGTCATTCGCTGGGTTCTGCGCTCCAGGCTGGGCTCGTCCTTGAGATGTGGCATCGCATTATTTCACCTTACAATAACCTCTCATCATTAGGACGGATAAACTGACCTGAGATGAAGGTGGCGGCAGCTACCTGGCCTTGAAACACTGTAGCAGCTCCGGCCTTCAGTCCCCATGACGTCCGTTTGCCCCTCTCTCTCTCTCTCTCTCTCTCTCTCTCTCTCTCTCTCTGGCCCTCTCTGTCGGGCTTCATCTCCGGCTGGGCGGCTCAGCCTCCTTTGGACGGAGGTGAGGTGTAAAAACCCCTTTGCTCATCTCTCAGCGACATAATCCCATCATTACAGAGCACCAAGAACCAACAGGGCCCAATTAGGCTAATCCCACCCCACTGTGGGGACATACACACCTCCTGCTGCTGCTCCCCCTAATATACATCTCAGTCAGATCACTAACCAGCCTGTGGCTCACACACACACACACACACATTCCAGTATACACTGTACTCCTGGTCATTCGTCTTAATTAATGCTTCATTTCAAGTGTTCCTGAGAAGAAGAAGAAGAAGAAGAAGAAGAAGAAGAAGAAGAAGAAGAAGAGGAAGAAGAAGAAGAGATGGCAGCACAGGGGTAGACCAGCACCACAGTGGCTCTTGGTGACCATGCCCCACCCTCCTCCCACCATCTCTTTCTCTTTGCTGTTGTCACAACAAAGCCCCGGCTGTTTGCACGCATCACTGAAGTCCATGACAAGAAGACTAATTGCAGAAAATGATGCGGCTGGCTCAGTGTTTTTGAAGCCTAAGCTAACACAATGTCGCTTTCTTTTATTTCTGTGATGTACAACCGCGTTGCCACAAATGGACCCCGCCCCCCAAACCCCCCACCATCACCCCTACACACACCTGAAGTGCTTTACACATGTAATACACGTTGCTGAGTAAATGACAAATGCTGTTGGTTTGTTTTCAGAGCTGTTTGTTAAATAATAAAGTTTTTTTTTTTTAAATGTGTTTTTGTTAGAAAAAAACTGAAATGCTCAAACCTTTATTAATTAGCACCTTTTAATCTGACTACAGCAACATTTGGCCCTTTCATACACAAACAGACTGGTGTGCAGGACGGAACAGGGACACTCCAAGAGAGTTAATACAGCTTGCATTATGCCTGACATACAAAACCCAGGGCACAAAAAAAAAAAAAATCCATCCCCCTGCTGCTGCTTGTAAAGTTTATTCCTGTGAGAGCGTGGTAATAATTAAAGGCGACCAGATGAGCCTGTCGACGCTTTTACAGACTCAGAGCTTCTCTTGTCTCGGAGTTTGTTCTTGACCTCGAAAATAGTGATCTGACAAAAAAATTAAAATCTTAACTTACTGTGGGTGTACACAGCTCAACATACAAAATGACAGCTAAACAAACTCAAAACCAAAGTGGGATTTTGAAAAGTGAAGGGAGGAGTTAAAAACGTGTCTGTCAGTATCACAGAATAAAAAGATCTGCTCCTGATGCTGTGAACCTACCAGTCTTGGTCTCTTGTTTGACACCAGCAGCACTACTCTGACTAATCTCCGGCTTTTCTTTATTGTGAATTCCGCGTCCCTGTGTACACCTTGATTCTGCCACCTCGGCCTCAGTCCCTCAGCGTCTGTCTACTTGCTGCCGTAAAAGACAACTTAGTTGAGACTGTACACTCAGGGGTCAGGCTGTGGATGGAT